>NW_015666614.1:390651-396855 GCF_001515625.1 Sinocyclocheilus rhinocerous
CTATTATCTGATCCACACTCCGGAGCAGAAGGGGGCGGTAATGCACCAATAAGCTGGATGCCAACCGCCGTTAAACTGGAAAGAAGAAGAAGATCACGAGTGGGACGCTGTGTGGAGAGCACTCCCTCCCTCCCTGCTTACTGCGTCACAACACGCACGCCCTGTAGTTCCGTGGCATCACTTCCGCGTGACTGGCGCTCCGCTTCCTGTGTTCTCGACGCGGACTGCAGCTCTGCGGTCATACAGTCATGAAGGCGCCTCGCTGCTTCGGAGTGTGTCTCGTGCTTCTGGCTGGAGTGTCCGCGGGTGAGTTACTGCTGGATGTGTGTGAATGATCCGCCTGACAGCCGCCTCTGCTTACACCGGCTTTACTGCTTCATCTGTGCTAGTGTTGTGCTGCGTCCCAGACAGCTGGCGCTCCTTCAGCAGGTTTAAACTAGTTACTAGTTAAGCTAGTAAACCGCGTGTGCTGTATCCAGCTGCTGGCTGTAGATTGTGAGGGGCACTTCCGGTTTGGGGGATTTCCACTCAGACCAGTAAACAAACATGTCAGTGGCTCGTTCAGAGGCCAGCCGTGCTGTGACTGCTTGCTTTCTCTTTTGCTTTGTGTTCCGCTGAAACAGAAGAGCTTCAGGGTTGTGTTCACAGTGTTGTTGTCCTCTGGTGCTGTCAGCAGTGTGTTCTCTTCAGTAACCCCAAAGACGAGTATTATCCCAGATCAAAAACACCAAGTTTATATAGATGGGAGTCGAAATGTCAATCGAAACATTATCAAAGCACAAATATCGAGGAAGGACTTGTTTTCTCTGTTTATTACAGTGTATCTGCAGAATTTATACAAATCTATGTAAGGCTTTTTATGACCCTTTCTATGTGGAGATATTTTTGCTGCATAATTCCAAACAAATGGATTATGATCCACAAATACATGTTAAAGAGATGAACATGAATTAAAGGTATTGACTAGGGCTGTAACGATATATCGCAATAGAACAGTGTCCGTTTTCACCAAGGGCCAAATTCTGCCAACCATACAAAGCCAAGGGCCACGACCACAATGTTTGCTCTGCTGCTGCTGCTGCTGCTGTTGTTGTTGTTGTTGTTGTTTATAGTCCCAGTATATGCAGCAAAAGATCGTGGCGTTCTGCTGATATCTCCTCCAGCAAGGCTCAGAAAAGGCGATGTTCAGACCAGAACTCACGCGAGTATAGTTTACCAGCCTCATCACAGTATCCATTGTCTCTCTCATTTTTCCAGACAGTTTGGCACACAGCACCGGTTTATGAGCTATGCAGTGAAATGCCATGAGTGCTGGGTTGACAGCAGCTAGCTTGCTAATCACGCCTCTGTGATGTCCAGTCATTGCCGCCTATCGAGGAACCCTGCCATAGTAAATGAGAAAACTGAGCTGAAGTGCTGTTTGTGTGGTTAAAAAGTCTTGTTTGGCTTCTTTAGCTATATTTCCACCAGGATCAGTGAATGATGATAAACTCAGGATTATACACAACTTCTGATCATTCACAGATCCAGAGATGCCTGTAAGGATGCGTTAAATTCAACAAGGCGGTTTGATAAAGCATGCATTGATCTTGTGAATTTTGCTATAGCAGTATTTTTTAATCGGCCGTAAGTTTTATACGGGTATATTACACACTGATCCTTTAACAATGCATTGGTGCAAAAACACACCTTTTTGAGATGCAAGTTAGAGAAGAAAGTTTTATAGAGGCAAAAGATAACTGCACACTCGCTTCAGCACTATATATTATATATCAACCCATTTCACAGTGTCGACTGCCTCAAATACTGCCTTAAAGGCGCTGTATGTAAGTTTTTGACTCTACTAAAGCATAAAAATACCATAATATGTTTGCAGATATTTAAGAAACATGCTAAGCTAACATGCTTGTTTATCTGAAAAACAATGCTACAGTCAGTTATTCTGCTTTGAACATGTGCGTTCCGGGCCGGAATGTCAGTCTTTGTTTTGGTTTGTGAAACCCGCCCACTGCCAGTTTACCCAATTGTGTTTCGGCACCCCGGGTTGCCAGTTGGTGGAAAACACAGCGTATTTCATTTCATTCATCGTCAAGTGCGCTCGTTCCTGTTGGTGTCCTCAATCTGGCAACCTGCGTGTGCGTCACGTCTGAGGAGGAGGGGCCGGGTGAAAAAACCCTCTCCAATATTTTGAATTTGGACTGCAATACCTAGTTCAACCACTCGGTGTCAGTCCTACATACAGCACCTTTAACCAAATACTGATTTTGTTCACATTTCACTAGGGATGCATGATACTGTTGTTTTGCTGATATCTGATATGCCGATATTTTTCCACTCATTTTGGCTGATAGCCGATGCATATATATTTAGATTGGAAACCACACCAGACAGATGCAGTGGTAACCTTAATATTTAACTTTAATATTATCGGCAAGGCATATCGGTATAATTTTTCATATTGGGCCGATGTTTACATTTTAAGCCATTATCGGCTGATTCCGATAACGTTCCGATAATATCTTGCATCCCTACTTTTTACTGTACCAATTTTTTAAATTGTCCTTTGAACTTAGCTTTATTGCATGTTAAAATAAAAAGCGTTGACGGAGCCCTTTGATCTGATGATGTTGTTGAGCACTCCAAATGCAAACTTTACATGCAACAGTCAGGCAGTGATTGACAGCGCTCTGATCCAATGGCATACAGGCATCGTCAGATGGACAGTACTCTAGCCCAGGGGTGTTGAGGGGATCCAGTGGGGGCGGCAGTCATATTTCAGGGTGACCGTGCTGATAGTGTCTACACTGGACGAGGCGCGACACGATGAAGGACTAATGATTCGCACACTCGCTTTGATGCGTCCAGTTGCAGTTACAGCGACAGCGAGCAGAGTAGACCCCGCACAATGCTTATTCGGCCTTTCAAAGCACAATCGCAGGGACAAATATTGGGCATAATCTGCACCAAAAATACTATTATAAACTAGGTTAGCAGATAATTCAGCAACAAAAGGTACTCTAGAAAAATCATTAGTGCACAATAATTTTATAAATCGAAACTTTTAGTGAAAAAAAAAACATTTAGTGGGGAACAAATAAAAGTGAATGAGTGTAGGGCTAAATCTGGTAAAATGTTACACACTGATCTTTGTGTTGTTGTAAAATACATTAACGGAAACAAGTAAATATATTTATATATTATAAAATGAAAAGACGTTTCTGTAAATGTATAGCACAGTAGTGAGGCAGCAACATATGATAGATAGGAATGGGTTTGCTGCGATTCTGCTCACGTTTGATCCGCGCTTCCGTCAAACGGTTTCGATTCGAACAGATAATCAATAATGCAAGAGTGCGGGTCAGTCTCATCTGTAAATAATTTAGTTTAGTATTAAACTGCTGTAGCATCCCATTATTATCCTCAGTCAGAATACTGTGTGTTAAAGGACATCATTGTCATCTATTGTAAAGCTGCATTAATACGTTTAGCAGACAGATGTTCACATTAACTTATAGTAAAGGAGGGAGCAAGAGCAGACTACACCACAAAAATATGAGACATAACACGGAACACCTTATTGCATTATTATTTTTCAAAAAAGATATTGTACTAATTTTGACGTTTAAGCACTTTAGAAAATGTATTGTAAAATATTTGTATGAAATATAGGTTTGTTAGTCTTGGGTATTAAAGTGATTTTTGTAACAAGGTGGAGACAGTTCTGTTCATAACAGTAGACCTGCTGGTAAAGACGTGATGGGTACAAGAAAAATAGCCATAATAATAATAATAATAAAGTACACACATAAACAGAAGTGAGAAAATGAAGAAACAGAAAAGGGAAGTGAAGGTGCTGTTCAAGAGAGAACCTTTAATTATTTTGCAAGGATTTAGACTTTTTTTTAATGTGATGGCCATACAAATAATAGGGCTGTCTGTAGTTTGAAAAACTGTTGTGGGTGTATAGCAGGAGTGTTTAAACTCCGTCCTGGAGGCCCACTGTCCGGTAGAGTTCAGCTCCAGCCCTAATCAAACACACCTGACCCAGCTAACCAAGACCTTACGAGGCATACTAGACACTTGCAGGCAGGTGTGTTGAGGAAAGCTGGAGCTAAACTCATCCGGACAGTGGCCCTCCTGGACCGAGTTTGGACACCCCTGCTGTATAGGATGGCCTGGATGAGTGTGAGGTTTCCCGACCTGCAAAGGCACATAAAATATAAAACTGTGACTTGGCTTGATACACAGTCTAATGGTCCAATGAAATCTAATTTTAAACATCTTTTACTGCACCAATTTTTTATGGCCCTTATATTTCCTATTTGACCCAATGCAGATGAATGACGTTATTTCAGGAAGAGACCGCCCTGATTGTAAAGCAAAACACGATTGGTTATAGCGAGAATGTGCTACGATTGGTCAGCGAAGTGTGACTGTTATCTGATTGGCTTGAGCAGACGGTGGGTGGAGTCACGCATTTGTGGATCATCAGCGACGCTAGAAATGTTTCAGAATCCACAAATGCACAGGACGCCATTCACAAATAAATGCCAGGCAAAGCTGTGTTTGTAGAATAAAAATATATTTGTGAATGTGTTTTTTATTTGCAAATCTCATTTTATTTATTTGTGAAGTTAATTCATGTTTGTGAAACTCTGAGATTTATTTGTGGATCTCGTTCTGTTTATTTGTGAATATGATTATTTCTTGTTAATCTCTTTAACCTTTATTTGTGGATCATAATCTATTTATTTGGAATAATGCAACAAAAATATCTCCATATCTTTAAGACCTGCACAAATAAAACTAACACTTGTATGAGCGGAGCAGGTCACGGTCTGTGGTATCAGTCCCCATTGACTTGCAAAGTGTTTTTTTTGTTTGTTTTGTTTCTCCATACTTTGGAAGTCAATGGAGACCAGCAACTGAAGGTGAACTATCCCTTTAAACCATAAAATGACTGTAAAAAGCATGATTTACAGTTCAGATACAGGTTTTCACAAAAACAAAAAGTCTTATAAAATGATAAACATCACATTTCAGCCTTTAAACCATTTTTAAGAAAAGAGATGAGTGAAATGTATAAATTATTACATTAAATTGAAGCATAAGCATATATCTTACTGTCTTAATTGTTTAGACTTTTAGAAGGCACATTAACTTCTTTTACATTTACAACTGCACTGGTCTGAACAGGAACAGCAGACGGGCTTATTGAGAATGCACATTGATTCTCTGCCAGCAGGTGGCGCTGTTGGAGCGGCAGAATATAGTGGTTTCCCCGGGAACAGCAGTAATCAAAGCAGCGCTGTGCTTACAGGTAAGAGGAAGTGAGAATGCCATCGAAACTCGATGATTCTGATTGGCCGATTGCACTGATGGCTCAACAGACACGCCTGTGGTTGGATATAATGCTCAACCCTGCAAACACTCTGTGAGCGACACTTATGCTGCACATGTACCTGAGCCATGATTCGTTTTGGGCAGTGTAGAATTGATCTATCGGTAAGCCCCGCCCCTCTTAGTTACTGTTGCTCCCTCGGACAAGCAAGCGGAGCTGCTCACTGTCTCACAATGAGAGCGGTCAGTGTGAAAACCTTGTCTTTATATCTTTTGGATAAATTTTGGACACAGAAGGACCACCATTCAAGTGGGACTTAAATATGCCATGGAGGGATATATAAAAGATTTAAAAACAAATATTGTGGGTATTAATTTGGACGCGAGGGTTTACAGATCACAATGTAAGCGGGAGAAGCCTCATGTTACGTTCGTCACGATCGCAGATAACAACATCCCGGATCAACACTGTTCATGTATCGCAGGGTACGATTAAATTAATTTACATTTAACCAGTTTAATATGAAGAGACAGTGATATGTAGACTTTCGTTTATGTGTTTTCTGTACAAGACGCGAGAACAGTCCACTATTTAGGTTTGTATGGACTCACTAACTATAACGTTAGCTAGTTTTAGCCAGAGATACCTTACTAAAGCACAAGATGACATTAACGTTCTGCTTGAGCAGATGAAAATTGTAACTTGATGAGAGTATGACAACCAGAAAATGAACGTTTGTGTCTTCATTGGGATTGGGGGTGAATGCTTTGGGGCATTTTGGTCCGTTTTGTTTGGGTTTAGGAAATAGAATAAAATAAATTCCATTGCCTATCCTCTCAGGATACCTGGAATCACTGTTACAA
>NW_015666614.1:396865-402839 GCF_001515625.1 Sinocyclocheilus rhinocerous
GTCACGATCGCAGATGACAACATCCAGGATTCATGTACCGCAGGGTAAGATTAAATTAATGTACATTTAACCAGTTTAATAAGGAGAGGCACTAAAATGTAGACCTACGTTTATGTGTTTTTGACCTACACTGTACATGACGTGAGAAGAGTTAGCTATTTAGGATTGTACGTTAACATCTCACAAACTTTAACGTTAGCTAGTTTTAGCCAGAGATACCTTACTAAAGCACAAGATGACATTAACGTTCTGCTTGAGCAGATGAAAATTGTAACTTGATGAGAGTATGACAACCAGAAAATGAACGTTTGTGTCTTCATTGGGATTGGGGGTGAATGCTTTGGGACATTTTGCTCCATTTTGTTTGGGTTTAGGAAATAGAATAAAATAAATTCCATTGCCTATCCTCTCAGGATACCTGGAATCAGTGTATAAGTACTCCAGGCACATCTGTTTTCCATTTTTGAAGCATAAACACCATTAAACTGATGCAAGCTTCGGATCTTCCAGTGTTTCTCTATGCCGCTGAAACCTACAGATGTCCGAGCTCCCCGTGCAACTGATACTCAGCTGCCATTGGCTCATCTGCGTTCGAGGGGAGGGGCTTACCGATAGGTCAATTGCACCAGTTGCGTGCAGATGTGCTTTGATCCGAATGCTATCAGATGTGAAAACGCTTGCATTCAGGTTGAACATCAATGGCCTGTAACTGAGTGCAGATATCAGACTGGAGAAGTGAGTGTTTGTGTGCTCGTATGGAGGTGTAAATACATGTGTGTGTCTGGCAGGGTTTGCAGATCTGAGGTGTCCTGATAACGTCAGCGTGGACTCACTCAACACTCGTTACGTGCTGCGGTGGGACTGGCCTCATGAGACCGCCGTCAACCAGACCGTCACCTTCACTGCGCAGTATCTAGCGTAAGAGCCTTCGCATGCACGTGACCCATGTGACTGAATCAGCTCAACTGTGACCCTGGACCACAAAACATAAGGGTCATTTTTTTTTTATTGAGATTTATGCATCATCTGAAAGCTGAATAAATATAAATAAATAATCTCTCCATTGATGTATGGTTTGTTAGGAGAGGACAATATTTGGCTGAACCCACACACTCACACACGCACACACACTCTCACACATGCACACACGCACACTCACACACGCACACACACTCACTCACACCCACACACACACTCGCACTCACTCACACGCACACACTCACTCACACACACACACTCACACACACTCACACACACAGGCTGCTAATACACACATATTTTTCAGTGAAGACACTTATGGTTGTCAGTCAGTGTTTTATGTCTGATAACAGATTAAAGAATATGTGTAACATGCAGCCAGAGATAGAAAAAACAGAGCTCCAGTGACACAACTTAACCTCAGACATCTGCCACTGTACCTAGTAAAGGCTACCGTTTTGGGAAAATATATAACCTGTGAGTTTTTTCGAATAATTTACATGGTTTTTAATCCACATTTATGAGCATTTATATCCTACATGTATGGATCATGTTATGTAAGGTGGGGTCAGTGCGCTGCTAATACACACATATTTTTCAGTGAAGACACTTATGGTTGTCAGTCAGTGTTTTATGTCTGATAACAGATTAAAGAATATGTGTAACATGCAGCCAGAGATAGAAAAAACAGAGCTCCAGTGACACAACTTAACCTCAGACATCTGCCACTGTACCTAGTAAAGGCTACCGTTTTGGGAAAATATATAACCTGTGAGTTTTTTCGAATAATTTACATGGTTTTTAATCCACATTTATGAGCATTTATATCCTACATGTATGGATCATGTTATGTAAGGTGGAGTCAGTGCTTATGGTGACAAGTGAGTCTTCTGTCCGTGTTTGACCCAGATGAATGTGTGTGTGACATTACGACTGAACGCTGTGTGTGATTTCAGGTCAGATGCCGTACTGGCAGATATTCCTGTACTTCCTGATTTCTCTGCTGCTGAGCTTCCTGCTGGTGTTGCTGCTGTCCTTCTGCTTTTACAAGACGTTCACGCTCCTCAAGAACACCTTCTGCCCAGCCATTCAACTCCCGGATCACATTCAGGAGGTACATCTATTACTTGCTTCAAAATTATATGATATCATAAGGTTTCAAATAGAGCCCGACCGATATGAGTTTTTTGGGGCCGATACCGATATTTAGGGAGTAAAAACGCGCCTATATCGGCCGATATTCTTTGTGTATATTATAGTACAATACCAGTCAAAAGTTTGGACACTTTCCCATTCGTGTGTCCAAACATTTGACTGGTACTATATATAGAATAAAGTATATACATAAACAGAATATATATATATATATATAAACACATTTTTTGCAAGTTACAGGGCTGACGAGATGTGCGGATCCATGTCCAAAAACGTGTTCCGTTTTTTTCCCCGTTTTTTTTCTGGACTCCTTTTTAATGGTTAAATTACATTTTATTAATCAAACCGCATGTCTAATTAATTAAAATCATGAAACTTAAACAATTTAACATCAATTTATTAAAAGTTTAACAAAATCCCCCGAATTTGGTGTGGATTCGCCGAGCCGTTACGGAGATGTGGCGGTTCAAAGTTTCAATGGTTTTCCATAGACTTAAGCTTTAAAGCTTTCATCCAGGTCGCCAGTAGCAAACAATGGAGCGCGCTCTGCTGGACAAACTAAGTAATTACACCATTTCAAGCATTTTATCTGCGTTATATGTTCTGTAAAAAAAATGTTCATATCGGCGGCATATTCGCTGATACCGATATATCGGTGACAGGCTCATATCGGCCGATAATATCGGCAAACGATATATCGGCCAGGCTCTAGTTTTAAATACATTTGATGCATCTCCGATCAGTTTCTACGTTTTAGTAGTTATGTGTAGATGAACTGTTTGTCAAAATACATTTATCAGCTCTCTTCAGGAATAAAGACAGTGTTGGCAGAGAGCCGTTCTGAATTAATTGTATATTTTACATTTCCTGAATCATAATTGCTGCATATAGTAGGATTAGGGTTAGTTTCGCATTTTTTAGGGCCTAAACATGCTTGAAAACTCACAAAACTTTGCACACATGCCAGAAGTGGTGAGAATTTATGTCTGATATAGGTTTCAGAAGTGGGTGTGGCAGAACGGCTCGATAGCGCCACCTATACACTTTCAGTGATGTGCCCCTCGAGCTATGTTTCATGTACGTGTACAAAATTCAGTAGACACGTGTAACACCCCAATACCTACTAAAAAGTCTCTTGGAGCAAAATCCGAAACCCAACAGGAAGTCAGTTATTTTGAATTTTCTTGGCAAATTTTGTGTCGTTTTGCCATTTCAGGCGTTGTATTTTAACGTACTCCCAGAGATTTGATCAGATCAACACCAAATTTGGTCAGTCTAATCTAAAGCCCTTTATGATGGCCCTATTATGATGTTAAATTGCAAAGATCTTGAGTTATTGTTGTAGGGCGTGTCCATGGCGGCCTGACGAATGTTTTGCCATGACACTGGAAGTTGTTATAACTCAGGCATAATGTCCGATGCCCATATTCAGGAAGTGACATGTTTTACACTAACTCAAACATTGATGTTTTGGCATGAAAGAGGAAGTTGTTGTAACGCAGACATACAATGTCTGATCTACCCCAAACTTCACATTTTAGATGAGAGTCCTGGCCTGAAGAGATCTACATGCCATTATTCAGTTATAGTCAGTTATTTTACATTTTCTCTGCAAATTGTCGTTTTTGCCATTTTCAGGCATTGTATTTTAATGAACTCCTATTAGAGATTTAATCAAATCAACATTATATTTGGTCAGTCTAATCTAAAGGCCTTTGCGATGTTAAATTGCGAAGATCTTGAGTTTTCGCTAAAGGATGTGTCCGTGGCGGCCTGACAAATTTTGATGTTTCGCCATAGAAAAAGAAGTTGTTGTAACTCAATGTCCGATCTGCCCCATACTTCAGCTGTTTGGTAAGAGTCCTGGCCTGAAAACATCTAAAGGCCAATATTCAGTTATAAATGGCTTGTTTTACACTAACTCAAACATGCAATGTCCGATCTGCCCCAAACTTCACGTTTGGTAACAGTCCTGGCCTGAAGACATCTACATGCCAATATTAATTTTTTTTAATTTAATTTTTTTTGCTTTAACTGGGTGCTCCTGACCCTTCTAGCCTTTTTCAAATGTTTGCGCTCACTGTAAAATGCAATTCACTGTAAAAGTGCATTTTTATCAATCAATCACAATTATTCATATAGCACATTTAAAACAACACACGTTGGCCAAAGGGCTTTACATACCAGGACTTAAAACACATTCATACAATCTAGGATTCTAAAATCAAGTATAAAATAAATACAAAATTAAGTACAGTGAAATGCAAGTGTAAAAAGATGAGGACCCCAGGACCAGGATTAATCCTTCTGGGGTCTGAGGGGGTTTTGGGGCCCTGGAGAAGTTTTGACATGCACTGACATTTATGCTTTTTTCAGTATCTTAAAAACATATTAATGGCTAAAGTCTAATCACACTGTGTTCAGCACAAACTGGGCTACAATAATATGTAATAAGCAAGTATGTACAAGTTTGTGTTTTTGAGAAAACAACGTTTATGTGTGGTTAGTGAAAAAGTAATATTTTCAATATTCAATATTTTCAATATTCAATATTTTCAATATTTTATACACATACAGAACATTTGTCCACAAGACTTTTAAGAACTGGATGTGGTAGAATGGAGTTTTTGCTATAAAATGATGTGAAAATCATCCTGCTCACTCATTCACAGAGAACAATATATTGATTTAACTTTTGTAAGACATGTTCTGTGTCAGAAAGGCCATATGCGAGGGACCATGAATATTTAGTGATTCACACCTGAGAGACAAAGGGCCCTCTCCTAATGGCCCATCAGTGTGACTGTGACTGTGAGGCAGGTAAGAAAGAATGTGAGGAGACTAAAATGATGGGGGTTTTCATTATTAGTATTTTATTTACAACGCAGTATAATCAAAATATACACAGTGAAGGGCAAAGACACATTATATGAATTTGTATTCATATACACACACATGCTTTGTATGTACTATCGTAAAAAACATTTTATATGTGAGAAACTAATTATTATTGTTTAGCATGTTATAAACATCTATATGCGTGAACAGAGTATTAATAATAAACATTGATCTAAATGTTCTTAGACTCTAACATTCATCATGTTACAGTGTAAACACTCAATTACTTTTATATCGTATTGTTTTATATTTTATAGAACATTAAAAAAACATCCTGGCATGGTGAGACATTTAGATGCAATGAAAGTTCAGATTCAAAATGTTTCACTTGATTTCAAGCATTTTAGTCTGGAATTATAGTTTGGGAAAAACCCAACTAGTAAATGTGTTCAAGTTTATATCACAACAACACGTTAACTAATGCAAATAAGAAACATGACTTGCTCGTCAGAAATGATCTCCTCCGCTGCATAAGCCACGCGTCGCATTCTTCTTCTGAGGTAAATTCTGGCTTATTCCTCTCAGCGCATCTTCTTCCAGAAACGAAAAGTATCCAGATGAACTTGATGAATTTTCAGGCTTTGTTTACTGAAGTGATGTGGGTCTCATCTGAGGCTTGCGTGTCTCACGTTAATGATTACTGTATGAACAGCGCGCACTGCGTGTGGGCGTGATCACATTACAGAAAATGAGCTCAGACGGGAAAAACTGGTCCTCGCGTTGGTTTCATACGGATTACTTTTTCAGAGAATATTTGTTTTCGATAAGACTTCATTTAAAAGTAGACACTTCAAGCTTTCTATAGATACATTTCTCATGTCTGTGTGTGAAGTATTCGCTGAGTATCAGTTCATTTTAGTGACGCGTTTCAGAAAGATTTTCGCAGAGACTGAGACGGCAGAAAGCGCACCCTGTTTGTTTTCTTTATTTTACAAAAGCACAA
>NW_015666614.1:402849-403753 GCF_001515625.1 Sinocyclocheilus rhinocerous
CTCTATTCTAATTCTATTCTTTAAAAAAAACCGTGTCCCTTTTAGACTTGCACTCTATTCATTTGCTGCTTGTTTTTTCTTTATATATATATATATATATATATATATATAAACTAACACTAGCTTTCTAATCTTTTTCTATCCTATTTGTTTTCTTTTTATTTATTATATTATTTTTTTTTAAAAACCTTGCTACGTGTACTGCATTAAGCTAACTGAGACTTGTTATAGCACTTGTATATCATTGCTCTTTTGTTGATTTTGATTGCTTCTATTGTCCTCATTTGTAAGTCGCTTTGGATAAAAGCATCTGCTAAATGACTAAATGTAAATGTAAATGTAACCATGAAGGGTAACATTACAAATTTGCTCAGATCACACACCTGGCTTAAAGGCCTGTTCAAGAACAATGACTATAACGATAACTATATTAGTGTCCACACTAGGGTTGGGAATCGAAAATCGATTCCGATTCCAGAATTGGGTACTTAAAGTCAGGAATCAGATACTTGTTGTCAAATTAAAATTTCGATTCCGCCTATCGATTCCTATGTGCTTTTTTTCTTCATCTGTGAGGACCGGAGCTAGCGATCTGCCAGGGCCTTGCTCGCTAATCTAAGCGCTACAAAGTTTGGCAACATTTGCAATGAGAAGCCAAAAAAGCTAAGTATAATATCAGTGATAGCTAAACATGTTGCAAGAGAGGTGTCACCACCAACATGACAAAGCACTTTAATTTAATAGATCGTTAAAGTTCACAAACACGATTCGAACACCAACGTGATTCTATTCCTAAATTACAATGATTCGTCCGTTTCATTCCTCAACCGTGCGATCAATGTTGTGATCAATTGGTTCATCCATGCAGCGTACGATCACACCAGTGTGATTTGAACATTTAAAT
>NW_015666614.1:403894-409394 GCF_001515625.1 Sinocyclocheilus rhinocerous
AGAGAGCAGCTGTCTGTCATGAATGAAACGGCTTCAGTCTTTTCAGCCACACAGTGTCATTATTTCTGTGTCACAAACATTCAAATCACAGAAGTGCTGGGATAAAAGTTTATAGTTCAGATATAAACTCTGATGTGTACGGTAGTGATTAAAATAGAGTAAATCACCTTTTGAAAGTAATTTGACACTTGAAATGAAATGTTCAACTGAAGATTTATCGATTACATTGTTACGCCAGTAGGTGGCGAAAAGGGGCTGTTAAAATGTATTTGTCCTTGAATCATACAAGAGATTCGTTCAAGAACGCTGATTCATCTAGTAATGAAACAAGTAGGCTACATCTTGAGTGAGTCAATCATTAATTCATAAATTACACGTGATTGTTTAGTTGTCTAATGTTTGTTTGTTTTTTTTGTTTTTTTTTTTTGTTTTTTTCTTTTTCAGAATCATGAGAGAACTTCCATTGGGGGGAACTACATTTATCTAGAATCATGCAGTTCTATTTTGCACACAAACGGCTCTTAAAGAGTCCAGTTTTTATGTAGCCTGTTTGCATATTCATTACCGTGATATATTGCATTACCGAATACCGGCACAAGTCTATTAGAGATGTGCATCTCATGACTTAGGCCAATACGATACGCATCTCAATGCATAGCCAACGATACGATACATTAACGATACATATGAAGCAGCTAGCGATGCGATGCGATACGATTCACCCCTGTTACGATGCAGTACGATTCGATTCAACACAATGCGATTCGATGCAATGGAGAAAATGATCACTTTTAATGCCTCGAGGCCCGTTTCATAAAACAAGTTAACCAAATAAGCCAGGCTTATTTCAGTTAGTCTGACTCATTGTCAAATTATTTGGTTCCATAAAGCAAGCTTAACATAGATTAACCTTAGTCACTGTGTGGCAACTTATGCTGAGAAACTAACCTGGTCTAAAGCAGGCTAACTGTCAGGCTAAGCTAAGCTCCTCTAACACTGACTAATAGGAACCCAATGATATTGCTACTCTCTCACATACTATTATTTATGTACCTTTTATAGTTTGCAGAACAGATAGCAAAACACTAGAACATTACAATCTAAAATTGCTCTTTAAAGCATTAAAATAACTAAATTAAAAGTTAAAATCACTGAATTAAAAATGAAAATAAAGACAATTACTATATTTTAACTGGTATAAGAAACACATTAACTCATCAGAGCTTAGTTATTAGTACTGTACTATTTGACCTATTAGAATAGTCCCTTCACAGTTACTGCTATAATAAAAATACACTTATATGTAGGTTTAAAATTCTACAAAAGACACATTTAATGTCCAAGAACAAATATTTTAGCAAAATGTATATTTTACTCAGAATTATTGTGCTACTATTCGATTGTGCTCTGACTGTTTAGCGTGCATGCGTGCAGCAGCGCTCGTTCACTCGTGTAAGCCTCGCCCGCTCCTGACAGCAAAATGGATGTTTGCATGACTTTCTGACATTTACAGATGAAATATATACCTGTGACGTGTCAGTTATGCACTGAGGAAAACACAATGTCTCAAATACATTAAACAGCACAGATATATTCGCTGTTTGCGATGGTGGATCGATTTGATCCATGATCGACATTTAGCTGCTTAAAAATAAGCGTGCACAAATTAGTGAGATTGTGTGAACTTAATTTGTCGTTAATGGAACCGCTTTAGCCCCGATTGATTTGTTAGGTTATTTCAAGTCAGGTTTTGGACTTTAATCCCCGCTTTTCCTCAGGTCTCTGTAGTGTTGTTGTGATACGTCATATTCACGGTGATGAGAGAGCGCGCTTCAGAAACAGTTTAGAGAGGAGAAATCAATCTGCATATAAAATATTGGTCACAGATACGTAAGAAAAAGTGAAGACGTCGAAGATCTTGATGAAGAATAACTTTTATTACAGAATAGTAGTGACAAAGTACATGTAGTACCTTGGGTTCAACGGAGTCAGACTGAACCCTGAACATCCTAATCTCAATCATTTTATACTGTATTACGTTCATCTTCCCGCTCAACATGTAAATTAAGTTTCGTTTTAAATGTAAATTGCGGATAACAATGAAAGTGATAGCCTTCCGTTCCCACATCTTCGGTAGACTCAAGTGGGAACAACCAAATGTTAAGGTGATAAGATTAAACAGAATCCATAGCAGTTATTTCATGTACCCTTTTGGTCAGCAGATGGTTCTTGACGGCCTGCTGCTGCTCCCACGCTATAAGTGACAAATTATCGCTCCGGAGGTACTATTTACATATGATTAAGATCGGAAAGAACTATCTATATGAAAAACAGTACACGGTCCGTAAAATCATCTACAAATGCTAAAGATTTCACACTATTATTAATGGAGAAAACAAATCACAGACATGTCAAATGAACAAGGTCAGTGTCATAAAGAATGACAGGTGTTATAAAGGATTTCGCCTTCTAAAAACATCTCGTGAATGATTTATCTGTTTGTTTATAGATACACACGCACACACACATATACAGTATATATATATATATATATATGTGTGTGTGTGTATATTATATGTGTATATATATATATATATATACAGAGTGTACAGAAAGAATCACCCAAAAAGTTTAGTTTATTTACTTATTAATAATAATAATTAATAATAATAGTACATTAATGAGGAAAAAAATTAACTTAAATGATTTTAGCAAATGGCTGCAATATAACAAAGAGTGAAAAATTTAAGGGGGTCTGAATACTTTCCGTACCCACTGTATATATGTTCAGGATGTTTTAATCAGGTTTTTAGAGCCCCCCATGAAATCCAAGTCATTGAATACTGAGTATCCACCGATACAGAGTCCCGATTATTATCATTTATCGAATCAGCTACCAGTGGGTAGAACCAAGGATGGAGTGAGTAAGTCTTGGTCGTGGTCTTGAATATGAATCTACAAACAGGACTGACTTCTCTCTCTCTCTGTCTCTCCAGCTGTGGTTAAGTGACTCGGAGAAGCCGCAGCTGCTGGCTCCTGAGTCTCCAGAGACTGTGTGTGAGATGCTGGTCATGGTCAGTGCTGAGCTGGACGCTGTGGCGGTGGATGAGCACTCAAACGCTGAGGAACAGGACTCCAGCACACACGGCCGGCACGGCAGCGGAGACTCGGGCGTTTACTCCACAGAGGAGGACTCCTGTCACAGATCTGACCTACAGATGAGCAGCAGAAAGCACAGAGAAGAGCTGCATGATGGGACGCTGCTGGAGCTCTGAGCTTGAAACGGTCCACAGACGTCAGACGGACACGACTTCAGCTTTCTGCAGCTCTGCCTTTCTCTCTTCCAACATCTGTCAGCTTATTGTACACGCAGAGACAGCAGCACCTTGATGACATTTGAGCCATACTTTTCATTTCTGTATGTTAACATGCAGATTTCTTATGATTCTTATAGAATCTTAATTCATTATTGTCACTTTATACCTTTGTTAGCTTTAACAACAGCAGCATTTAAAAAGAGAATGAACTGTCATTTGTTAGATTTGTTTTCTCACTCATCTCCACTCAGCGTCTGATTAAAATCTCTATCATGTAACTGACTTGTTCTTGTTCACATTCTCATCCCCATCAGTTTTTAAATGGTCATATTTCCAGTCTTTAGTCCTATAAGGTTATAGTCACGTTTGTGTCAGAAGCGATCAGTCAGTGGAGACGGCATTGTAAGTGTTTACTGAAGACCCGCTCTCTGTTGTTTACATTAATATTTCCTGGATATACAGTATATATATATATATATATATATATATATATATATATGTTATAGATTTGCTAGGAAGGATTTAGTTGTTCTACTGTTTAGGCAAGAAAAAGCTATTTGCTACATGTGTAGCTTGTTACATCTGTTGCGTTAAAGTAGGGCTGCACGATTATGACCAAAATCATAATTGTCGATTATTCCCTTGAATGATGTTTATACCATTGTTTGATGCATGCTGTATTTAAATAAACAAGCTGAAAACACTAACTGAAAAACCTTTAGTGCTTTTCTATAGTATTAAGCCTCAAATGTCAACTATACATCAGATTGGTTTCTTTAAATTATAAAAAAGTAAAAATATGAATGGTATTATAATGTTATACTAAAACTAAAACAATGGGAAAACCCTTAAGATAACATGTAGAAAGAAAAAAAACATCTAAAGCACGCAGAATAACATAAGTGGACTTTGAACGATTATGTAATTGTGGCATCCATAATTGTAATCGCGATTAGAAATTAGATGAATTGTGCAGCCCTACGTTAAAGTGCCTGTCCCGTGTTTGTTTAAATTTGAGCCGTTGGCAAGCTACGAGCCAGTGTTCCTGGAGGCACACCAACACTACACATTCTGATGTTTCCCTTATCTGACCCATTCATTTTAGGTCTCGGATGCTCTACTAAGGAGCGGAGTTGAATCAGCAGTTTAATTAAGCCAGGTCCACACTGTACGATTTTGGCCACGATTTGGCCGTCTGAGACAAATTTTGGAAATCCTAAAAGTAGGGTTGCAGCGATACTGATACTGGTATCCTGTACTCGTACTCGTAAAAATGCCCCGATACTAAAAGCCGATACCACACAGCAGAGCCGGCCCAAGGCATAAGAGAACTAAGCGGCTGCTTAGGGCCCCGTGGCCACCAGGGGGCCCCCAAGAGTACTTGAAATGGCTTGTTTTTTTTTTGTTTTTTTTTGATGATATATTGTGTCAATGGCAATGGTAATTATACAAAAACGCAATATTAAATAATCTATACGTGTCATCTTATCATTTCGATAGCGACGCGTCATGCACATCAGATCAGAGGTGTTTACTGTAGGTTAGTCAGAATCTGCTCTGAACTAATAGTTTTCACAAGTTTACAGAGTTCTACGCGCTCAAAGATCTTCCCATTATAACAAGAAAAAAGGTTTCTCACATAATCCATTTAAATTTTGAAGAAAAGTTTTGTTAGTCTGTTTCAGGGATGACAAATAACACAAGTGTAAAAAATTACGCGAGTGAATCCGCTAAATTGATCCGCGAGTCATTGACAGTGATAAATATTGTAGAAATGGACGGAATTAATTATCTGACAAGCCGATGTCAAAATAGAGCTGTGCATTAAGTGATGCAGAGTAAATTCAGCAGCAACTGTGTTGGCTGAATATATATCAGCTTCTACCGTATACTTACTTTAGTACAGTAAAAGTACAAAAAAATGGTATAATAGTAATTTTATAATAAATCCAAAAGCAAGATGTCACAAAAACTAGGGAGTGGAAATGTCAGCTGAGCTGATGAGTGATCCTCTGCTGCCATCTACTGGTTATAATGCTAATTTCATGATATAACATTTTAGCTAATTTTTAGATTAAAGTTTTTGCCTTCTGTGTAAAAATAACTTTCCTGGGTATATATTTTTGTAATAAAACAATTCGGTTTCATAAACTTGGTACTAATAACAGCTTAACATTATTTAC
>NW_015666614.1:410320-418786 GCF_001515625.1 Sinocyclocheilus rhinocerous
TTTAAACGTCAAGCATACACAACTTTATTTAAAGCAGAAGTGAAACTAGCAGACTGGGTCAAATGCGCTAGGCTGTAAGTGTCTCTCATTCTGCACCATGCGCTGCCCATGTTTAGCTTGCTTTAAGGCCAAAGTATACTTCGGCTTTTACTCGTACGCGAGGGTCCGTGTACACTGCGCGTGACGCAAATTACATCACCAAAATAGTATGTGCGTACTCCTATAATGTATGACGAGTGTTATACATGTTATACAGCTCAATTATATATATTTAACAGGTATAATTAAGTGTGGAAATAACTGAAGGAAATATCTGTTTGCTAAATGAAGCCAACTAACATAATTTATGTTGTTAAAATAACATTCTGTAAATATATTGTCTGCTGGTTTATTTAGCTACTTTTCAGTACACCACATTATATGCCACTTAGTACTGTAAGACTGAATGTTAAAGTGCAAGTTAACACCTGACCACTCTTGTGGGCTTGCTACTGTTACAGTTAAAAATCACAGAAAGGTAAAAACATTGGTATGATGTAAGCATAACATGATTCATATTATTATTAATATTATTATTTTATTTCTGTTCCCAATATTTAAAAAAAAAAAATTACAAATGCTATGAGAATACAGGTATCGGTATTGGCGAGTACCAAAAATGAAAGTATCAGTATCGGACTCATTCTGAAAAAAAAGTGGTATTGGTGCATCCCTACCTAAAAGATTCCTCTGATCCTAGGCTAAAATCTGAAGTCTTTGGTCGTTAGTTTGACGTTCACCGACAGCCGATTAATGACTGTTGCGATCAAATTTAAAAAGTATATACATTTTTATATAGTCCACAGATCTGAGATTCAGGAGAAGAGCGTTCCACAACTTTGGAGCAACTACCTCAAAGGCACAGTCACCTTTTTTCTTTAATCTGGAGTGAGGAACAACTAGCAGGATCTGTTTGGAAGATCTCAGATTCCTGCTGGAATTATAAGGTTGCAACAACTCATTTACATAAACAGGAGCTTGACCATGCAATGCTCTAAACACCAAAACAAGAATTTTAAATTGAACTCTAAATTTGACAGGGAGCCAATGTAAAGTGATTAAAATAGGTGTTACGTGAGATCTCTTTGATGACTTGGTTAAAAACTTAGTAGCAGTGTTTTGGACCACTTGTAATCATTTCAGGGATGAATTACTAAGACAAGTAAAAAGAGAGTTACTATAATCAAGGCGGGAGGAAATAAAAGCATATATAATCATCTCCATCTCCACTATTGACAATGTTTCTCAACTGATAAAAACAATTTTGAACCAGTTATTTAACGTGTTAATCAAGACTCAGGGCTTGTCCCATATGAACACCTAAATTACGAAGGGAAGGTTTAACAGAATGTGATAAAGGACCAAGACTTTCCGTCACCTTTGGGAGAACACCAGCAGGAGCCGAGATAAGTACTTCTGTTTTTTCAGAATTTAACTGTAATTATTTGCCATCCAGACTTCTATAGAGTTTATACAATTTAAAAGAAGAGATCATTTCGTAATTTAATGGGGCTTAAAAGAAATATAAAATGGAATATCATCTGCATAGCAATGATATCATACACCTTGAAAAGTACTTATCAATTGCCCCAGAGGCAACAAATACAAAGCAAAAAGCAATGGGGCCAAAACAGAACCCTGGGGAACCCCACAGGAGAGAGACGCTGTTGATGAGGCATAATTGTGAACACTAACTGAAAAAGATCTATCTTACAAGTAAGAGGAGAACCATTTCAAGGCTGTTCCAGAGATATCAACATACTGTCTGAGCCTCTCAACTAATACACAGTGATCAATGGTATCAAAAGCAGCAGTAAGATCTAATGGTACCAGAACAGAGCATTCCCCTGCATCACCTTGCATTAACAAATCATTAAAAACTCTTAAGAAGAGCAGTTTCAGTGGAGTGCAAATGCCGAAAACCAGACTGGAATTGATCAAATAAATGATACCCATCTAAAACAGCTGTACGTTGATTAACAACTACTTTTTCCAGGACCTTAGCCATAAAAGGTAGCTTAGAAATAGGTCTATAATTTTGGGGCAAGGACGGATCGAGATTTGTTTTCTTGTGAATAGGTTGAACAACAGCTTGTTAAAAATAAATTGGAACATGACCAGATGTTAATGAATTATTAATTATGGCAAGCACACAGGGACCAATGGTATCAATAACATTTTTAAACAAAGTAGTGGGTACCACATCCAGGGGACTAGTAGAGATTTTCATAGCACTAACTAGTTTAGTGAGATCTTCTAGTGTTATCGGAGAAAATTTCTCCAAAGTTACTAAACTGGAAGTACAAGGTATTTGAAGAGAAGGAGAAGGAATAATATTATCTCATATATTGTTTATCTTATCCACAAAAAAGGAGAGTAAACTGGTGCATTCATAAACTGAGGAGATTTGGACCGCAGGTGATGGAGGAGAAACAATGTTATGTATGGTGTCAAACAAAATACTTAATTCTGGCATCCTTAACCATGTTATTAAACTTCTGATAGTGAACTAGTAGTCGAGTAGATTTCCACAAACGCTCAGTTTTACGACAGGTGCGTTTAAACGAAGTGAATACTATCGTTCATCCAAGGGGTGGAGTTAAACAGAGGGGCTGCTCTGGATTTCACTGGAGCAACTTCATCCAAGATGGAAAGGCAGTGCTCATTAAGAAGTTGTACTTGAACATCAACGCTACTGTTTGACATAATAATAGAGGAATGTTCAAAAGAAGCACAAACGTTTTCTTCAGAAAGGTTATTTGAAAAATGTGTCAAATAAAATACAATTATGATCTGAAATAAAAAGATCCTCAGACAGAACAGAACCCATATTTAAACCAAAACTAAAAACACGATCTTATATGAGTGGGACCAGTAACATGTTGGGTAAGATTACATGACCCAGTGATATTCATAAAGTCAGTTGCAAATTTATCAAAAACATCATCAATATGAACGTTGAAATCACCAACAATCACAATTCTAGAGAGCTTAAGAATAGATGATAAAAAATAACTAAAATCATCTAGGGAGGAACTATTTGGACCAGGTGGACAATAAATTAAAATACAATAAAAAGGGATCTGTACGAACAACATGAATCATTTGCCATTCAAAGGAAGAGAAAGACCCAGTATTAAGCAGGATAGTAAAGGGATCATTTCCTTGAGGGGAGCATTTTCCATATTTCTTTGCCAGGTTTCAGTCAAAAACAAACAAAGAGTCCAGCTCCTTGGTTTTAACAATATCGTTCAACACAAAAGTTTTATTAGTTATTGAACAGTGCCATCCTAAGGGGAAGAGAAACGGAGAAAAATCCTGGAATATTTTCCTCAAAAACCTTAATTTCTTTTCGACTGAAGAAAGAAAGACATAAATATCTTGGATGACATGGGAGAGAGTAAATGATCAGGATTTGTTAATTCTGGAAGTGAACTAATCCTTTAAAGAGAATAGGGTGGAAACTGGAAATGGGAGAGAAGATGCAGTGATGACTAGGTTAAGGTTGGGACACTGTTCACTAACACTAAAGAGGATAGGAAAGCGCCAGACAGGACTGTGTGAGGGATGTCGAGAAGAATCATGACCTGTAAGAGATATGAAGCACAGAGGCAGGGAATGAAGAATGAGGGAGATCGGGGTGCAGGGGATCACTTTAAAAGGGTTACCGAGCACAGTAAATAAAACACTTACCAGTAATATATGTTTGTTTGCAACAACCCAACAGAGGACAGCATGGATGCATGAATATGTGTACAAGTGTTTCAGAATGATAATAAACTAGTTTATTCAACTATATTACTCGATGGACCCTTTTCACATTTCCGGGTTTCTCCGCAGCGGAAGTCGTCATAGTTGGGTAAACTTGAAGAACGGTGAATGGGAGAGTACCACAGATATATTTCTTGCATTCCCAGTTGCTCAAATAGCAAAAGAAACACTCCACGATAGTGTTTTCATGACTTTCAATAAAAGGAAAAAGATTCACTAACATCATATAGAGAGAAACTATTTGGACCAGGTGGACAATAAATTAAAATACAATAAAAAGGGATCTGTACGAACAACATGAATCATTTGCCATTCAAAGGAAGAGAAAGACCCAGTATTAAGCAGGATAGTAAAGGGATCATTTCCTTGAGGGGAGCATTTTCCATATTTCTTTGCCAGGTTTCAGTCAAAAACAAACAAAGAGTCCAGCTCCTTGGTTTTAACAATATCGTTCAACACAAAAGTTTTATTAGTTATTGAACAGTGCCATCCTAAGGGGAAGAGAAACGGAGAAAAATCCTGGAATATTTTCCTCAAAAACCTTAATTTCTTTTCGACTGAAGAAAGAAAGACATAAATATCTTGGATGACATGGGAGAGAGTAAATGATCAGGATTTGTTAATTCTGGAAGTGAACTAATCCTTTAAAGAGAATAGGGTGGAAACTGGAAACGGGAGAGAAGATGCAGTGATGACTAGGTTAAGGTTGGGACACTGTTCACTAACACTAAAGAGGATAGGAAAGCGCCAGACAGGACTGTGTGAGGGATGTCGAGAAGAATCATGACCTGTAAGAGATATGAAGCACAGAGGCAGGGAATGAAGAATGAGGGAGATCGGGGTGCAGGGGATCACTTTAAAAGGGTTACCGAGCACAGTAAATAAAACACTTACCAGTAATATATGTTTGTTTGCAACAACCCAACAGAGGACAGCATGGATGCATGAATATGTGTACAAGTGTTTCAGAATGATAATAAACTAGTTTATTCAACTATATTACTCGATGGACCCTTTTCACATTTCCGGGTTTCTCCGCAGCGGAAGTCGTCATAGTTGGGTAAACTTGAAGAACGGTGAATGGGAGAGTACCACAGATATATTTCTTGCATTCCCAGTTGCTCAAATAGCAAAAGAAACACTCCACGATAGTGTTTTCATGACTTTCAATAAAAGGAAAAAGATTGAGAGAGACTGATAATGGCTGTCAGAAGAGAGAACGATGTCAAGTTTACCGTTCCTCCCAGAGACGCTGCATTAGAAACACCCTCGCATCAGCGTTTACTGTTTTTTGTAATTTGATGCAAAGGTGATATAATACAAAGAATCGTGTTATAAATGTGCATACATGTTTTAAAAAATACAAATATGAAAAACTTTCGAGGATTTACGATGCTGCTGACCGTTAAACGCATGCGTCATCAGAGTCTTGTGAAAAGGGTCCATCCACTCATCTGCTTTAGGAATCTGGTTATGAAGAATCTGAGAGGAGCGGGTCTATACCTGTAGGATGGTGCTATATTAGAGCAAGCCTGCTGACTGGAAACACAGTGTAGTTTGAGTATATGAGTGTTTGACACTGTGCTGTGCAGAGCTATTGGTGCATGGCTGGATTAGTGAGAAATGCTGTCCAGCTTTCTGCAGTGAAACCATGGACATGTGAGCAGCAGGTGTGTTGTTTGCTGCCCATGTTAACAGATACACACAGACGCAGTGCAGACAGCAGAGCAGCCATTCCTCTACCTATTTATCACCCAACAATCTACCTAGCGTTGTTCGGGAGGCAGACACACTCTGTCAGTGTAAATCTAGATTAAAGAGCCATCTCTTTAACCTGGTTTACACATAACACACTAATACATTTCTAACACTCTTTTTTTGTGTTTTTTTTGTGTTTTTTTGCAGTGAGAGGCGTCTTTTTTAAATCGTTTTGCACGCTGTTTTCGTGTTTTTGTAGGAAAAACTCTGAGCAGAAAAGCGGCTGACATCATTCGCAGTTTTTTTCCACTGTCCAATCGGATGAATGAAGAGGCGGGACTTCTGTTGTGTTGACGGAAAGTTCACGGTTGCTTGCAGGGGCAGACTTAGTGATTTGGGGGCCCTAAGCAAATTCCAGGTATGGGGCCTATGTGCTCTTTTATGCCTAACCCTTATTTTGCTCGCTCGCTCTCTCTCTCATAGTTTATAGGTTATTTACCCCTTCAGAACTTGTCTATTGAATAAATTCAGTAAATAATTAGTCAACCTGATGCTGTTCTAAAGCCATATTACCTTACTTTTTTTGGATCACAAAAGCAGACATAATATAATATAATATAAAAATGCTTGCACTTGTCCATTTAATGAATTGTAACCTTCTTCAGTCTTTGTACAAAATGGATTCAAATGTCATAAAATGATCCCATGAAACTCGTTCCCTATTCCAAGTGCTCTTTCACCTTGTCCTCCAACCGAGTCTGCTCACCAGTGCTAGAACATTGTAAATCAGTGATAAAAAGGGAAACCGAAAGAGTTTCATGTCTTGTGAGGGCATTGTCTGATTTAGATTGAATTGCTGTTGTGTGTTTGGTCACAGGGGGAGTTCTGAGCAGCAGCTCTTCATGCAGTCCCTTAATAATCCATTTTAATTCAAGTAAAGTCTCATTTGTTTACTTTACAATAAGCTCAGGAATTACGAAAGAAGATAGACAGACATTTATTTCCGTTTGATGGACAACCTGGATCATAGCTATACTTTAGTAAGTGACAAATCTAGCAGTATGAACAAACGCAGTGCTCCACCAATCACACCAGACAAACTACAAAGCATGAGAAAAACCCTGCAGCAGAAGAGAAAGAGCCTCCGGAGGATATCCCTACTGATAAAGAAATACTGCAAGTTGTTAACAAGCTGATTTGACATCCAACAGAAAAGGATGGAGGATCTCTCCCGGAAAATTCCAGGCTGATCGCCGTGATGAGAGGAGAGGTTACAGAAATAAAACACTGGAATTAGAACGGCAAGCTGGCACACTTCAGGACGAAGTGAAGGCACTGACAGAAAAGTGTAATGAACAGGAACGATGCATAAGGAGATGGAACTTAAAGTGGAAGTGAAGGAACCGGATCCCTAGTCCAGCCTGTGCTGTCAGCGCTATTAGGGCTGTGTTTCCTTCTGTGGAATATCATGGATTTGAATATGCATACCTGTATGATGATTTGTAAGCATACAATGTTTGCCGTAATACAGATGATTAACTAAAATATTTCATGGACTCTAATGAACATTTGAAGGTTTACTATCAATAAATTATTATTATTATTACCATAATGACTTGAGACTATCTGACAATGAACTGAGCTCAGACTTTAGATATTACAATTTTGGGAACATTGATAAATAATGCCTCCAAGTTAAAGCAATTCCTGTTGGCAAAGAAAGACCAAACTATAAGACTAAAAAGCTCATGCAATGTTGCTCGGATGGATGTTGACTTGCACCTATTGATCAGAGGAATGACGGAGACGTGGATAATGGGGTGGATAATGAGGTGGAGGTGGGGATCCAGAAGGCCGCGGTGGAGCCGGAGCGACAGAGGACTGAGGAGGAGCAGAAGGGAAGGAGGACCCTGATGGAGCTGGAGGGACGAGGGGCGGAGGGACGAGGCGCAGCCGGAGGAGTAGAGTCCCGAGGCGACGGATGGTCGACGACAGACCAAGGCGGAGCCGGAGGGACGAGGGAGCCCGGTGGAGCCAGTGGACTGATGGGCCATGGCGGAGAGGAGGGAGCTAGGAGCCATGGTGGAGCTGCTGGGTCGATAGGCCGAGGCGGAGTCCGGGGCTTAGAGGCTGGAGGCGGAAACAAGGGATTCTCCAGCCACGGTGACGATGGAGACTGGCAGACCCACGGGGCTTGCACCGTACTAATGGTGGGCTGAGGGTGAGAAGAGGGGCTGCCAGACGACAGTGGTGGAGGAGGCAGGAGCGGGTGGGTGGGCAGGCATTTGTGAGCCTCCGGGCTTAACTTGGGAACAGGAGCTCTCTCTGGGCTAAGCTCAGGAACGGGAGCTCTCTCTGGGCTAAACTCAGGAACGGGAGCCCTCTCTGGACTAAACTTAGGAACGGGAGCCCTCTCTGGGCTAAACTCAGGAACGGGAGCCCTCTCTGGACTAAACTCAGGAACGGGAGCCCTCTCTGGGCTAAACTCAGGAACGGGAGCCCTCTCTGGACTAAACTCAGGAACGGGAGGGACAGAGGTCACCGACGGAGGAGGGAGGAGAGGCGGCAGGTCGGTATACAAGTCAATAAGGTCTCCTTCCGCTTTCCATTCTCAGCTCACCCTCAGCCATGGTGCAGTGGGCGGAGCTCCACTCCGTGATCTCACTGGCCACGGCATTCTCCCTCGTGGCGGGCGAGGTTGCCGGCTCTCGCACCTCGTCTGACGGTAAATGCAGCTCTGGCTCCGCGGCGATCCTCAGCTCTGTTGCTCCGTGCGGCGATGGCTTGTCGGTCGCGGCGGGCTCGGGCTGTCCGTCATCGGTGGGCTTGGGCGTGCACTCCGCACAGCGGGAAGATGGTGGGCTGAGCACTGGGTCGGGAGTGGAACTGGCGAGATTCTCCTGGGAAAAGGCAGGGAACGGAGATCCATTTCTCGCCAGTGTCCACTCCACAAAGGCG
>NW_015666614.1:418966-426659 GCF_001515625.1 Sinocyclocheilus rhinocerous
TCTACATTCCCTGTCTGTTCCCAGGAGATTCTCGCCAGTTCCACACCGGACCCAGAGCCCAGCCCACTCCACAAAGGCGAAATTCGCTCGAGGACCATCCTCGGACGACGGCGCTCTGCATGCAGTGTTCAAACTGGCGTCGTAGAACGCACAGAGAGCGTCGTCCAGGTAGCTGGTGAGACTCGCGAGGACCAGGAACAGTCTGGTATGGCCCTCGAGCGATCTCTCCCCCTGCTCCAGCAGGAGGAGGAGGTATTCAGGGCGGGCGAGGGGATCCATGGGGAACAACGGAAACAAAAAACACTGAATAAAACGTATAAACAAAACGGAGGGGGAACCTGCAGTAGTAATGTTTCTGGGTCTGGTCTTCTGTCACGGTCTGTGTCAGAGAGGAATGATGGCAACGTGGATAATCGAAACCAATCCGAATCCAAAAACCTAGGGTATATCCACACAGTGGAACGGGAGAAGACACACGAACACAACATAGTCGACCAGACAAAGGAGGGATGCACAGACTGGAACCAAAATACATGGGGTGATTAGGACTAGAAACAAGACACACCAGAATCAAATAAACAGTCAACGAGAGAGAGAAACTGGGTCACGGAGCACATGGGGAGGGAAAACACCACACAGACGGTCCATATTCCTGACAGTGATATGGTAAAGTTACCGGAGGAAGGAGTGTTGAATGTAATTGATTTTGGGGTAATGAACAGGGTTATTAAGTTAAGATGGTTACAAAGGTTTGCAAAAGATGAACAGTCTTTATGGTTTAGTTTTCCTTTTCATCTGATTTTCATGTGTGGGTGTTACTATATTGGAAAATGTTGTACAAGCATAATTTTACTCCACATAATGTTATAATTTGGAATAACAGGTGTATTTTCCATAAGAGGAAATCTTTATTTTATAAAGACCGGTTTGACAAAGGAGTTTGGAATGTAATGCATTTAATGGATGAAGAGGGCAATATTCAATTCAATTCAATTCAATTCAAGTTTATTTGTACAGCGCTTTTCACGATACAAATCATTGCAAAGCAACTTTACAGCAAATTAAGTTTCTACAATATTTAGTGGTAGCTTATCAGTGGTAACTGTCAGTCAATGTACATATGGCAGAAATGTACGGAAAAATCAATTAAAGACGTAATCAAACAAATGGGTATTACTCTTGTACCATGGCGCAGTACGTTTTTCTCTAACCTTTTTCAATTTGATGGGGACAACAGCTTCTAATGTATTAGAGAAGATAGTGCCCATGTTGCTAGTTGTTAGCTTAACTTAATATATTAAGTTATGATCATTTTAAGATAAAATTGAATTTGGATTGTTCATATTGACAATTTTCTTTAGTTGTCAAAGCTATGCCTGTAGCTTTGAGGAATTTAATTAAAGGGGTCATATGATACGATTTCAATTTTTCCTTTTTCTTTGGAGTGTTGGCAACGTCATATGACCCCTTTAAAGGTATATTACAATATTCTTCTGTAATACCTACATTGGTTTGTTTATTGATTGACAATTAATTTCTTGGATGTTAAATGTAATAACAAGGTCTTGAGATCACTAATTACAAAAGAAAATGTGGTTGAAGATGATAAATGTAATGCCTGCCTTTGACTAGCACATTGTTAAATTTGGTGTCTTTATGCAAAACAAAGAGACTGAATTTCTGTGTAATAATATGTTGATTGTAGCCAAGTTTTATATTCATAAATGTAGATTTGTTAAAGTTTCTCCTTGTTTTAAAGCATTTAAAAATGATTTTAGAATTTTATTTCAATCCATAAAAGCCCCTGCCAGCAGGCTTACACTGGTAACTCATCAGTGGACTACTCTCAATCATTTGAATAATATAGTCAATATTCTTTCACACCTTTCTTACTAATTCAAGCAATGATTTAAACGTGTGATTTGATTTGTAGCTCATAATAAATGAGGTCAGCCCCTAAAGTTTCAGCAAATCTTTGACAGCATTACTGACAGGGCAATAGGACTGATGGTTTATGCTCTCACCACTTTGGTAGTGTACCATAAAGTGTAAGTAAGGTTTAGTTTATGGTTTTTTGCACTCGTATTATACAAAACTGTATGCCCTGGTGGTCAACATACAAAGGCCAGTACAAGAAGTATTTTTACTTTGATACTGTACATTGTCACACTTCCCTTAGGCGAGGAGCGAGGAGACAAGGCGTAAACTCAAAACAGTACTTTTAATCCATTAATCCAAGGGGTAACATGGAGCAGACAGGAACACAGGAGACTCAGGAGTAGACCTACAATCTCCGACAAACACAGACAGCACAGACAGAGGCTAATAAACACAGGGCAATCAGGGGAAACACAGGTGCATGGAATGAGTAATTAACAGGGACACGGAACACATGGGGAGGAAAAACACAGCAAAACCAATCCAGGGGCGTGACATGTGGAGTGGGCAGACAGAGTCCATGGGGGAGACGATGGAGGGAGGAGACAGGAGGGGCTTGGAGCAGGAGGAGTCCAGCTGGACCCAGGCCACAGCCATAATGACGGCCCACGGTGGAGCCGACGGAGGGAGGAGCCATGGAGGAGGAATGGCCACCGACTCCAGTGGGCCGACCAACGGCGGCGTAGCAGGTGGTGGAGGAGCCCGAGGCAGAGACGGAGAGCCGATGAGCCGGGGGGTCGTGTGTGTCAGGATTAGGCAAAAACTACAAGAGCGATTTTCACAGAACTCAGTGGAGGGGTCCAGCATGGGTCAAGGAGGAACACAGTAAATTCTGACCATTATCCGTCCAGTGGAGCTAGCTACAGTGACCGATTCATAAGGTTTTTACCCTGCGAATGTGTGATGTGTGTTCCCCTGTGTCAGCGCTCCATTCACACGCGCGTGTGTGTGTGTGTGAGATCATGCTGTATAGGCCAAAAAAATAAAGCACCTTTAGCCTTTAAAACAAGCTTAGTTTGTGGACAAATTGTCTATTTAAAACACATATATGCAAATATTCGGTATGCTCATATAGGATTTGATATAAGTTTATATCATATATGAAATATCCATAGTAAAATTAGTATAAGTACATATATTAAAAATATGTATATGAATTTGCACATAATGCAGTTTTTAAATGAACTTCTAAATGATACAATTTGTATTTGTTGTTGAAATATATTCATTTACACATAAGTTGCTTCATAACAGATTTATTTAAACATACATTAAACGATTAAGACATCACTAACAGGTAAAGTAAAAGATAATGAGTATCTTCGCATTATCTAATGCTCTTCTCTAGACTCAGGTAAATGAAAAGCTACGTGACATTTCACTTCTTTTGTTAAAAGAATGTTTTGTTTCACATTAACGTCTTTTCACTTTTGAAACACTGATTGAGCGATTACATGAGGCTTGAGATGTTCATTCATGTTTATTTAGCGTTAAAATAGTAGTAAAGAGGAAGGGATGATCGTGCTCCACGCTGCCGTTAGAACTGAGGCGTTTATACAGCGATCTGTCGTGCCACATCAAAGAGTCAAAACGGCATTTATTGTTTGAAAAATGGACAGAATTTGAAAGGTGAGACTATGTTTCTTATCAAAAGTAACAATAGGTTATATAAAACCGGAAATTTCCAATGAAGTTCCACTTGTGCATTGGTTAAACCAATGCAGTATTTGTTCTGTACACATGCATACCGAACCGAAAGTATTCGGTAACTTCGACTACGTGTAGCGTTATTGGGAGTCTGCTCAGACAAGACAAAAATTGAATATTTTGACAATAATACCACAAGCTGTCTGGAGCAGAAATGGCTCTGCATATGACCCTAAAAATACCATACTAACAGTAAAGTTTGGAGGTGGAAACATCATGGTATGGGGTTGTTTCTCTTCACATGATACTGGCAAAATCCATATTATTGAGGGGGGAAGATGAATGGAGCCATGTACTGGGAAATTCTTCAGATGAATCTGTTGCCATCCACCAGGATGATGAGGATAAGACTAGCAGGACAACCATACAAAACTACATACAAAATAATGCAAAGGAGACTCTGAATTGGTTCCAGAGGAAGACAATACATTTTTGGAATGACCCAGGCAATCACCAGACTTAAACCATATTAAGACCATATTTGTATCTGAAGATCATGATTCACAAGAGGGCCCCCCAGAACATTTGTTCATACAGGAAGCATCTTGAAGCTGTCATAGCAAATAAACACTTTTCTTGTCCCAAGTGCATGCCTGTAGCTCAGTAAATATTAGATATCTTGATTCCCTTTTAGATTCTGGTTCCTAACTAACTTTTCTTTCTTTGTGTGTCTTCAATTTTAAGGCCCTATGTGGTTCAATCTCAGAGATAAGGGGAACTCAGTGAGTAAAACTGTAAATTGTATACATTTTCAGTGTCAAAGACCAAATAGGCTCACTTTGCATTCAAGTGATCATTTTTTTCTCTTTTTCAAAGATGAATATCTGAAGGGAAAAAAGGGTAAAACTTCAAATGTATCTAGTTTTTTCTATCAACACAGTTGAATACCTGAGTGCCACAAATATTCTTTTTTCAGAGTTTGCCTGCCTGTAACTCTAAAAGTATTAAAGATATCTCAATGTCTGTCTACATTCTCAATCTTAATAAACTTTTCTTTTGTAATCTTAATTTTTTAGACCCTATGGTTCAGTCCCATAGATATGGGGATCCCAATGTATCCAAATTGTTAAATTTGACCTATGTTCATGGGTCAAAAACCAAATGTAGGTATCTTTTCAAACAACTGATACTTATTGGGTTTAAAGAAGAATGAAGAACAAATAATACGGAAACTAGAAATGTATCTTGTTTCCCTCTATCAAAAAAATTCCACACAACATGCCAAAAATAGATGTTGATATTGGGATGCCAGTGCAACATGTATTTACGATACTGCATATCTGAACTGTTGGTAGCTCCAGAGCAGTGTTAATTTTGACAGCAAATTTTGATTTCGTTTTAGTCATAGTCTTTTGACTAAAATGCCATTTAGTTTTAGTCATACTGTAGTCACCTGAATTGTTTTTAGTTTTAGTCGACTAAATATCATAAGATTTTAGTCCACTAAATCTACAGTAAATTTAGTCGGCTAAAATCTAATGGGTTTAGTTACAGTGTAATGCATTTATTAAGCATTTCTCTAAAATTTCCAAACTCATTATATAGGTTTGATATTAAGGTTTTATCATGATAGACACCGATTTAACTGCGGTGACACACAACATGCCTTTATGTTAAAATTAAATAAAACCACTTCTCATAAAGAACAAGAACATGGTGTTCTTTTTAATGAAATACCAATGGTTATATAGGCTAATTCTGCATTCTTTATAGCATCTTGTTTCTTATTAAAGAAATACCAATGGTTATATAGGCTAATTCTGCATTCTTTATAGCATCTTGTTTCTTATTAAAGAAATACCAATGGTTATATAGGCTAATTATGCCTTCTTTATAACAACTTGTTTACCATATTCTTCATTCTTTCAAGCAGACATATTTATTTCTATAAATAAATTTAGATTAATCTTTAGGGCTACTAAAGTTTTTCAGTCAAGATCAGTGTGTGATTTTCTGTGTTTCTGTTGTTGCTTGATTAACATCAATGACTCGACAATAGCAACTAAATTAGGTTGCTGTCTCTTTAAAACCGAATGCACCGCTGCAATGGATGCAATGCACTAATACACGTTCTCCCTGCTGTTTACGTTCACTTAAGACGTAATCAACTGTGTTTACGTCAATACTCCTCAAAACAGACAATTCGACATCATTTTGTGTGTAATTCTCCGTTCATGCGACGCGAGAGAGTACTCGCGCGCTGTGAGAGAGGCGCTTTCTGTGTGTGTAACGTTATGCTTTAGTGTCTGCGCTCAGAAAACCAGACCGAATTGAGTTCTTTCTTGCATCGTCAGATTTATCCATATGTCTGCTCTTCTCATACTCCCACATATTGACCTTTTTGAACGTGTTATGAGACGTGCAGCAAGTGTATGTTAGCTTATGTCCCGTCGGTTCATATGTACGCATCTAACCTCTGAACCACGCAGCAGATTCGTTCTGAATGAATCTCTTCCCAAATCGTCCCTCCCTAACATTTTCGTCTCGTTTTTATTCGTTGACGAAAATGTCAATAGATTTTCGTCATAGTTTTTGTCATTCAAAAAGAGTTTTAGTTCGTTATCGTCTCATTGTCGTCGGTGAAAAAAATGTCGTTGATGAACATTATGACGAAAATTATTCATCAACGAAATTAACACTGCTCCAGAGGCTGTGAAAAATGAACAAAAATAAATAGACTTTTGAGAGCAAGTTAATGTCCCTCAACTTGACCGTTGCAGTGGATGTTTGGCACTTAGAGAGGTATGTTGCATGCAATGGAAACAAGATTCATTTCTAGTTTCAATATTATTTATTGAATAATAGACATTCCCCTTTTAAATGCCATAAGTATCAGCTGTATGCAAGGTGACCCACATTTGGTTTTTGACCATTGAATATGGGTAAAATTCAACAATTTGAATATGGAGCCACACTGAGATCCCCATATCTCTGGGACTGAACCACATAGGGCCTTTAAAATGAAGATACCAAAATAAAAGTTTAAGAACCAAAATCTAAAAGGATATGAAGAGATCTTTAATACTTCTTGAGTTACAGACATGCAAACGTGAAGCAAAAAACACAAGAAGACCGTGTTCCCATTTCTGAACCGTTACAGTTGGCATAATGCAACAAAGACAGCTAAAGTCAACAGTTTTTAGTAATAGACCTACTGATCTCTTTGCAAAAATAAAATAATGATGATGCTGTCTTTCTAAAGTCATTTTTACCCCCGTAATTTGACTCCAAATCAACGAAAATGGTCATTTTACCCTCTACAGAACATTGGATTACTCAGTAAATACATCGATGACATTTAATAAACATAATATTCTTAATATTAACAAAAACAATCAAAATTTGGTTGATCTGACATGGAATGACCTACTATTCAAGTATTGTAATTCTATATTTTAATGTTATAAGTGTTTATTTTATCTTTAAGTGTTATTTTGGGCTCTTTAAGTTATGCCAATAAAGACTTTTATTCACAAAAATATGAATTTTTGATTATGAAATTTGTCCAGCAGTGGGAATATCAGCTATTCCTTGATGGTTATTTCCAATGCCATTGGTTGATCTGCACTTGCTGGAAAAAAACAAAGCAAAACAGATCTCAAAAGAATAGTTAGTGAAACAGTATTTAGATCAAGCGTATCATTATTGTACTCAGATATATACTGATGGTTCCAAAGATCCCGAATGACTCTGTCATTCCACTGCTGGATTTTAAAATATGTAAAAGAACATGTCATTTCTTATCTGTAAACTCCTCATAATTGGTTGCTATTCATCAGGCCCTTCAATGAGTGGAAGAGTTTCATTTGCCTTAAGTTATTATTTGCTCTGACATTTTATAAAGCCTTATTAGCCTTAAAAATGGTCAATCTGACTCGAGATAGGAAATTCGTATAGACTGTCCTCAGACCATGTATAGAACTCTATCTAGGAATAAAAGTCTTCTTTCTGTGGATTCCTGCTCACGTGGTATTGTGTGAAATGAAATAGCAGATGAGTTGGCAAAAAAGCCTTTAAAGAAAAATGTTATGTCCCTCTAGGAAAGCCT
>NW_015666614.1:427736-429934 GCF_001515625.1 Sinocyclocheilus rhinocerous
CAGCAGATTCGTTCTGAATGAATCTCTTCCCAAATCGTCCCTCCCTAACATTTTCGTCTCGTTTTTATTCGTTGACGAAAATGTCAATAGATTTTCGTCATAGTTTTTGTCATTCAAAAAGAGTTTTAGTTCGTTATCGTCTCATTGTCGTCGGTGAAAAAAATGTCGTTGATGAACATTATGACGAAAATTATTCATCAACGAAATTAACACTGCTCCAGAGGCTGTGAAAAATGAACAAAAATAAATAGACTTTTGAGAGCAAGTTAATGTCCCTCAACTTGACCGTTGCAGTGGATGTTTGGCACTTAGAGAGGTATGTTGCATGCAATGGAAACAAGATTCATTTCTAGTTTCAATATTATTTATTGAATAATAGACATTCCCCTTTTAAATGCCATAAGTATCAGCTGTATGCAAGGTGACCCACATTTGGTTTTTGACCATTGAATATGGGTAAAATTCAACAATTTGAATATGGAGCCACACTGAGATCCCCATATCTCTGGGACTGAACCACATAGGGCCTTTAAAATGAAGATACCAAAATAAAAGTTTAAGAACCAAAATCTAAAAGGATATGAAGAGATCTTTAATACTTCTTGAGTTACAGACATGCAAACGTGAAGCAAAAAACACAAGAAGACCGTGTTCCCATTTCTGAACCGTTACAGTTGGCATAATGCAACAAAGACAGCTAAAGTCAACAGTTTTTAGTAATAGACCTACTGATCTCTTTGCAAAAATAAAATAATGATGATGCTGTCTTTCTAAAGTCATTTTTACCCCCGTAATTTGACTCCAAATCAACGAAAATGGTCATTTTACCCTCTACAGAACATTGGATTACTCAGTAAATACATCGATGACATTTAATAAACATAATATTCTTAATATTAACAAAAACAATCAAAATTTGGTTGATCTGACATGGAATGACCTACTATTCAAGTATTGTAATTCTATATTTTAATGTTATAAGTGTTTATTTTATCTTTAAGTGTTATTTTGGGCTCTTTAAGTTATGCCAATAAAGACTTTTATTCACAAAAATATGAATTTTTGATTATGAAATTTGTCCAGCAGTGGGAATATCAGCTATTCCTTGATGGTTATTTCCAATGCCATTGGTTGATCTGCACTTGCTGGAAAAAAACAAAGCAAAACAGATCTCAAAAGAATAGTTAGTGAAACAGTATTTAGATCAAGCGTATCATTATTGTACTCAGATATATACTGATGGTTCCAAAGATCCCGAATGACTGATAAATATGTAAAAGAACATGTCATTTCTTATCTGTATACTCCTCATAATTGGTTGCTATTCATCAGGCCCTTCAATGAGTGGAAGAGGTTCATTTGCCTTAAGTTATTATTTGCTCTGACATTTTATAAAGCCTTATTAGCCTTAAAAATGGTCAATCTGACTCGAGATAGGAAATTCGTATAGACTGTCCTCAGACCATGTATAGAACTCTATCTAGGAATAAAAGTCTTCTTTCTGTGGATTCCTGCTCACGTAGGATTGTGTGAAATGAAATAGCAGATGAGTTGGCAAAAAAGCCTGGGATGACACGATAAGTTCACAACTTCGTATTGGGCAGACATCGCTGAACCAGTCATTAAAAAAAAAAAATCGGTTAACACGATACAGGCTTGTGCAGGTAATGTGGATTACCAGAAACATGTTCTTCTCAAATCTCAAACGTGCTGGGCCCGGTTCCCCGATAATGCTCACTCTTAGCGCGCTAAGAAGACTCGAAAGATATATCTTACCAAAGTTGTTTATGTTCCTAAGTGTGTTCCCCGAAGTGTCCCTTAGGAAGCTTCTTAACACGCTGCCTCTTACGTTCGACGTTACAGAGGCGCTGTCCCAAGTGAAGGTGCTGAATTAGTTGGCATCGATTTATTGTGGAGAAAGGGCTCAGCTCTTAGAAGAGGTTAAAGCTATGGGGGGAAAATAAGTAAACTTTAAAGAACCTACTGAATAATAATCCAACAGTAACAGTTAGAATATTTTAAGACAGTGGTTCTCAACCTTTTTTTCCACCGGGCCGCACTATGGTCCAAGTGCAAGTCTCGCGGGCCGCACGCATATCATTTACATATTACGTCAGCAATACAAACCAACCTGATTTATAATATTATAACCTAAATATTATGATATTTAATCGATTACATTCATTGAAATAAATAAA
>NW_015666614.1:431014-445941 GCF_001515625.1 Sinocyclocheilus rhinocerous
TGTGTGCTAGATCAGAGCTAGAGCCCTGCATTTCAGCCCGGGCCCGACGGGCCCCGACTTTTTTACGCCCCTCGGGCTGGGCTTCGGGACAATTTTCACGTCATAGTTCAGACGCGGGCAGCGTTTAGTGTCCAGCAGCAGCAGCAGCATGTGTGGTGCGTGCCGTCAGCGCAGCTGAACAGATCTGCGTTCAAATGCACGCAATAGGCTTAAGCTCGCCGCAAAGCATCGGCAAAAGTAATTACCATAAATGCGTCAGGGGGAAACAGTAAGGAGATATTTGAATTATTTACTAATAAACTAGTGTTTTCTGAGTCGGTGTCGCAAGGATGAAGTTGTCGATCCTGACTCGCCATCTCTTCACAAGTGATCGCGCTGGCGCCTCTGTCCTGCAAACCTTGCCTTCAGCTTCCACTCTCTGCGCAAACTATTGGACAAAGCGCACATTTATCTAGGTTTAACGTTTAAACATCGTTATATGCTTGAACTGTTTTATATCTATAGATTTTATTTTAGTCAAGTCGTGATGATTTGAGAAGGCTAAATTGATCAAGATTGTGTTCAGCACGGTGGGCCGCATTTGAATTCGTGACGGGCCGCGGGTTGAGAACCACTGTCTTAAGAAAACAATATTAATTAGAAGAATTTAGTTTTTTCCCCCTTTCTTTTCTTTCCAGTAGGTGGTGGAAATGCACCAAAGCTGGCTTGCTAACTACCAGAAAATCCAAAAGAAGAAGAAGAAGAAGAAGAAGAGCAGCTCACCGGAAATGCATTGAGACCATGCGGTCACAAAATAGATTGTTAAAGGCAGTTTCAAAGAAAATTTAGGACGTTTAGTTGCTGTTTTATTTGTGTATAATTTTTGTCTTTTGCTGTTTTAGCACCTGGCTGAAAAGGAGCGCAAGGTCAGTTACGTATATTTATATGGCATATTTAGTTTTTATGCTTGGCCTATATGTGTTTGCATAATTAACATTAAGTTGTTTATCACTGATGTTAGTCTTAATTTTTGTCATTTTGTTATAGCCAATTGTTTCTTTTCATTTCTGTGAATTCCTTGCAGATACTGATATAGTTTTGTTAGTTTGTTGCAGCTCATGGTGCTGTGGAGCTGAATGAGGTGTATTGTGTTAAGCACGGTTACAAACAGTGCAGGAGCCCGTTTCTTTATTCGAACGTGACCGCTACACTCACCAGCAGCCGCATGCTTTCAGGTTGTCTAAAGTCTGTGTAGCATGTGGCTGGTGTGCTTGTATGTCATGTTATGTGTGCACATGCAGTCAGTGGCTGTGTGAGCTGCAGTCCTGCCTCTGCTGGGACTGTGTTTTGGGGCTGGTTGATTTCATTTGTTTGTTTAGTTTTTGAAGTCTAATAAAATGCTGATTAAGCTCTGCATCCTTGAGTCCTTCTTCATCCTTTGCCTCACCTGACAATAAGTAACATTAAAAATATATCTGCATATATCACATAGTATTATCAAAAACATATTTTACATTTCTTTTTTTTTGTTTGTGAAATCCGTACTAAGACTCTGATACATGTCAGTGATGTGTAATTTGTATATTACACATACAAAGACATTTAAGTTGTTTTTATAATTATATATGAGACAAATGTCAAAATATGAATTATACATACATGAACATATATAAATGGGATAAAGTTATATGTCAATATATGGAATTGTTCCTATTTCTAATAGCTTCCATATGTAGTTGTGCATATATGTGTATTTATGTTTTTGATCTATATGAGCATATTAGCACATTTCACATATGAGACATATGTCAAAATATGTATTATACATACATGAACATATAAAATATATGGAATAAATGTATATGTCAATATATGTAATCGTTCCAATTTCTAATAGGTGTCATATATGTTTTCACTTTATATGCACATACTGTATATTACATAAATTGATATTTCATATATGCACATATATTACATTTCTGTATGGGGTGTGCAGTCTGAAGCCTGACAGTGCCGTCTGCGTGTGCTCGGTGAACGTTCAGCCTGCACTCTCCGGAGACTGAACACATTCATGCGTAGCAGCATCGCCCTCATCCACACACACACGACCTGCATGAAGCTGTGAACATACTCTCCAAACTGCACCCGAGAAGACTGGAACTGAGCAGTGTTATTCCATAAGTGTCAAGACAAATACAGAGACACAAGAGGGCATGATGATCAGAGGAGCTGAACTTCTAGTTAATAATGCTGCAGTAAAGTCAGTTAAATGTATTCTGTTTTTAGTGTGGTCTTTAAACTGTGAACTGTGTGAGTGAGTGAGTGTGTGAGAGAGAGTGTGAGTGTGTGTGTGTGTGTGTGTGAGAGAGAGAGTGTGTGAGTGTGTGTGTGTGTGTGTGTTAGTGAGTGTGAGAGAGAGTGTGTGTGTGAGTGTGAGAGAGTGTGTGTGTGTGTGTGTGTGTGTGAGAGAGAGAGTGTGTGAGTGTGTGTGTGTGTGTGTGTTAGTGAGTGTGAGAGAGAGTGTGTGTGTGAGTGTGAGAGAGTGTGTGTGTGTGTGTGTGTGTGTGAGAGAGAGAGTGTGTGAGTGTGTGTGTGTGTGTGTGTTAGTGAGTGTGAGAGAGAGTGTGTGTGTGAGTGTGAGAGAGTGTGTGTGTGTGTGTGTGTGTGTGAGAGAGAGAGTGTGTGAGTGTGTGTGTGTGTGTGTGTTAGTGAGTGTGAGAGAGAGTGTGTGTGTGAGTGTGAGAGAGTGTGTGTGTGTGTGTGTGTGTGTGAGAGAGAGAGTGTGTGAGTGTGTGTGTGTGTGTGTGTTAGTGAGTGTGAGAGAGAGTGTGTGTGTGAGTGTGAGAGAGTGTGTGTGTGTGTGTGTGTGTGTGAGAGAGAGAGTGTGTGAGTGTGTGTGTGTGTGTGTGTTAGTGAGTGTGTGTGTGTGTGAGTGTGTGTTTGTGTTAGTGAGTGTGTGTGTGTGTGTGTTTGTGTTAGTGAGTGTGTGTGTGTGTGTGAGTGTGTGTGTTTGGACTGAAAAAGGTGGTACATGATCTCGGTAAGCAATTTGACAACATTGTAGTAAATATTTTCGGTGCATCAAAAAGCGTGCTCATTAATCCAGCACAAATTAGTGCATAAAATTCGCCAAAAATGAAGTATTTGAACTACAAAATACACCACCTCCCCTTTCTGAAGTGTAGGATTGCTCAGGCTGTTGCTGTTATTATTAGATGAACATCTATCTTTAAAACAGCTTTGGCTGGTGAAACTCAAAATGTACCTTTTAACAAACCATTTTAAGTTTAAACTCTTGGCCCCATAACATTTGAACTAAACAGTTATACAAGTTATAGTACTCTCTTATTAATGAGCAGTCTTAATTACTCCCACAGATGCTGTAGTGTACACCTGTAGTGTTCAGTTGTTCGCTGAAGGCACCCAGTCCAGAGTACAGCTCATCAAAGTCTTTCAGCAGCTCTTCTTCAGTTTTTATCGTGTATATTATTTTCACATCCCTATCTTTTCACAGGTTGTGTGCCCAAATATTGCTGGTACGTTACTGTTGACCGCTTGAAGCTGAGTGTTGTGCTTCTGGTTTCTGTATGTGAAGCTAAGTTCAACTTGTCCCACAGGTGCCATCTTGTGGCCAGAATATTCTTTATAAGAGTTTTCTTTGCGTCTCCAGGGCCTTGAACTCTGTACTTCAGAGTGCTTTTGTTTTTGCTCATTAAAGTTTCGACTGCTGGGGAAAGTCCTATGTTTTGTGCTGCTTGAACAGGTTGTGATGAAGAATCCGTAGATGCTTCAAACAGAAGACTAATGATAATAAAATCCTGAATGAAGAGTTAACTTGTTTTAACTGCTACACCCCTGGCAGGTAGGTGTTTTAATTAAACATACACCACTTTTGGATATACGTACAATTTTGGTTATTTTAAATTCTTGGGTTAAGTATAGAAAACATATGCTTTTGTCAAGGTTATGCCTTCAGCCTGATATCTCAGTAGCAGCACATCTCAATATGAGCAGACTGAGCTGTACTGTGCCGTGACTCTATTCACAGCACAGCACTTACCACACAATACAAATATTAAAGCCAAAAATATATAATGAATGCTATTTTAAGTTAAGTTAAATGCCATCTTTTCTCTAGAAAAACAGTCCGTGACAGTGACAGTAAACGGCATGAGAATGTTCCTCATCATCTGCTGAAGCTCAAATACAGAGAATAGGAACTGCTCTCGTGTGTTTAGATGAAACCAGACCAGTTTGCCTGAGCTTCGAGACGTGTCCTTACAGTATAACCTGATGAACATATTAATATATTAAATAGTATTCCCTCTGGCCTGGAAACGGTGGGCTTCTGCACACTCTGTCACGTGTTCCTTTGTTCCAGGTTTCTCATGTCCTGTTCAGCTCCTGTGTTTAGTTCCTGTTTTCTTAGTTGCTAGGTTAGGCATGTTTCTATTGAGTTCCTGTGTATTGTTTTTGGTGTATATGTAGCCCTGTGTTTGAGTCTTCTTGTGTGGGTTTTCTGCCATCAGAACGTCATCTTTGTGTTCGTGTCAATACAGGACGGCTCTACTCCTCAGCCCTGTCTTGAACTCTTGTGTGACAGAATAACTGATCTAGCAGCAGTCAGAATGCACGGAGGACCACACGCATGAGTGTTTAGAGCGGGCTCCTGCGCGGATGAAAGCTGGCCTGCTGGAGATGTCCTCGAGGGTGCTCCTTCAGTGTGGATCCCGTCTCACAGAATTCAGAGTTCAGCTTAAACAGATGCAGAAAAATATGTAATCACTCAAGATGTAGTAGAAGTCTCAGGTGTCCCAGAGTGACATTTCAGCTCAAAATAACAGCTAAGGCTTGTCTTTGACTCTCACACTCACTTATCTTTCAGCAATAGCAAACTGGTACACTGCTGGAATATAATCTCATTAATGTATGCATGTCAGTTTATGCTGTTTATTTTTTCCAATGCTGTTTAGAATGAAAAGTGCTTCACTGTACTGAGGTTTTTGGGGTTAAAGAAAGCACCTATGTGCTGCCTTATTCACTAACTGGTTTAAGACACATGTGGAGGCTTCTGACTAGGCCATTTCTCTATGCGTTCTTAAGCGATCTTGTGTTCTCGCTCTACATCATCATTACTGTCACAGTTCAACTCCAGCACTCAAGAGCACAAGTACAGAGGACGCATGAGTTCTTGATATCGAGGATGCATCGAATGCAAACTTGAGAGAATCGAGCCGTTAGAGATCCCAGAAGACGTTGATGATGTACAGAAGCCTGGAAGCTTTAAACTCACTTAAGAGATTCCCACCGCGAGCTCGTGAAAGTAAACATTTGGCGTTGTGTTTTGCAGAATTTTAATAATAAAGACCTGGGAAGCGAGGGAAGGACACAAGGAAAAGGCGTGAGGATGGAGGAACTGAATCAAGTGAAATTATACTTCCTCGCTCTCTTTAGCGTCACTTCAAAGCGTCGTCAATTAATGATGACTCTACAGCGCTGGATATAGCTCGCACGTCGGGATTCTTGAACATTAGAGATTATTTATATTGTAATAGTTTCAACCTCCACAAAATACCACATTTCTCCGTATTTTTTTTTTATATATGACCAGTTATTATTAAAGGGGTCATATGATGTTGCTAAAAAGAACATTATTTTGTGTATTTGGTGTAATGAAATGTGTTTATGCGGTTTAAGGTTAAAAAAACACATTATTTTCCACATACTGTACATTATTGTTTCTCCTCTATGCCCCGCCTTTTTGAAACACGTCGATTTTTACAAAGCTCATCGATATGAAAAGTGAGGTGCGTTGTGATTGGCCAGCTATCCAGTGCGTTGTGATTGGCCGAATACCTCAACAGAGCGACAGACCAAACATGGATCCAGCAGCAGTCTCCCCAGTCCACATGCACCAAGGACCACATTAGAAACTTTTTTGGACATTGCATATTTAACCAACCTGCCAGACTAAGCACTTACCGATTTCTTCTGTTATGGACTGAACAAACCACTCCAAGATATCCTTGTCTGTGGTCCTCGAGGGTCATTCGTGGAGTTCTCAGACTATGCCCTGCAGCTTAATGTTAGTTGGGGGGCTCCACAGACCAGGCCCATGAGGGTGAGTGATTAATGACAGAATTAATTGACTATTGTGACCATGGTGACCACTTTACTTCAGAAGAACTTGAAGGGGTATTCCACTCAAATGAAATTCTCTGTTTGCAGGTATTTAGGAAACACAAGGCTACATCCAGTTTGAATGTGTGTTCCGTGTCAGAATGTTCATTTTTGTTTTACTCTGTGTGATTCTGCCCAGCGATTATTTTACCCAGTAGAGAACACCTCAGGTTGCCAGTTGGCAGAAAACAGCGTTTTAAAGCCAAGGAAGCCAGCAAACCAACTGGGTCAGCGATTGCAGATTAAACCCAATCTATAGTTTTATTGTTATTAATAATAATAGCCTATGTTATATTGTTATTAATAGCCTAAAATACAACTGAATATATTGAGCAAGAGTAGTGTTTGTGAGCTTTTACGTCCTTGTAATAATGTTAAACGTACTGCACTGACTACCTAAAAGATGGATGTGCTGAATGGCTAAATTATTTTCTGTCTCTCTCTCGTGTCTCGTTTTTCATGCATGATGACGTTTAAAAAAAACTGTTCAATGTGAGCTTGCAGTAAAAAAAGAAAATGCTGTGAATGTAGTCACCCTCTGGCCATCCAAGATGTAGGGTTTTTCTCCCTTTTTTTCTTCTTCAGTAGAACAGTAAAGATTTTCAGCTGAAAACATGTTCCTTGGTGATTCAAAACATGCAAGTCAGCGGCTGCCCGTATTTGAGAATAATCAAAAAGCATATCAAGGAACACAAAATTGATACAGTGGCTCCTATAGATATACTGAGGTCTTATGAAGTGAAGTGATCAGTCTGTGCATTATTTACAGCATTATTACCTTTAATCCACAGCCAAACGATCCGTGATGTCTGGTTTGTGGCTCGAGTAGCAGAGATCCACAAGTTAATCAATCAAAACTCACTTTCGGATGTCCGACAGTCATTCCAACTCAAAATGAGCCAAAATACCGGCGTATATGATGCTGGGTTGGCCAACTCATTCAGCACTCCAGCTCCTCCAGCAGTCTCTGAACTGAGGATCGTTTGCCGTGGGATCCCTCAAGATTTCCTATGGGGTTTTATAATGGGGGTTTTCAGTTAATGAGTCAAATATAATCTGTGGTAAACACAATTTGACAGTACTTTGACAGTGTAATTTGACAGTGCTCTACAACGTAAATCACACGCACCCATATCAAAAACGTGAATTTTAATGCTGTTGTGTGTGTTTTATAAAATATATGTTACTAATAAGTAACTAGGTAAGAACATTTGGGGTGTGAGTCTGTGCAGTTTATGATGTAGAACAAAACGTTAAATTATCGCCGAGTTATGTTTACCACAGACCTTATTTTACTTTTAATTGAAAACCCCCATTATAAAACCCAACAGGGAAATCTTGAGGGAATCATCCTGCACCACTCTATTATTGGGTGCTTTAATAATATTATTACATATGTTTCTTCATTGTGTGATTATGTAAAGGAACTAGTGAATTGAACCACTTCATTCAATCAAACTGTCCAAAAGAACTGTATTTCCCTGTTGCCTGAGGCTCTGGATTACAGGTAGTAGAGTTGTAAATAATGTTCAGTTTCTTGCACACACTGATCGTTTCGCTTCATAAGACCTCAGTGTATCATCAGGAACCTCGGGTATTCATGTTGTGTTTCTCAAATACGGGCAGCCGCAGACTTGCACTTTATGAGTCACCAAGGACCACAGTTTCATCTAAAAATCTTCTTAAATATTCTAATGAAAAAAAAAGTTCCATCTTGGATGGACTGAGGGTGAGTACATCGACAGCAGATTTGAATTTTGGGTGAACAATCACATCACTTCCTCTTTGGAGATAAGTCCCTTTAGTTTTCTCTAATTCTGACTCCCTGAGCTGTTGTGTCAAGTCCTTTGGCTACTATAGGCTCACTGCATTGCCTATAAAGTCTCCGCTTACATAGCTAATTAGTGTTATCGCTAACTATTAATATTCTGACTAGCTGCCAACATAATGTAATTATGACCAAATACAAACAGAAACGACTGTTCAGTTCTACCTGTGAAAGGTAGTTCCCCGAGATCTGGTTTGGATTTGACAATGTTTGTAAAACCTCAAAACAGTCAGACATCTTTTCTTCAGTCCATTTATGATTATGACACTTTGCCTGGTCCAAAATGATGGCGACGCTGATGTACGATCCGGCGTCTGTGTATTTATGGAGTTCAGCTCCAACCCTAATCCAGCACTCCTGAACGAGCTGATGGAGGTCTTCAGCATCACTGGAAAGCTACAGGCAGTGAGTTTGATCAAGGTTGGAGCTGAACTCAGCAGGCCAGAGTTGAGAACCTCTGCTTTAAGGAAACTTCTTTGTTTGTTGTGTGAATATGATTCATTTTGTGGTTGTTGTTGGTCTTTGTCTGCTTACACTGCTTTTCCTCCACAGGATCTGGATGAAGGAGATTTCTCGCATCACTTCTGAAGATCGTTGTGGTCAGCAAGGCTGCGGATGATTGTCATTGAGGGAACAGAAGCACTTAACGGGGTTTCTGATGTACCTAAAGCTTCGGCCTTCCTCATGGGTCTTTTATACACGTTAAATCTGCGCTATCCTAAGCAATTGAAGTACACCTTCAAAGTTTTTCAAAAGCTCTTTTCGGCGCTGGATGTCGGGAATCTCTCACACATTGAAGGGGAAATTGCTTGTTTAAAACACTCAGGTTTTCTTCCAAATGAGTCTCCGTTGTTTTACAGAACTCAAAATTGTTCACCGACTTTGAATGTTCAGGTTGAATGTGCCTTCCTTATGTGACTTGTTTACTCCTAAAACCTGAGATTTTGTAAAGAACTGAACCATTCCTGTGTTTTTAGAAGGCTGTCTTTGAGCTGGATGTTGGGAATCTGTCTTCAAAGGTGTACACTTTAATGGCTATTTCATTGTCATTCGTTTTGAAAGAGCTTTGAGTAGCAGTATTGTGCATTCTAAAACATGCACATTAATTTCAGCGTGAATCCTGTAACAGAAGGGAGTAGGAAACAGAGAAAGAGCTACAGATGGATAGAGATACTGATGAAGCTGTGTCTGACTGACATTGTGTAAAACACAATAGAGTTTTACTGACGTCAAGTACTGCTCTCAATTCATTCTTGTAATGCACTTGTAAAACCTGTAACAGTTTTGATTAAGTGAATAAATGCTTTGTTTTGAGACTGTCATTCATTGTTTAATGACACTTTTGCAGAAAGATACAGAAACATTAACCACTAGATGCCTGTTTAATAAATATACAGAGTACGCAGCTCTAGTCTAGTTGCTGAAAAGAGTATTGCCGGTCATAATTGATTACTCATTTTTTTAGGTTTTGCATTTGAATATATATATATTTAGACATTATCAAACACTCAATATGGGTAAGTTTAGATTTGTTAAAATGCTCAATTTAAAAAGGTTAACTGCTCACATACTATTGTTATTTTATGATCACATATGCAACAAGTGAATATTAATGAATGCAAGCAAATACGGAATTTAACCCAAGAAAACAGTTTAATAAAACAAGGCAACCAATAGCATTCGGTGAAACTCTTTGTGATATAATACATCCATTGAGGTGCTGGGTAAGTTATTCCTAATGGACAGGCTTCACAGAAACTCATTCGACCTCCTACAGGGAGAGAACGTTTGCAGAAAGACTACAAACTTTAATATGACAACAATCTGCTTATGGTTGCTATTAAAGTGTTGCTCACGTTATCTAACTGCGATTATAGTCTAACTATCTATTATCTAAAAACATTAACTATAAGACGCTTTATAAAATACCACTACTAGTTAGATTCTTGAGAGGTTGACAAATGCGTTAAAATGTCAAAAAATGAAGTAATTTCTTCAGTTCACCAGCGAGTGTGCTTGAAGCACTGAAATGAATGGGCTTCAGTGCTGGAACTATTGGCTTCTCAGCTCTGGTATTCAGCGGCTCTGGGCCAATCATAACATTCATTTTTGAGTTTATCGGTAAAGTCGTTCCGGTAGATTTACGGCAAATAAAATGAAAGGGGCTAATGTCACAGGTCAGAGCTGATGGGCCAAAGATGATGCTTTCAGTTTTATCATCATTTAGCTGTAAAAAATTCATGTCCATCCAGCATATTTTGTCATGCGGACAATCAAACAAACTGGACACAGAACATTTAGAACAGGAAGATGAAGCCGAGTGTACTATGCTGCCAGGGTCACTATAAAGTGCTTTTGGTGTCCTCGTCAGAATCATGAACATAATACAATATAATGACATTCTGAAATTATATGATAAATGACCAAACATTTGCACACATAGCTAATTAGTGTTATCGCTAACTATTAATATTCTGACTAGCTGCCAACATAATGTAATTATGACCAAATACAAACAGAAACGACTGTTCAGTTCTACCTGTGAAAGGTAGTTCCCCGAGATCTGGTTTGGATTTGACAATGTTTGTAAAACCTCAAAACAGTCAGACATCTTTTCTTCAGTCCATTTATGATTATGACACTTTGCCTGGTCCAAAATGATGGCGACGCTGATGTACGATCCGGCGTCTGTGTATTTATGGAGTTCAGCTCCAACCCTAATCCAGCACTCCTGAACGAGCTGATGGAGGTCTTCAGCATCACTGGAAAGCTACAGGCAGTGAGTTTGATCAAGGTTGGAGCTGAACTCAGCAGGCCAGAGTTGAGAACCTCTGCTTTAAGGAAACTTCTTTGTTTGTTGTGTGAATATGATTCATTTTGTGGTTGTTGTTGGTCTTTGTCTGCTTACACTGCTTTTCCTCCACAGGATCTGGATGAAGGAGATTTCTCGCATCACTTCTGAAGATCGTTGTGGTCAGCAAGGCTGCGGATGATTGTCATTGAGGGAACAGAAGCACTTAACGGGGTTTCTGATGTACCTAAAGCTTCGGCCTTCCTCATGGGTCTTTTATACACGTTAAATCTGCGCTATCCTAAGCAATTGAAGTACACCTTCAAAGTTTTTCAAAAGCTCTTTTCGGCGCTGGATGTCGGGAATCTCTCACACATTGAAGGGGAAATTGCTTGTTTAAAACACTCAGGTTTTCTTCCAAATGAGTCTCCGTTGTTTTACAGAACTCAAAATTGTTCACCGACTTTGAATGTTCAGGTTGAATGTGCCTTCCTTATGTGACTTGTTTACTCCTAAAACCTGAGATTTTGTAAAGAACTGAACCATTCCTGTGTTTTTAGAAGGCTGTCTTTGAGCTGGATGTTGGGAATCTGTCTTCAAAGGTGTACACTTTAATGCCTATTTCATTGTCATTCGTTTTGAAAGAGCTTTGAGTAGCAGTATTGTGCATTCTAAAACATGCACATTAATTTCAGCGTGAATCCTGTAACAGAAGGGAGTAGGAAACAGAGAAAGAGCTACAGATGGATAGAGATACTGATGAAGCTGTGTCTGACTGACATTGTGTAAAACACAATAGAGTTTTACTGACGTCAAGTACTGCTCTCAATTCATTCTTGTAATGCACTTGTAAAACCTGTAACAGTTTTGATTAAGTGAATAAATGCTTTGTTTTGAGACTGTCATTCATTGTTTAATGACACTTTTGCAGAAAGATACAGAAACATTAACCACTAGATGCCTGTTTAATAAATATACAGAGTACGCAGCTCTAGTCTAGTTGCTGAAAAGAGTATTGCCGGTCATAATTGATTACTCATTTTTTTAGGTTTTGCATTTGAATATATATATATTTAGACATTATCAAACACTCAATATGGGTAAGTTTAGATTTGTTAAAATGCTCAATTTAAAAAGGTTAACTGCTCACATACTATTGTTATTTTATGATCACATATGCAACAAGTGAATATTAATGAATGCAAGCAAATACGGAATTTAACCCAAGAAAACAGTTTAATAAAACAAGGCAACCAATAGCATTCGGTGAAACTCTTTGTGATATAATACATCCATTGAGGTGCTGGGTAAGTTATTCCTAATGGACAGGCTTCACAGAAACTCATTCGACCTCCTACAGGGAGAGAACGTTTGCAGAAAGACTACAAACTTTAATATGACAACAATCTGCTTATGGTTGCTATTAAAGTGTTGCTCACGTTATCTAACTGCGATTATAGTCTAACTATCTATTATCTAAAAACATTAACTATAAGACGCTTTATAAAATACCACTACTAGTTAGATTCTTGAGAGGTTGACAAATGCGTTAAAATGTCAAAAAATGAAGTAATTTCTTCAGTTCACCAGCGAGTGTGCTTGAAGCACTGAAATGAATGGGCTTCAGTGCTGGAACTATTGGCTTCTCAGCTCTGGTATTCAGCGGCTCTGGGCCAATCATAACATTCATTTTTGAGTTTACCGGTAAAGTCGTTCCGGTAGATTTACGGCAAATAAAATGAAAGGGGCTAATGTCACAGGTCAGAGCTGATGGGCCAAAGATGATGCTTTCAGTTTTATCATCATTTAGCTGTAAAAAATTCATGTCCATCCAGCATATTTTGTCATGCGGACAATCAAACAAACTGGACACAGAACATTTAGAACAGGAAGATGAAGCCGAGTGTACTATGCTGCCAGGGTCACTATAAAGTGCTTTTGGTGTCCTCGTCAGAATCATGAACATAATACAATATAATGACATTCTGAAATTATATGATAAATGACCAAACATTTGCACACATATAACTACAACTACAGTCTTGAAAAGTATTTTTCTCATTTTATACCATTTTCTTTGATTGGATGTGTGTGATTTTGGCATGTCCCTCACGCAGCTCAGCTAACTTCAATGAGTGTAAAAAGTGGTTAAATAAAGATTGTTCAAAGATTGTTCATTTATATTGTATTTTCATAATAATATTAAGCATTTAGCACGTGTCCCTGAAACTGCTGTCCACCCTGTCATGTTGTAAATGCCCGTTTAAGAAACCCTCTGATCTACTCAGAGAAATCTCCAGCCCATTTGGCCTTTCTTCAGTGGAGGTTAAAACATCTGCTGCAAGTACACGACGTATCTACACTTATATTTCCTCATTTTCATCATATTGTGTTTGTAGTTGCATGTTGCCAAGCTTAACATGTCCACCCTGTCATAGTAAAATATTAATTTACATAAAAGTTTTTCAGAAATTCTAAATATGTATTTTAAGTAGTACACATTCAGCTTCAACAATGAACCACTTCAACAATGAAGGTACACCATGTGTTTATTAAATGCTAACGTTAACCAAAAATGTCCACCCTGTCACCAAGCCTTCCATGACAGGGTGGACATGGTACATGACAGGGTGGACATGGTACATGACATTGCCAAATTCTGATAATGTTTTAACAAAGGCTATTGATTTAACATGTTAAGTTGGTGTGATTAATTATGGGGAAAAAAAGGTTGAATTGATAAATGCATTTAATGCACCCCAGCCCAGAACTGTATGCTATCTTACACTGCATGCAGTTGCTTAGTGCTGAACATGATGAAAGGCAACGCCTCACTGTGATGTAGCCTATTAGAATGCAGTTAGAATGTGCCTAACATTCAAGATAAGTGAGCAACAAATGCCCAACGCAAAAGTGCCATTTCCCTGAATATCTGCTCCATTGCAAATGTGATATTGACTTTATACACAGTTCAATAAACAAAAAAACAAAACAAAAAAAATAGTTACATTTTAAACACAATACTGTCAATATAGTCTGTTTTTGTTCTATTTCTCCAAAGAAAATAGTTCCAAAGAATCCACAGTGAAACTGTTGTGCATCTCTGAGCAACACAAAGCGGTGTTTCGTTACTGAATTAATCTGTGTTTTTAACAAATCTAGTGAGTGGCTTTAGTTTCATATTTAGAGTATCATTTCATTTTTTATTACTTTCATAATTTAATATTACATTCTTAAAAACCCCCATCATGACATTATCGAGTATATTGCAAAAGCTAAACAAAACACAACTACAGAGTGTACACATACGCGACGAGATGAAGTCTGGTTAGACCAACACAGGCTTTAGTGCGCATGCGCATTTAGAGTGCATTCTTTCACTGCATGATTCAGTCTATTAATATGCATTAAGAATGATCACATAATTCAAGATAAGGAGGCAGAAATGTATATATTTATATCAATTCATTTAGTTAATCAATATCACACGAATAGTGCCGTTTTTTCTTAAAAAATCAGCATTTTCCTGAATATCTGCTTGATTGCAAATGTGATATTGACTTTATACAACAGTTCAATAAACAAACAAAAAAATAATAATAATAGTTACATTTTAAACACAATACTGTCAATATTGTCTGTTTTTGTTCTATTTCTCCAAAGAAAATAGTTCCAAAGAATCCACAGTGAAACTGTTGTGCATCTCTGAGCAACACAAAGCGGTGTTTCGTTACTGAATTAATCCGTGTTTTTAACAAATCTAGTGAGTGGCTTTAGTTTCATATTTAGAGTATCATTTCATTTTTTATTACTTTCAAAATGTAATATTACATTTTTAAAATCCCCATTTAATACCCATTTTAAACCAATTAATCTCATAGCATTATTTATGCAATTCTAAGTGCAGTGTATACAGTCTGTGGAAATTTATATATATATAAATATAATGATTTCATTTGATTTAGGAACAGCCCCATAGTGTCTTACTATTCTAATTTAAAATATTGATTAAAATGTAAGAATTTGACAAAATATCATGCATACATCTACACTGAACAAAATTATAAACGCAACACTTTTGTTTTTGCCCCCATTTTTCATGAGCTGAACTCAAAGATCTAAGACTTTTTCTATGTACACAAAAGGCCT
>NW_015666614.1:445962-451634 GCF_001515625.1 Sinocyclocheilus rhinocerous
TATGAATGGCCGGTAACTTAAAAATGTAGTAGCCAAATTGGCTGGTGAGTGAAAAAGTTTATTTCAATCCCTGTATATATATATATATATAATGATTTCATTTGATTTAGGAACAGCCCCATAGTGTCTTACTATTCTAACTTAAAATATTGATTAAAATGTAAGAATTTTACAAAATAGCATGCATACATCTAATAAGGTAAGAAAAATGGCCTTATAAATGTAAAAATGCCCTTTTAAATCAATTTACAATCAAATATGTTGCAGTAATTTCAGTTTTTCAAAAGACTTTTCCCACTAAGTAAAATATATTGTTGAGAAAGGGACAAATTATCTTTCTGAAAATCTACATTTTATAATCATTATGTAATGCAAATGTATATACTCTACTTTGAATTTGGCCACGACAGGGTGGACATATTTAGTGGTTTACTCGAAAATGGTCTGCTTGCAGTTATTTTATAACAAGTGCAGGAGCTTGACCAACATGCATTTCTAACAGCCTACAGTCTCCTTAATACAACAAATATGAAGTTTAATAGAAAATTGGCTCAGAGGAATGAAATGCATTGGTTTCTTCTGACGAATCAATGTTGTAAAAATGTGATGACTTAACATAGTGACTCATCGAAAAATACATTGGCATCATCTGTATTAAAGAGAAAATAATCACTTCATCCTGTCATCTTCAACTTTTATGAAAATAAACAAATTATTTAAACAAGTTAACAAAACCTTTTGTGTGATTTCTTTATAAAGAAATGAGGGCCAGTTAGTATTCACTGAAAGTTTGACCAGATATCTTTGTGGTTTGATTTTATTTAGAAAAGAAAGTGCAACTTTCGCATATTTTATAGGGATACAAATATGTTGCAGTAATTTCAGTTTTTCAAAAGACTTTTCCCACTAAGTAAAATGTATTGTTGAGAAAGGGACAAATTATCTTTCTGAAAATCTACATTTTATAATCATTATGTAATGCAAATGTATATACTCTACTTTGAATTTGGCCACGACAGGGTGGACATATTTAGTGGTTTACTCGAAAATGGTCTGCTTGCAGTTATTTTATAACAAGTGCAGGAGCTTGACCAACATGCATTTCTAACAGCCTACAGTCTCCTTAATACAACAAATATGAAGTTTAATAGAACACCTCATATTTGTATTTAGGAAATTGTGAAGTCTCAAAGGCACTTGATAGTGATGTTGACCCGCCACACACTCAAAGAGAGTACACAGTACACACTTAGGGCACAGTGTGAGTAGGACAGAGGAAGGGCGTGGCCTCACGATGAACTCAAACTGTGTCCCAAATCACACCCTGAACAAGACTGCAAGTGCACATCAACTGTGCCATTTGGGACAGGGCCTATGCACTATGCACTCAACCGTCTAGTGTATGAATTACAGTATATAAGTTATTTCATCATTCCTCATCAGTCTGATAGCTCCTCCCCTCCAGCATGTAATTAAAGCTGCCACAGTTGAGCGCATGACGTGACCTCGTTTTTGGTTAATTAAGCATTATCTGGGCATCTAAAGTCCACTTTTCCATATTGAATTTTTAGCGTAAACACATATTCACACCAGCATAGAATAGTGCATAATAAGTATGTGAATTGGGATGCACCTAATAGCCAGTTACTTTTGCTGAAATTCATAATGTGACAGTTTTGATCGTTTACTCATTGTTTATGTTGCATTATTGTAAATAAACACACAGCTATTGACCAATCAGCATCAAGGACCGCAACTATCCTTTTTATAATGTACATTAATGAGATTCATCTAGTCTATTTCACAATGAAATCAGTATAAATGAACGGAAGTAGCCTATAAGATGATATGATGTCCAACTTGTTTAAGGAATTTTTTTTTGCATTACAATAAATGTATTACTGCGATGTATTTATTTAAAACAGTTGAATATATATGCGCATGTATAGTGCTTTGTGTGTTTGGAGCCTCCCTCGTCCCTCCCCTCACTCCTCCGCCATGGACTGACCCAGACTCCGCCGCCATCATCATCTCCTTCATCCTCCTCATCCTCGCGAACAACAGAGCGGACGCTGCGGCCCGCGCGGCTCCCGGGATTACCGACACACGGCTAGCGATGAGCAGCGGCGGAGACCGGGCGGAATAGACACGGCATCGGCTCAGACTCAGACCCGAACGATCGGCGAAAGATGGCGAACGAGTCCCCCGCTAAGAGCCTGGTGGACATAGACCTCGCGTCGCTGCGCGTGAGTGCGGCCGGGCCCTTTGTCTGCTCGTGTCGAGCTAGTCGTGCGCTCTCTGGCTGTATTAACCACTGTGGTGCGCTTTTGTGTGATTGCAGGACCCTGCTGGCATTTTTGAGCTGGTGGAAGTGGTCGGCAATGGCACCTACGGACAAGTATACAAGGTCGGTGTCGTTTGAGTCTTACAGCATTTATAATCATCTCCCCAGCATCCTCGAGAACACTGCATTATTGTTTTAGAGCAGAATAGTCATTTCTGTTAAAGTCGAGCGGTCTCATCACATAGATTGAGAGAGAAGGGTGTGATCTGCTGCGCATGCGCAGATGCACTCAATGCGACAAAAAAACCACATCGATTCTGAAGCAGCAGTGATTTCAGTGTTTCACACAGAGATAAACGAGTGTTATGGACAGTGTTACACTGCAGAAATGCTGCTGTAGTGCTGGTTCTGTCCTGTGCTCACTTGTTAACATCTCTATTTTGCCTATTGTTTTGATCTGACTGCCAAAGATTGAGAGATTTTCATTCAGAACACGGAACGAGAAAGCCAAATAACTGTTCTAGATACTAACAGGATGACCGTCATATCATGCAGTTTCCCGACAGATGCTGCTCGTTATAACTCATGATGGGCATCAGCCTGATTGAAGAAAGAGAGATGATGAGAAAGCAGAGATGTGTTCTGAAAAACCTGCCTCCCTGCTTTTGTTCTTACGGTCTAAAATCATCACGGTGTCATGAATCATTAGTTCATTGTCTTGAATCACAGTGCTGTTGGTGCCCAGCTTTATAGTGACGAACAGTGTGTCATCATTTACTCTCCCTCACGTCTGCCAAAGCCTTTATTCAGGCCTTACTGAAGCCTCACAGATTTCTGTCCACGCAGCATCATACGCTTCCAGCTTCAGATCCATATGAACTGAACAGTGAGCTACGATCAGCACATGTAGTTCAGGCTTTTCTGAGCTTTGTGTGAGAAACCCTTACAAATAAGCTCTGTGTTCAACTATAGCTCATGATACTTACACGTTTTCTCCAGCAAGATAATCTTCACAAATTAATATGACTCTTGTGAATGACAGAGCCTGAATCCCGGCTCAGAACTGAAAAGCTAAAGCACAGCACGGTCGCTCTCCTTCATCACCACAACTTAGAAACACTTATTTTTAGAAACACATTCTGTGGATGAACTTTAATAAAATTGCAATAAATACAAAACTAGAGCCAAACTAAGACTGAAATAAAACATTAATAACAAACTAGATAAAAAAGCCTAGCCTGAAAGTTTAAAGCAGTTGTAAAAGCCTGAAGTTTGAAAATTTAGATAGATTAGATAGATGTTGATAACATGTTTCTAGCATGATTAGCATGTTTTAGCATGATTAGCCTGTTACTAGCATATTGCTGGCATGATTAGCAATTTACTAGCGTGTCGCTAGCATGTTTCTAGCATGATTAGCATGTTGCTAGCATGACTAGTATGAAACTAGCATGTCGCTAGCATGATTAGCAAGTTACTAGCATGTTGCTAGCATGATTAACAAGTGACTAGCATGTCGCTAGCATGATTAGCAGGTTACTAGCATGTCGCTTGCATGTTTCTAGCATGATTAGCATGTTACTACCATGATTAGCAAGTGACTGGCATGTCACTAACATGATTAGTACGTTACTAGCATGGTTCTAGCATGATTAGCAAGTGACTAGCATGTCGCTAGCATGATTAGCAGGTTACTAGCATGTCGCTTGCATGTTTCTAGCATGATTAACAAGTGACTAGCATGATTAGCAGGTTACTAGCATATGACTCTTGCATGTTTATAGCATGATTAGCATGTTACTACCATGATTAGCAAGTGACTGGCATGTCGCTAGCATGATTAGCACGTTACTAGAATGTTGCTAGCATTTTTCTAGCATGATTAGCAAGTGACTGGCATGTCGCTAGCATGATTAGCACGTTACTAGAATGTTGCTAGCATTTTTCTAGCATGATTAACAAGTTACTAGCATATCACTAGCATGTTTCTAGCATGTTACTAACATGAAATAAAACATTAATAACAAATAAGTCGTGAATAAATGAAATAATCATAACTAAAGCACAAATGAAAGCACGTATTTCTGTACAATTCTAAATAAGGTGCATTAAAAGTCTATAAATCCTTGATTAATATTAATATTTTAATGAAAAAACATGTCTCCACACAGTATTCAGTAAGTAAAATAAATCCTTGATTAATATTAATATTTTAATGAAAAAACATGTCTCCACACAGTATTCAGTACAACTCTAGTGCACTTAATCTATTAAATAACAGCAGAGTTTTTGGATATGGTAAGATTAAACTTATTTTAGTGAATAAAGTACTATTTTACTATTTTTTTTTAGTAAAATCCTCAATCTTTCTGCTTCGTAACAGCTTCATGTGGCCGTAAACATTTAATTTGAGCGTGTCTTTAAGCACTATGCATCGTTAAAGTTTCACTTTCACCGCGACCACGTAAATCCATTAAATGTGGTGTTTACATGTAATAATCGTAATATGAGTTCAGCGTATGGTCGAACCCAGAGGAAACAAGCCATAAAACAAGCATCTGCCATCCGAAGACTTGTGTTGTATTCCGGGGCAAAGCAAAAGACATTGTCGAACAACAATATAAAATGCGGGAAACTGTTAATTGATTATTCTACAATTAATTGTACTAATTATACTACAATTGGAAAATACTGTAAATTGCTAAACCGTTCTGCGTGATGACGTGTCTCCGACAGCGCCTGCAGTCCCATTTAGCAACTCATTAGCAACCGTCTTTTTCAAGAAACGTGACGGTTTAAAAAAATCACGAGTGGGGTGTAACTGTGTGTTTTATGTGGTAGAATAAAAGGTGCAAGTATCTTGAGCTCGTGTGAACCGCGGACCTTATTTTAGTGATTTAATCAAACTCCCACTGACTCTGGGCCGATGGCACCGGAAGTGCTGACATGCTAACTCTTTCTGGCTTATGCCTTCACAGTGACGTGATAGTTCCCCTCTCTGTACACTCATGCCATATCAGATGTGAACTTGCGCTGAAGCGGCTCTATACTGTAACTGCACTACTGTACGCCGACTACAGGTTTTTAGATTAGCTTGTGAAAGTGTGGAGCAATAAAGGCTTGAAAGTGTAGTGTGTAACATTGTTGTCCCATGACTTCATTACGGCGCGTGTTTAATTCAGCACGAGCGATTTAAAACCGTGAATTCACTTCCAGCAGTCAGATCAAATCATGACTCGAGAGAAGGAGATGGGAATGATTGTCACAGCAGGAACTAGGGTTGGGCGATGTCTACTAAATTGGCATCGGACGATGTCTGCAGTGAAACATCTTGATGGACGATGACATCGGGGGGCGGGGTCAGGGGGGTGCCCAAAGCGTGAAACAA
>NW_015666614.1:451683-453906 GCF_001515625.1 Sinocyclocheilus rhinocerous
GTACTGCCGCTCCATAGTATAGAGTCCTTGTGATCGCGAATCTCAAAAGTGAAAGTGAAAGTAAAATGAGAGCGCGCAATCGAAAGCGGTTTCAATAGCGGCTCCCTGATGCTCCCTTTATATACAGTCACCTATACTTACCCAACGATATAATTGCGAGAAAAAGTATTGAAATATTTTTTTATCCTCCCATCTCGTAGGCTATTTATTCCTTTAGGGTTTCCGTAGTACACTTAATTTCCTCTCCGAACATGGATCTGGGATGCGGCGTATTGCGGGAGAGGGCGGGGGGGATCACGATGTCAGCTTAACACGGTGATGTCTGTCAGCCGTCGGCGGTGGACGATAGCATCGTCTATCGGCCCAACCCTAGTACCTTGTCATGGTTTCTCTCAGTTTGTGATCTCTGACTGTGTTCAGATATTCTGCTGTTGTGTAATCTCTCTTTAGGGCCAAATAGCACCACAGTTTACTTGGATTTTGTGTTGTTTTGTTCTAATAAGCTAGGTAGTTTTGTTTTTGTGCATGAATCATTAGGTTGGGCTGAATTCTGTGGATGAGGGTGTCCGTGTCCTGAGGCTGGTTATTGTTAGTCGTCTTAAGGCCCGTTCACACCAAGCACGATAACTATAAAGATAACGATAAAGATGTAGTTCTAAAAATCGTTCTCAATATTAAAGAACAGCATAGTTCACACCACAACGATAACGATACAGAGGAACGATATCGTTGTGATCACTTTCAAAACTATTTTTTTCCAGCTGATGAACGATAAAACACTGACAGCCAATCAGAATCCACTAGAATTTAAAAGGCTCGCGCATTTAAAATGGCAGAAGACACTGCAGAGAGGCTAATCATCGAAGTCCAGAAAAACCCACCACTATTTGACAAGTCAAACCCCCTTTTCAAGGATACTTAAAAAAAATGGATATATGGAAAACAATCGGACATACCCTCGGAATGAATGGTGAGAAGAAACAGACCGTTATCGTTCGTTGGTGTGGACGCAAATATAGTTATAGTTATAGTTAAAGTTATCATTCTTGGTGTGAACGGGGCTTTAGTCTGTTTGTGGAGCCTCAGTACCAGCCGAATGAGGGGGCTTTTTTCTGCGTTCATTTCATGGTTTTTAAGGACTTTAAAATGATAAGAGTTGGGGTCACTCAATTTTAGATGCATCCAAAATTTGATGGCTCTTTTCTCAATGTGGAGTATAGAGGGTATTGGCCTAATTCTGCCCTGCATGCATTATTAGATGTGTTTCTCTGTACCCTAAGGATGCTTTTACAAAACTCTATGCAGGGCTTCAGGTGGATTTTTGTCCTGTTATTCAAACTCATGATTTAGGAGAGGACCCCACACTTCACTGCCATATAGTGTAACTGGTTGTACACTGCTTGGAATATTTTGAGCCAGATTCTGATGGATATTTCAAATTGGAAAGATTTTTTAATGGCATAGAAAGCGCTCCTTTCTTTCTCTTTCAGTTCATTCACAGCCAAGTTGAGGTTTCCGTTTGCACTGAATTTCAACCCAAGATATGTGTAGTTTGTGGCATGATCAATGTTGGTCATACCGAGAGTGAAATTGCAGTGTTTCTCATACATTGATTTATTTGTGGCGCCCGCCACAATATCAAAACTGACCACCACAAATAGATTTTCCAAAAGGCTTCGACTTTGAATAAACATGAGCACTGCATGTTGAAACCTGGTGCGGGTGTTTTTATATCACTGTATTTCTGAAGGAATCCGACTGTCTTCAGAAAGATTTAGATGTCATTTTCATTTCATCTTGCCTGTAATGTCTGATAAAGCGGTGTTTGTGAGCGGTGCGCTGCTTTGTGTACAGCGTTACTGGGGAAACCTTGACCTCTACCACTCCAACAGCGCCTCCTGCTGCCAGAGAATGAGTTTGCATATATATGCCGCCACAAATAGAGTGGAATACTGTAAAAAAAACTGAATTGTATTTCCTTCCCTAAACTCAAGAGCTTTATGTTGGAGTCATGCAGTGTGAGGCCAGGTGCTGCTGATTGTTCCAGGAGTTTCGCCAATTCATTAATGTAGATATTGAAGAGGGTCGGTGATAGTGGACAGCCCTGCCTCACACCCCGCCCTTGAGTGAAGAATTCTGTGCGTTTATTTCCAATTTTAATTGTGCATTGATTGTTTAAATACATTGTTTTTATGATATTGTATGTTTTACCCCCAATACCTG
>NW_015666615.1:0-804 GCF_001515625.1 Sinocyclocheilus rhinocerous
TATTTGTATTCTTACTAAATACATTCATGAATATAAGATAGAAATTAGAAGGCTTCTAATCTTTCTGTTTGTGATAATTCCTTCCTTCCTTAAACTTAAAGTATTATAATGGGAATATATCATCTTGGAGAGAGAGTTTTACCGTGCTGACTGTCATAACTGAACGTGACGTGCTGTTTGAATGCTGAGCGGAGAATAACTGACAGCTGCAGCAGAAGGAAGAGTAGGTTCTGTTAACCTAAATTCTGTCCCTCACATTAAGATATGGAATGGCTTCAGATGATATAGCAGGGCTCCAGACTGCGACCATTTTTTCTGCCTGTGCGACAAAATTTTGTGTGCTGTCACACTGGTGCGACCACCGCGTTGGTGAACTCATACGCGCTGCAATTTCTGTTGCATATGAGAAACATCAAACGGCAAACGAAACTGAAAGCATAACGAAACAGCGCTTAGACAGTATACTCGTCGTGTCAGCACGAGCGTGCAGCAAAAATGACACGCATATTGAGGAAACTATGGATGGTTTTCAAGCGAAAGTCAAGTAAAAGACCGCTTCTTAAACCAGAGAAGCTGAACATGCTGGTATTCTTGTGGGGAAAAAACATGCAAGCACCGTTAGTTTTACTTTTCTTTTTGTTGTCATTTTTTAAAAACTTGTTATATTTGCTGTTTACTTCACATTACGCTATGGAGGCTCTCTTTTATTTATTTATTTGATTTCTCTCATTACGCTATGGTCTTTTATTTATTTATTTTATTTCTCAGTGTTTGCTAAACGTTCTGTAATTTATTAGTCGGTAT
>NW_015666616.1:0-193 GCF_001515625.1 Sinocyclocheilus rhinocerous
CTGCTCATGGACACCATCCCGGCTGAGCCCTGCCCACAGAGCTCAATACAGACAGTCTGTGATGTATCAGAACAGCTCCAAGACTCAGCACCCAAGGACGACTTTCTAGAACAGCCAGGGGGAAGCGGAAAACACATTTCAGCCACCGGAAACACCAGAGCCACAGCCCCCATCTCACCAGACACATTATCCC
>NW_015666616.1:419-529 GCF_001515625.1 Sinocyclocheilus rhinocerous
CCACAACGCCAGGGCCCAAACCCTCCATCTGCTGTAGGTGAACCAAAAACAACTGATAAAAGCTCACAGTGATATGTGTCGGGTCCCCGCTATAATAGCAGCAACATTCA
>NW_015666617.1:0-495 GCF_001515625.1 Sinocyclocheilus rhinocerous
CGTTTTATTTTTGCATGTTTACTTAAAACTTGGAAGTAAAATTGGGTTAGACACTTGCTAACATGAACAATGTAAGCCAGCGGCTGCTGTTTAGAGTATTATGATTTAATATTGATCAATTCTTATGTTTATTTAATAAAGAATCATTATCCACGTGGATACCATACCACATTAAGATATTAGATTCAGAAACTCAGTGTAAAGCATAAAATAATGTTTTTACTGATGGGACATGTGGTAAATAAATATAAGATGAAAATATACTTTTTGTTTATTGAGAATATGAAAGAGCTGTCACAGCAGAGCTTGTCTTGTGTGTAAAGTCCTGTGATGGCTCGTATTCAAGTGATGACAATGTGATAACGCACACATTGGAGACCGTGTACATTTCATTTAAGTTTGTTTATGAGTTAAAGACCCCATAACTTTGTACATGTTCAAGGTGTAACACTTTATGCATTGTTAAATGTTCTTGTTATTGTTCTGGTTTTATGT
>NW_015666618.1:0-208 GCF_001515625.1 Sinocyclocheilus rhinocerous
AGAGTAAGGAAAAGGGCTAAGAAAATCACTTTGGACCCCACACACTCAGCCCACTCTCTCTTCGACCATAATTTTCTGTTTTTCTTATATTACTGTTATAATTCCTGTGTATGTCTGCACTGTCATGTATGTTTGCACTATGTCCATACTTTCTTCTGCACTGGAAGCTCCTGTCGTCAAGTCATATTCATTGTGCCTGTAAACATAC
>NW_015666618.1:292-1571 GCF_001515625.1 Sinocyclocheilus rhinocerous
GTAGGGGGGAAAAGGCAAAGGGCTGTATGACAATATGAAGTATTTAAAAAATAATAAAAAATAAAAATAAACATACAGCCCTTTGCCTTTTGCCCCCTACCTCTCCTTCTCCCTTGTCAGAAAGTCAGAAAGAGCTTTATTATTACCATGTATGTTTAAAGACAGAAATTTTCATTTTTCATTTTGCCAATAAAGCCTTTACTGCAGCAATTCTGTCACTTTCCTTTTACATTCCGTAAAGTACTGATGACTTCTTCACTATGCTGTACACATACGATTGTTTTATTTTAAAATTATTTTATTTAATTTTTTTAATGGATCTCATATTGTATGTTCTATACAGGTCGAACTGAGACATGACAAGTAATGCAGTTTTTGTAATGCCATTAATTGTTATGATTATGACAGTCTGTGCACTATGATCGACTATATGCTCCTATTGGATAGAAAACCAGTGCCAATGTGTTGACTGAATGACTCGATTTTGATTTGGGTTTGCTGTGTTTTGATAGAGTTAGTAAATGTAGACAAAGGTATTCGGCATTTGGAAACGTAGAGTTTGTATTTATTTAACAAAATGTGGTTTTGGCCAGAAAATTAACTCTTTCTTTAATTGTGTGATGTAGGTGGGTTGCTGTGTTAAGAGTTTAGAAAAAGTACTTTAAGTATTGGTAAATGCTTGTTAGCAATTGAAAAAAACTGTAATCGACAATGAATTGTGACTCCCGGTGAAAACGGGACATCTGGTCAGGGGCGCTGCTAGCAATTTTGGGCCCTATGAAAGAATATGAGGTTGGGCCCCCTACCGCACCAAACATACACTATATTGCCCAAAGTATTGGGAAAACTCAATAAAACTAAAAAAAAAACCTCATCACCAAACACCAATGACTTGTACATATGCGTACAATCATTTTAGACACTTCCAAAACTGTGGCAACAAAGATGGAAATACAATTTTTAAATACATTAATTTTGTTTCCATCTTTGATGCCACAGTTTTGGAAGTGTATTTTTCTGTTCTAAAGAAGGGGGTGTCCCAATACTTTTGTCCATATGTATGTACAAGTCACTGGTGTTTGGTAATGAGTTTTTGTCTCAAGGTCTGCATTTAAAGTCACACCAGAGGTGTTCAGCTGGGATTAGGACTTGGCTTTCTGCAGACCAGTCAAGTTCTTCCACACTGACTGAATCAATCTTTTTTTGTTTTTTTTTTACCTTGCCTTATACACAGAGGCATTGTTGTGTTAGAATAGAAAATGGTCCTGTTCAAACTATT
>NW_015666618.1:1875-2125 GCF_001515625.1 Sinocyclocheilus rhinocerous
CTCAGCTAAATGTGACTATTAGCTTAACAGCTGTATTCCTTGTTTGCTAGCTACCGATGCATATACAGCATACGATGTTAAAAATGTTCTACATTATGAACCTTAACCCAAAAACCTTTAGTTTCATACACTGTAGATAACTGTGACCCTGCCTGTGGAAACCCAGCTAAAGTTTTTTTTAAACAGTGGATGAGTAATTCACTCATTGATCTGCTTAATAAAAGCCTCCTTTGAGATCGTTTTGACAGAC
>NW_015666619.1:0-1378 GCF_001515625.1 Sinocyclocheilus rhinocerous
CCAATCACAACGCACTGGATAGCTGGCCAATCACAGCACACGTCGTGTTATACTTGTAAGAATTGTTAAGACATGCCGAAAATTTTATGCTATAGCACAACAGCTCTTCTTCGTTTTCTTTGATGCACTAACTCAACCAAGCGTTCTAACCACAACCTCACAACCGAATTTCTGTAGGCGAGAATTATTTGTAATGATATTCCAATGAGCCGCTTTGTGATATCACAAAGCCCGGAAAACAAACACGGTAGTCCAAACGAGCCGTTCGTTGTAGTTCTTGAAAAGGGATTTTAAAAAAACGAAATATCTCCCTTTGGAGTGGACTTTGAGATTTGTAACTTTCTAGATATTTTTTATGTCCAAACATACACACTACACACTGACTAAAATTTAAAAAAGTGAAAGCATAATAGGACCCCTTTAAGAATACAAATGATTTAAAATGGCAATATAAAATTATCATAAAGTTTGCAGCAGTATTAAAATAGTGCAAATAGCTCAGATGTGCAATGCAGCATTAAAACCTAAACAGTACAAACAGAAAACATAATGTAATAAAACAGTAGGGGGTGAATTTATTATTCCATATATATTTGAGGTTAAGGTTTGTTCTGGGCTACTTTTGTAGTTACAGCAGCTATCACTGTGTTATGAAGTCAGTTGTGCCAGACAATTTTGGAGGCAGAGACAGATTGTGGGGGGCACTATAGGGAAAAACTTAAACTGCTGGAATAAAGAGTTTTAAAGGGTTAGTGATGGAAAACCCTTTTTTTCCCTCTTATTTGGCAGATGCTGTGATGACCAACTTCCCGGCAGCAACAGAGTTTGACTTGAGGAATGCAGTTGGGAAGCATTTTAAACAAAGGAAATTATTAATTATTGGTTTTATTTCTTAAGTTCACTGTTGGTTGGTTTTATTTGTTAAAAGTAAACCAACAAAAATATTTTTTTATTTTTTTTATAAATGTTAAACATGCTCTTGATTTGTATTAGATTTTTTTTCTTCTTTTAAATATTAGTTACAATATTTTCTTTTTTAATATTTTATCTTAAGTTGTTAAATATGGAGCCAGAATGATCTCAATAATAATTCACGCAAAAGACGCGATGCACACATGCATAACCCAATTCACATGCATAAGAAATAATTCACGTGCACAAAATATATATATATATATATATATTACCTGGATGCTGACGTCATTCATCAGCGCCCACCGTTCAAGTTATGATTTGATCAGCAGAGGTAAGTGCAGTTGATCGTTTTATTTCAGTTAACTAGCTAAGTAAAGGTTTGTCGTTTTATTTGTGCATGTTTACTTAAAACTTGGACGTTAAATCGGTCGTTTAGACACTCAAAAATGTGAATAATGTAAGC
>NW_015666620.1:0-207 GCF_001515625.1 Sinocyclocheilus rhinocerous
GTTACTTGCTCACTTTCCTAGTAAAGCTGTGCTAACCAGTATTTTTCTCCCGCAGTGCGCTGGCAGACTGGTGGGGAGACTCGTGAAGATGAAATAAAGCAGTAAGAGAACATTAAATTGTTAGATCAACTTTAAAACACATGTAATCACCTTATTTGTTTTATACCAATGCTATCTGTAAGGTATAAATGCGTTTGGGTGAATAGA
>NW_015666620.1:669-1318 GCF_001515625.1 Sinocyclocheilus rhinocerous
GTTACCTTATAGACTCAAGAATACATCCATTCCAGACACGGAAGATGCTCTGATTTGAATTTACAACATTTATTTTACCAACCAAACATGTTAGAAGTACACACACATAAATTTAAATAAAAAGAATAAATAAAATAAGATAAATAAAATAGCATCACATGACAATGCCAGAAAAAAATGAATACATTCAAGTTTAACAAAGAGAAACAAGGTGCTTGAATGCTCGAGCTACAATAACATACTAAAAAGTGCAAATAAAATGTGTGTGTCTGTTACTTGTATTGCTTGTAAACTGAAGTCAGATTTTGCATCATAAAAACTATTAAAAGATATAACACTACAAATGGTTTGGACCTTAGAGAGATATAATGGGATGGGAAGCACTGGCTGCATACAGTGGAATTCGTTCACAGAAAAGAAAGAACAAACAATACTGAATTATGTCAACTACTGAACCAAATAACCAGCAGTCTCAACAGCAACTACATAAACATGGCCATCGGTCTTTTCGCATCGCTTTAGTTCCAGAACTAAATGTACAGTACTAAAGTACTGGGACGATTTTTCGCGAACTATTTCCCAGTACTATTTAAAGGGTTGCATCCGCACCGACAGTGTGTACTAAGAAGTGACGTAAGCCGGTCGACAG
>NW_015666621.1:0-529 GCF_001515625.1 Sinocyclocheilus rhinocerous
AATTATCTTATTTATATTTTTGTTTCAGGTTTTCCCTTTTTTTCCCACAAATGACACCGCCATCACCTTTCCTTGCAGGTCCTGCTCCACCACAAAAGATCTGCAGCAAATGCACAGGAATCAAGAATCAGAAAAGTGCTGATAACTCTGTTTGAAATTACAATAATTAAAATAAACTACAATTTAAGATTTAAAAGATGTTTTATTAATTTCTGTAGTATACTCACTCAAAGCCTTTGATGGCAGCATTCCGCTTTCTGGTGAAGAGGGCTTCATTAGCCGCTCTCGTCTCCGCCGGATAAGCAGACGTGTGTCTCATCTGTCCCTGTAACATCCAGACAAGAGTCAAGTTACCTCTGAGATTTGTGTGCTCAAAACTACATTTACATTTTGAGGTAGTTGATGATGTGTTAAGTAGCTTTTTATCCAACACAAATGTTCCTCCGTTTTTCAACAGTACTAATGGACAAATAAAATAGATTATTTATATTTACTTACTTTATGGAAATGTATTTACATTACTTACATT
>NW_015666622.1:0-187 GCF_001515625.1 Sinocyclocheilus rhinocerous
TAATCAGCCTACACTACCAGTCAAAATTTTTGAACAGTAAGATTTGTAATGTTTGCTTTTTTAAGAATTCTCTTCTGCTCACCAAGCCTGCATTTTTTTGATCCAAAGTACAGCAAAAACAGTAAAATTTTGAAATATTTTTACTATTTAAAATAACTGCTTTCTATTTGAATATATTTTAAAATGT
>NW_015666622.1:431-584 GCF_001515625.1 Sinocyclocheilus rhinocerous
TTGTAACATTATACACTATTCCATTCAAAAGCTTGGAGTCAGTATGATTTCTTTTCTTTTTTTTTTTTAAAGAAATTTTGGAAATTAATACTTTGATCAAATACTTTGATTAAATTGATCAAAAGTGATGATAAAGACATTTGTAATGTTACA
>NW_015666623.1:0-526 GCF_001515625.1 Sinocyclocheilus rhinocerous
TAGTTGTTTATCGACCCCCAGGACCACTAGGTAACTTCATGGAAGTAGACTTCAAGGAATTAGATGTGCTGCTCTCAACCTTTCCTGAGGATGGTACTCCCCTAGTTATGTTTGGAGACTTCAACATCCACCTAGATAAACCTCAGGCTGCATATTTCCACACTCTGCTTGCCTCTTTTGATCTCAAGCAAGTGTTAACTACGGCTACTCACAAATCAGGCAACCAACTGGACCTTATTTACACACGACACTCCTCCACTGATCATGTACTGGCTACTTCACTGCACACCTCGGATCACTCCCTCCTCACTCTTAACCTCAACATGGTTCCTGACACAACACATACCCCTCCACATGTCACTTTTCAACGTAACCTACGCTCACTCTCACCCTCCCGGCTATCTGCTATGGTTTCATCTTTGCTTCCTTCTCACTCTCACCCTCCCGGCTATCTGCTATGGTTTCATCTTCGCTTACTTCGCCTAAACTGTTAGCATCTTTTGATGCTAACAGTGCTACTGATACT
>NW_015666624.1:0-1032 GCF_001515625.1 Sinocyclocheilus rhinocerous
CGATCGCTGCCTCACGTGTCTGGGCATTAAACATGCTGAGGTGGTGTTCGTGGATGAGTCATGTTTCCATTGCGGGAAGATGACCATCTCGAAACTCTCTGGAGAGGAAGATTCGGCTGCACTGCCGCCCTCTGGGACGGTAGCAACGCCTGAATTGGATCCGGAGATGTCGGCTATGCTTTCCCGGGCCGCCGAGTGGGTAGGGCTCGAATGGAAACCTCCACCGCGTCCCGAGCCCTCGAGGTTGGACGATTGGTTTCTTGGGGTGGCTTGCGCTGGTTCTCAGCGCCCCGCCCCAGTGCCTTTCTTCCCGGAGGTGCATGAGGAGCTTACCAGGTCATTGACGGCTCCTTTTACTGCCAGAAACCGACCTGCTGGCAGCTAGGGGGTATACGGCGATCCCCCCGGTGGAGCGGTTGGTAGCGATGCAGTTGTGTCCTAAGACCGCCTCCTCCTGGCGGGTAAGCCCGTCGCTCCCCTCCCGGGCCTGTAGGCATTTGTCTGGTCTGACCGGCGGTGCTTATACGGCTTGTGGAGAAGCTGCCTCCGCCTTACACGCTACGGCGTTACTGCAGGTTCATCAGGCCAAGGCACTGAAGGACCTACACGAGAATGATCATGATCCGGAAGTTCTGAAAGAGCTCCGAACCGCTACTGACCTCGCGATTCGCCTGTCCAGGCCCCCGTCAAACCTGGCGGTGAGCGGAAGAGCAAGAGGCCCCGGATCGGGCGACCCAGAGAGAAAGGGAACTGCTCTTTGGGGGATGGTGAATGCACCTCTCCCTCCCCCGGAGGAGGGCTGGGTGGAGAATCTGTAAAATCTCGATGAGAGAGTGGTTTTCTCTGTCTCTGGGTCCCAAGAGGGCACGGAGAGTCGCGGACAAACCTTGCATTCCACCTCACTGCCCCACTCCCTAGAACAGGTCTCCAGGCATGCTGTGGCTTACACCGATGCCTTCACCACCGGCTGGGGGGGCCACGAACAATGGGCACACAGTGTCGGGGGTGTGGACGGGCCCCCAACTGCACTGG
>NW_015666625.1:0-931 GCF_001515625.1 Sinocyclocheilus rhinocerous
TATAATTAGTAGTATGGTTATAAGCACGGTTCACATTTCAACATTAAAATGTTTTAAATAAAATAAATAAAAATCAAACTAATTTTAAATTAAAATCCAAATAATTAAATTAATTATATTTCATATATAATAAAATAATTTGTTTTATTTAAAATGTGTGCCGTGTTTCGGACTATTTACCTCATGAGAGTTCACATAAATTTAATGCATTTTTTTCCAAATGTATGTCAAAAACTTCAATTTTAATTTTTAGCCTCCTCTCTCAGCTGAAAGTTTATGCCAGCCGTCCTCATCTGTAAACCTACCTGGACCCAGTTATCCTCACCAGACCATCGACCCAGACTTGACCTTCAACCCCAGTGGTGAAACCTCAGAGCCCAAGTTCAAAGGTCACTCAGAATACATCAGTGACTCTTTCAGATCTCAAGAGCGTATTTAGATGTTAGATCTTTTATCCTTTTTCCTGCTTAGTTTCTTCAGTTTTTGCCAGTGAGCACCTGGACGGCTGAAGGCTGCTTAATTCAGTTTTTGCCAGTGAGCACCTGGACGGCTGAAGGAATGTCCCAGGTTCAAAACAAATTTAAGCAAACTGGAACTAAAACTATATTTAAAAAAAAGTTTTTTTAATTGAATTAAATCTGATATTAAATAAAATATAGATATAAAAAAAAAATTTAATAAATGAAAGTTAAATGGGGAAAAAACTAATCAAAAAGACAAAATCGCTTCGCAAAATTACTAAAAATGAAACAAAAATTTAAATGAAAACTTAAAATGTAAAAATAAAGCAATTCTAATTGTGTATATTATTGTTTATATATAAATAATAATAAAATAACACTGATGTTAACATGTATTATCGTAATCATGCATTAATGTAAAAATAGTTTTTTGTTCATTGAATTAAAGCTGAAATAAAATATAAATATTA
>NW_015666626.1:0-150 GCF_001515625.1 Sinocyclocheilus rhinocerous
GAGCCCCTCATGCACTTCCGGGAAGAAAGGCACCGAGGCGGGGCGTACTGTGCCTTTCGGTCGTCGGGAGGAGCGCCAAAGGATACGGCTGGTACGCTCCTTGTAGAGGGCCCAGCACGTTCCATTGGCAGCTCAACTGGCTGCGGGGTG
>NW_015666626.1:325-526 GCF_001515625.1 Sinocyclocheilus rhinocerous
GACTCATCCACGAACACCACCTCAGCGTGCTACATGCCCAGGCACGTGAGGCAGTGATCGTGACCATCACCCAGCGCCAGGTAACGGCCACATCCAGAAACGTGCGGGTGATACGTTGTCTATAGCAAGACCCACATCGTCTTTACAAAGACGGTTACGTCAAGTTTGCCATGCAACGTCGTCTTTAAAAAGACGCACCCG
>NW_015666627.1:0-507 GCF_001515625.1 Sinocyclocheilus rhinocerous
ACATTATCCATATTTCGTTTAATTTAATTTCCTACCGTATTGAAGAGAAATGAAGAAGCCGTTGATCTGCCAGTCGCGGGTCTATCATGCCGAGAACTCTGCTCATGTTTGCATAATGATGCATTTAAAAGTTAATGACCAAATGTATCATTATAAAGTTCACAGTGTTGCTGCAGATGAAATATAACGCGGATAACATAAAATAAATATTTTTTAAACAGGTTAGATATTGATTAGTTATCACGCTAACCCCTTTCTCTACCTGACTGTTGGTCTCGCATATCCGCCATGTTTGTAGTTTTTTAACACTTTTCATGTGTGTTTGTAGTTCTAATTGAATCCTCATCCACCGCGCAATGTGTTGTGGGCAATCAATATTAGCAAAGCTGATTTATACTTCTGCATCGAAACCACGCCGTAGCTTGCGTCGTAGGTTGTGCGTAGCACGCGTAGCTCACGGCACAGTCTGACGTACACCTCTCCAGAAATGTAACAACGCGTCAATTC
>NW_015666628.1:0-308 GCF_001515625.1 Sinocyclocheilus rhinocerous
ACAAGACCACAGGAACCATTTGAGTCCTCTGCACAATGTGACTTTACTGCAGCCTGGAATTGAATTGCTGGTTTTGTCTGGCCAGAGGAGAACTGGCCCCCCGACTGAGCCTGGTTTCTCCCAAGGTTTTTTCTCCATTCTGTCGATGGAGTTTTGGTTCCTTGCCGCTGACGCCTCTGGCTTGCTTAGTCGGGGACACTTAATTTCCAGCGATATAGTCGACTTGATTGCACAGATACTATTTAAACTGAACTGAGCCGGATGATGACATCACTGAATTCAATGATGAACTGCCTTTAACTGAAAAA
>NW_015666628.1:364-555 GCF_001515625.1 Sinocyclocheilus rhinocerous
TTCTTGCATTATTGACAATCTATTTTCCTGTTTAACACTGTAAAGCTGCTTTCTTTGACACATTATTGTATAAAGCGCTATATAAATAAAGGTGACTTGACTTGACTTGACCATTTCTAAAAAGGCCCCTTTTATTAAGGGTGTCGCTACTGTAAGAATTACAGAACCTCAGACACTTTGATCTTCTGAGA
>NW_015666629.1:0-1765 GCF_001515625.1 Sinocyclocheilus rhinocerous
TTTGCTGACATACTGACGTACATTTATACTGATAACGCATTTCACCCTTATTCTATAGTTAAATCAATATTGTCAAGCTGCAGTTGTGCGTGATGTCTCCCTTATTTTGTTGTGGTTTGGTTTTAATCGTAAAAATATGTACACATTCGTCTGATCTAATATCTGATTTTATGGCTGTTTGAGAAAAAATTATTATTATTATTATTATTTATAAGTGGTCTTTGTTTGCTTTAAAGGGGTCATATGATGCAAATTTTAAGTTCCCTTTCAAGGGAACTTCAAACTGCGTCCTCTAGGGGTCGCTATGGGGAATGCCTCATCGTGACTCGTGTCTGAGCATACATACATTTTCCACGACATTCTAATTTATTGAGATGCACCTGTATATCTAAAAACGACAATAACATTGGCCGGCGAAAGCCTATGACGTCACTACTGGTGCGACCATAGAATAAATAGGCACTGGGAGAACACGTCATCCTCTTCTTCGTCTTCATTGACTGTTTTGTTTGAAGCGTGCAGCGTTTAGGAGTGCATGTTTCTCGCCAGAGGCTTTGCTCTGATACCTGCAGTTCACACGGCTCGAGTGCTGTGTGTGTGGTGAAGAGCAAGCGCGTTCAGCTCCCGAGGGAGTTGGATGCGGTGGTGAAGAGCAAGCGCGTTCAGCTCTCGAGGGAGTTGGATGCGCTCTGCATTCATTGCTTATTTCTTGTGAGGGATAAGCATGAATTGAACGCGCTCATCTCGGAGACGGCTTGTGCTCATTGTGATGAATTCGCGGGACTACTGAGGGGGATATGAGTATTTCACCATTTACCCGAGTTTGTAGATAGCGTTTGCATGAGTGCGTTCGCCTCTTGCGGGAATAGCGATGCATTCGCGGCAGCAGTTTTCATTTGTGCTTAATTTCCAAGGTAATCTAGTGGTTGGGCGGAGCTAAATGCATGCTGCACGTTGCGTCGCGGTGAGAACATGGAAAGGACCTGACGGGAAATTTCTCCCTATCAGTAATTTCCTTTAGTTTATATAGGAAATGTATAGTGTGGCCCTGTCTGCAGTTATTGGACAGATGGTTTATATCATGTCCTCAGATAACCACATTATACTGCACTCCGGCTTGAAAAGAAAAATCCATTCTCATCCCGCATCCACAGATTCTAGCATACTAGTTATGCCAACATCGAAGGGATGTGTGAGAATGGTTATGAGAAGATGCCACCTGTTGAAGAGACGCTGGCCTGCTATCTCTCCATGGGGGAGACATCTTCTCTTAAAGGGGTCATATGATGCGATTTCAATTTTTCCTTTCTCTTTGGAGTGTTACAAGCTCTTGGTGCATAAAGAAGATCTGTAAAGTTGCAAACACTAAAGTCTCAAAACCAAAGAGATATTCTTTATAAAAGTTAAGAGTTAACCACGCCTACCTAAAACGACTCGTTCTAGCACGCCCCCACATACCTACGTCACGATCTGGGAAGATTTGCATAACACCGCCCAAATGTTCACGCAAAGAAAAAAGGCGTAACTTTTATTCTCGCTGTAGTATTGTTGACGCTGCAGCCATGTCCTGAAGACGCTGTGTGCTTCGTTGTGAAAGCGAAACTACTTTGTTTGGTCTTCCAAAAGAGGACGATATCCGCTTCGTCATGCCTAGAGCTGACCTGTGCTGGTCGCTGAGGGAATACATCAACTTAGTGCTGTGGATCGCCGGATCGGCTTTCACCGAGTCCAGCCCGTGGTCGTCACATGTGGTTGCCGCAAGCCC
>NW_015666629.1:2794-5793 GCF_001515625.1 Sinocyclocheilus rhinocerous
AAAATCGACGCGTTTCAAAAAGGCGGGGCATAGAGGAGAAACAATAATGTACAGTATGTGAAAATAATGTGTTTTTTTAACACCAAATACACAAAATAATGTTCTTTTTAGCAGCATCATATGACACCTTTAAGACTCCCTCCTTGCCATCTAAGCCCTTTAGGATACATCTCGCTTAAGTGGCAGGGCATATGCAGCAGGTCAGGCTGTCGCTTCGTTGCACACGATGGCAGTGCTTCAGGCGTATCAGGCTGATCTGCTGAAAGACCTGGTTAAAGGCGAGGGCCTTTCTCTCGGCCTTCAAATCCTTCGTTCTACGAAAGTTCAGGTCTGAGCCCGTACAAACCCAGGGGTCCTGGCCCGTCTCGATCTGATGATCAGAAACTGGCACAGAAGAGTAGTGTCGCAGATCGCGCTCCTCCCACACCTGCGGGTAGGGGTAGGAGGAATCGCGGGTCAAAGGGAGGTAGTCAAGATAAGAGATGTGATCCAGACGAGGCATCAGCGCTTTCGTCCGGATCAGAGTGATACTTGAGTATCTACTCATCTCCCTCAGGGGGTTTAACATCTGCCCTTCCCCTTCCTAATTTCTTCCCCTTCCTAATTCCCCTATAACCACCAGCACTCCACCTGACCGAGGTTAGGTGGGAATTTTCCTGCATTACAGTCTCCTATGCTGGACCTATGATGTTTGGTCGGTTCTATGGCTTCATAGTAACCACCTTACTGAGGTCTGGACTAAAGGTTTCTTCAGGTCGCTTCTTGAATGAGGCTCCTGTGCGGGAACCATGGTGGGTGAGTATGATCCATTTTATATGTATATATATATATATATATATATACAGTGGGTACGGAAAGTATTCAGTTGTAGAAAGTCAACCATCACTGCAGCCCTCCACCAGTCGGGGCTTTATGGCAGAGTGGCCCGACGGAAGCCTCTCCTCAGTGCAAGACACATGAAAGCCTGCATGGAGTTTGCTAAAAAACACCTGAAGGACTCCGAGATGGTGAGAAATAAGATTCTCTGGTTTGATGAGACCAAGATAGAACTTTTTGGCCTTAATTCTAAGTGGTATGTGTGGAGAAAACCAGGCACCTGTCCAATACAGTCCCAACAGTGAAGCATGGTGGTGGCAGCATCATGCTGTGGGGGTGTTTTTCAGCTGCAGGGACAGGACGACTGGTTGCAATCGAGGGAAAGATGAATGCGGCCAAGTACAGGGATATCCTGGACGAAAACCTTCTCCAGAGTGCTCAGGACCTCAGACTGGGTCGAAGGTTTACCTTCCAACAAGACAGTGACCCTAAGCACACAGCTAAAATAATGAAGGAGTGGCTTCACAACAACTCTGTGACTGTTCTTGAATGGCCCAGCCAGAGCCCTGGCTTAAACCCAATTGAGCATCTCTGGAGAGACCTAAAAATGGCTGTCCACCAACGTTTACCATCCAACCTGACAGAACTGGAGAGGATCTGCAAGGAGTAATGGCAGAGGATCCCCAAATCCAGGTGTGGAAAAGTTGTTGCATCTTTCCCAAAAAGACTCTTGGCTGTATTAGATCAAAAGGGTGCTTCTATTAAATACTGAGCAAAGGGTCTGAATATTTAGGACCATGTGATATTTCAGTTTTTGTTTTTTAATAAATCTGCAAAAATGTCAACAATTCTGTGTTTTTCTGTCAATATGGGGTGCTGTGTGTACATTAATGAGGAAAAAAAATTAACTTAAATGATTTTAGCAAATGGCTGCAATATAACAAAGAGTGAAAAATTTAAGGGGGTCTGAATACTTTCCGTACCCACTGTATATAGAGAGAGAGATATACTGTATATATATATATGTGTGTGTATTTAATGCGCTGGTGGTTGTGTGATTCCATCTGCGAGCTTTCCTTGCAGTGTTTTTCCGGGACCTGTGTGTTTCTGTCCTTTTTCTAGGGTAGGTCCTCGGTGAGCACCCCCTCTGCTGGATTCAGAAACCGGGTTCTCGACTTGCAGTGATTACCTCACTCGCCGAGGTTGTATCCAGGCGGTATGATAGCCCTGGTTCCGGCTTCATCTTCCTGAATCATGCAGCCAGATCACAGGCTTCTGTGGGAGCCTTCTTGATCATCAGGCCCCTGGCACGGCACTGCACAATTTTCCTGGAAGTTCAGGCTGGGTTTATGCTTTCAGGCTGCCCTGTCTGATACGCTGTATCTAGGTCGCCCTGAGGGGCTTCCTGGTCACCAGGATATCCCCCCTTGCTGAGGCATCGAGCGGGTAATAGAGGCGGCATTTGCAAGAACCTTCTTGTTAATTCGGCCTCAGGCAGTGCTCCCCTCACCTAACAGAGAGTTATCTTTGAGCTTGCCACTCACGTTTCGGCTCAGTTTTTCCTGGCATCTGTGATCAGATGCTTGGGAAGCTCTTGAATATAAGTACACACGCTAAGCTTTGGGCACTTTTCTAAAATCCACATGGTGGTAAGTGTGCACGCTAGACTTTCTGAAATCCTGTATGGTAAGGGTTACGCGTTATTAGCCTCGTTCCCTTTTCTATGAGTTGGTTAGACCCCGGCACCTTGGGCTCCACTCAACCAGTGTGTCTCTGTTGACACACTTTTGAAGCATCGCTCCCCTCACCATTGAGGGTTATTGTGAGCATAGTGCTTCCTTTCGAGCGTTTGGATTCTTTCCCTTCCTGGGGAGTTGGATTCCTCGCTCAGTGGGCTGTTCTCTTGGTAGTATTTAGCGGTGCTCCCCTTTATCAAAGGGTTGCCTATGAGCACGCTACTCATTTCTGAATTCGGAGTTCTCCTCTCAAGTGAGAGTTGAGGTCTCTGTTTTTCCCAGAGCATCTGGAACCGGCAGCGTCAGGCGAATTAGGCCCTTACCTCCGCCTCCCTGATGCGCTGAGTTTTTGGCTAAGCTCGCAGTATGCTTACCCTTCTGATTTCTAACGATCAGGCTGGAGGTCGAGCCCCCCCCCTCGTTTGAGAGCTAGGTGTGTTGCTCCCT
>NW_015666629.1:5858-6718 GCF_001515625.1 Sinocyclocheilus rhinocerous
TTGCAGTACGCTTACCCTTCTGATTTCTAACGAACATGCTGTAGGTCGAGCCCCCTCTCGACTGAGAGCTAGGTGTGTTGCTCCCTCAGCTAGGTAACGTACTGCTAGCCATTCCAGCATTGGAATATGCTGTAGGTCGAGCCCCCCTTCTCGTTGAGAGCTGGGTGTGTTGCTCCCTCAGCTAGGTAATTTACTGCTAGCCATTCCAGCATTATACCATAGATTGAGTTGGTGACTTCTCAACGTATTGTTGGTGGGTTGCACCATTTCCATCTATGGGCTGCTCTTTCAGAGTGCCACAAGGGCCCCCTAGAACGGTTTTAAAATCCATGTTATGGTAAGTGTGCACGTGAAGGCTTTGTGCACTTTCTAAAATCCACACTGTGGTAAGTTCGCACTCTAGTACTTTGCGTTCTTTTCTAAAATCCTGTTATGGTAAGGGTTACGCGCGGTAGCTTCGTTCCCTTTCTTGAGTTGGTTACAGCCCCGGGCACCTTGGGCACAACTCCACCTATGTATCCTCTGGATACCTATTTTAACAGGGTGTTGCTACTAGGGTTCTGTTGAGACAGTTCCTTCAGCAAGCTCCGTAGAGCGAGCGGTAGCCCCTGTGTGACTGGCCAAGACTTGACTATGATGCTAGGCTCTTGGTCATATCCCCTTAAAGGAATCTATTCCTGATTCCAAGCCTTGAGCTCTACCCCGGGCCCAGGAGTTCTGGCCCTAACAGGTAAGTTTTTTGGGGTATGTAGCCTAGGCCTTTGGCCGTAGGGAATAATGTCTACATGGTCGTACATTTATACTATAGTCGCACAGGTAGTGACGTCATGAGCTGTCGCCGGCCAACATGTTGTTGGTGT
>NW_015666630.1:0-742 GCF_001515625.1 Sinocyclocheilus rhinocerous
TGTAATTTTATAAATTATACGTCCCTGAAACTTTCCATGAATGAGTTACACTGCTTATTAGTTTTCAATCAACACAAACTCAGCACACCTGAAAAAATTATAGGTGCGTAGGAAAATCCAATTTTCCAAAATATAAAAAGATGCAATCCCGCACACTATCATTACTTGATAAATATAGCAATTTATTGTTATGAGCACAAGCAAAGTTTCGGTCCACTGACCTTCATCAGGCATAAATTATTACTTTTAAAATATTATAGGCACAAATCTCATGTTTCTATAGGGAGAGCTATTAAATATGTTTGATCAACAACACGAGGGATCTGAGGATCTGTGTGTTGCATCAAGAGAGCAACCATACATTTGAATTATCTTTTTCTTTTTTTATTAATTTATAATCAGTTATTCGTATAATCATTTAGAATCATTAGCCATTTATGTAATTTATTGTTTGATTAATTTTTTTATCATTTACCATTTATATAATTTGATTATTAATTTATTTTTTATGATGTTTTTATATATTTTTTATTTCTTATTTTCCTTGTTTATGTATTTTCATTGCTTAATCTTATGATTGTAAGGGTTCATTAATTGTTTTGTCTGAATGAAAAAGAGATAAGAGGGAATGTTTATGGAAACTCAAGGTTTATGGGATGTTGTTGTGTTTGGTAAAACACTACTTGTTGGATTTGTGTTCGTCAGATGAGGTCTGCGCATTGAAACATATGCAACTAAGATT
>NW_015666630.1:1142-1389 GCF_001515625.1 Sinocyclocheilus rhinocerous
TTATTGTAGCACAGTTTGTGCTGATTACAGTGTAATCAGACTTTAGTCATTAATATGTTTTTAAGATACTGAAAAAAGCACAAATGTCAGGGCATGTCAAAACTACTCCGGGGCCCCAAAACACCCTCAGACCCCAGAGGGTTAATGCTTTGTGTGCACCACAAACAGTCACTAAATATGAATGAAGAATAAACACCAACCGCCGTGTTCCTCCTGTTTTATTCTCCAGGGTTCTGGTTCCTCGTGT
>NW_015666630.1:2197-2546 GCF_001515625.1 Sinocyclocheilus rhinocerous
TAAGGTGCGCTGATTTGATTTCCTTTGAAAAAGCCGATCTTCACAAATAAATGATAAATAAATTACGGACTCGCATCAACACCAACAGTCTTCATGATTTAGGATTGGTAGAGAAAAATGAGAGATATTTAAATAAATATTTCAGTGAAAATCAGTTCCCTAATGGTTAAGGGCCATTCCACCGAATAGAGCCCTGAAATTCAATGCAGCATTTATTAAAATACAGAAATTAGATCAATCAAAACACTTTTTAAATAATAATATTAAGGCAGGATTAAACATAGAGGGATAACAGAAATCATATCTTCGTGGGTTTGTTTCATCTTCATTTACTGCGCGCCTCTGATCA
>NW_015666631.1:0-866 GCF_001515625.1 Sinocyclocheilus rhinocerous
CACAGCAGTATGTATTTTCTGATGTACTTTCAAACTATGTAAACACGAAAAACTCTTTCCACACAAATGGCATGAATGTAGCTTCTCCGTTGTATGAACTCTCAGGTGTTGCTTCAGGTTTGAAGCCCTCAAAAATGTTTTGCCGCATTGATCACATGTGTGTGGTTTCTCTTTAGTGTGGATGTTCATGTGTCTCTTAAGAGTTGATGATTGTGTGAAACTTTTTCCACATTGATCACATGTGTGTGGTTTCTCTCCAGTATGAACTCTCATGTGAATATCAAGATTACGTTTGTATGTGAAACTCTTTCCACACTGAGTGCAGGTGAAAGATTTCTTGGCTCTTGTTTTCTTTAAATCTTTCTGTTTTGGTTTTTCTCTACTTTTGACATGATTTTTCTCCTCAAATTCACTCAATTATTCTTTCTCCTCATTATCTTCAATCAACTCTGAAACAAAAGTAAAAACAGTAAATTTGCATTAACTTGTAAAAAAAAGCAGAAAAGTGAAAGGACATGAAAATGAACAGCAGAAAGTAGACAATTGCATTACAAAATTTTGATCATTTTAATGTAATTTTATAAATTATACTTCCCTGAAACTTTCCATGGATGAGGTACATTGATCTACAAATTATTATTTAAAAAATATAATAGGCACAAATCTCATATTTTATAAGGAGAACTATTTAATGTTTGTTCAACAACATGAAGGATCTGAGGATCCTCAAATACAAACTGTGTGTTGCATCAAGAGAGCGACCACACTTTTGTGTTATCTTTTTATTTTCTTGTTTTTATTAATTCATAATAATTTATTCATATACTCGTTTATAATCATTAGCCATTTATGTAATTTATTGTTAG
>NW_015666632.1:0-969 GCF_001515625.1 Sinocyclocheilus rhinocerous
TCTTCAAATCTGGGTACTGTCTTACGTTTTAAAATCACAAAGAGAATTTGGTGCCACCAGGCTAAAGTGACAGTCACGACTCATGCAGCTGTAAGGTTTTCTGCTTCTTTTGTTTTTACTCGGGATCTTTACAACACGCATTACATTACGTATTTCATGGCACACTCGTTTTATGCGTATTTGGCGCCACCTAGTGTTGTGGGTGTATTATTGACATGTCAAAGTCTAGACCCTGAATATAAGACGACCGCGTTTTTTCAGATGTATTTCCAAGAAAAAAACATCGTCTTATATTCGGGACAATACGGTAGTTTGCGGACCAGACAGAGCTGTCGGCGATTCTTCCTATTGTGAAGTCATGCAATGTGAAACCCCCTGTCGCCGATCCATCGTGCAATGTGAACACAGCAGCAACTGAATGCTACCCCAGATAGTCACGCAGTGTGAAAACAACAGCGATCGACGAGTTTGAAAATCGTGCAGTGTGAACTCAGCATTAGTCGCGCACCTTGAGCTAAAAGATGACTTTACATGTCCGTGTTCTGTTCCGTCTCTGAGCGCATGCAGGAATAGCACAAGTTCTCTTTCTCACTTTTAAAAACATGAATAAATCTAATCAACTTAAATAAATCAAGAATGTCCCATTTGGCAAAAGTCATGTAACATGATTTTACTGATTTGCATGTGAAATTGGGCTTTTAAAAGGAGCGAAAGCCCACCACTGGAAAGGGGGTCGGAATGGGGCGCAATAATCGTTTTATCTTGATTATTGTATTTTCATAATCATTGGAGGCCAAAATCAAAATCGAAACTATTTAGATGAATTGCACAGCCCTAAAATATATAACATATATTTCTTACATATATACATCTATGTGTGTGTATTTATAAATATATATTGTACACACACACATATATTATGTAAACATATACACTCACCGGCCACTTTATTAGGTACACCTGTTCAAT
>NW_015666633.1:0-218 GCF_001515625.1 Sinocyclocheilus rhinocerous
ATGTAAACACCAAAACGCAAGTATTATTCAGATTTTATTACATTTAGAGTAAGTGGCGAATAGTGTATATAGCAACTGTATATAATGCATCTATTGACAGTATAAGGTTGCGCTGCTGAGGCGAGGCTCACGCAGCCTTTCCAGGAGAAATCAAAACGTGTAACACTAAGAAACTCAGCATCCTGTGGTAAAAATTCAAAATGGAAAGTTTTTATATT
>NW_015666633.1:400-520 GCF_001515625.1 Sinocyclocheilus rhinocerous
GCAACCAGCCGATTCATTGCTGATTGATTCCGTGTTTTGAACGAATCGGTTGAGTCAAAAGGTTCATTAGCCCATACATAAACATCTGATGAATCTGCCGTTTGAACGAATCGTTTGAAT
>NW_015666634.1:0-187 GCF_001515625.1 Sinocyclocheilus rhinocerous
AGGTGACCTACCCCAAGAGGTAGTTGACACCATCACTTCAGTGAGTTCAGCGACAAAGCTTACGCTTTGAAGTGGAACCTGTTCGTTGAGTGGTGTTCTTCTCACCGTGAAGACCCCCGAAGATGCCCGATCAGAGTCGTGCTGACCTTTTTGCAGCAAGGGTTGGAGCGAAGGCTGTCTCTCTCCA
>NW_015666634.1:274-556 GCF_001515625.1 Sinocyclocheilus rhinocerous
GTAGAAGGGAAGTCGCTGGGGAAGCATGACCTGATCATCAGGTTCCTTAGGGGGGTGAGAAGGCTAAATCCTCCACGGCCCCCCTCTATACCCTCTTGGGACCTGACTCTAGTGCTCACAGCACTACAGTAGGGCCCATTTGAGCCTTTGCGGACAGTCGAGCTGAAGTTTCTGTCAATGAAAACTCTACTTCTGCTTGCACTGGCCTCCATCAAGAGGGTAGGGGACCTGCATGCGTTTTCGGTCGACGATTTGTGCCTAGAGTTCGGGCCGGCTGACTCC
>NW_015666635.1:0-1085 GCF_001515625.1 Sinocyclocheilus rhinocerous
AGTCATCAATCAAATTTTGTCATAAGCTACCGTATATTGACTACTCAGCTCTTAATCAATCATTATTTATTATTGGCTGACCCCGTTGCTAGCTGTGACACAGTCTTTTGAAGACTGTGATTGGTTGGTTGTCCAAGAAGGAAATAAAAGAGCGCTTTTAAGAGCAGGGTCTATTATAAGCCTTCACTTTGAAATTACAGGCGTAATTTTTCCTGTTTTACCGTACTCTCTCTCTCTCTCTCACACACACACACACGTTATATATGTATATATATTCTTTATTTTTTATTTACAATGCTGTCATTTAACATATTTTATAGGAAATGAACCGCGATACAATAAGGTTCTGAAAGTGCTGTAATTGTTTGTGTAATCACTTTGCTTATAGACGGTTGTGACAGACCCAAATCATCCCTGCTACATACTGTAGTTGCATTTTTCCAGTTGCCAAATATGTTCATGTAGTTAATGCAGTGATTCCTTCCATTTCTGGCGCTATGGCATTTCTGCATGGTGTCCGAGATGTTAGCGTGTCTCTAAAAAGATCAGTCAACAAACACGATCCCTGCACGATCTAATGTGTAGCGTCTTATTGACTCACTGTCATGCATTGTGTGCCACACATTTCTTCTCCCTCTTCACGTTTCGTTGATTTTCTCCACTGCTAAAGAAACTCTTAAGCCTCTTAAAAGACCTCGTCCGTACTCCTAACAATTTTGGACCTTAAGACCTCTTTGAAGGGTTAAGATGCTTTCTGAATTACTTTTTTCTTTACTAGGATCTTTTCTTTAATTTTAAGAGGAAACACCCACATTTCTAAGAATTTTCTTAGAATTTTGTTACTAGGAGCAACTCTTAGCACTAAGATTTTTCATGAATACGGGCCCAGGTGGTTGCTGTCGAGGAGGTTGTTATGTGTGAGAAAGGCAGAGACTTGGTTGAACACAACCCATTCAAGTTTTTTTGCAATGAAAGGGAGAAGGGAAACCGGTCTGTAGTTCTCTAAAAGAGTTGGGCTAAGAGTGGGTTTCTTAAGAAGAAGGGTTATATGAGCCTGTCTAAATGCTGAGGGAAAAACACCAGTG
>NW_015666636.1:0-836 GCF_001515625.1 Sinocyclocheilus rhinocerous
AGCGTCATCCGCGCTTTAGTATGTGTAGTGTGCACAAAACAGTGCACCGCGCCATCTGCCATTCATTCATTCATTCATTCATTCATTGCGGAAATCATGGCGCCTATGCGTGATATCAAATTCTTCCGCAGATTTATAGTATTACTATAGCATTTCACCTGAGCTTTGCGAATCACGCGTATGGCCATGATAAGCGCTGAATGAATGACAGGCTTTCTGTTGTAACATCGCGCAAGGTAAATAAGGGTGACATCTAGTGGAGAAGACTAATGATAAGATTCACGTTAATCAGATCTTGTTTTAAATGTGTCCTGAAATAAATCCCGGAAAAGATCGAGTCGCGGCTTTTGAGAATCGATATCAAATCGACGTCGTTTAAAAAAACGATTCATCGAAAAATCTATTTTTTTGCCCAGCCCTAATTCTTTGTATTCAAGTTTGATTCATATGGTTTTAAGAAAACATAAATCATTTTACAATGTTTCAATTTAAAGGAATGTTCCACCTAGGCTTGCCGCGATAGACGGTGATACCGGTGTTAAGCCACAACACCGGTTACGTCACTTTCCCACCGCCTCACCGACCCCCACCATCATTTAGATTTTTTATAGTAATAAAAATCATTTAGTTCAGTAAAAGAACAGACACTACAATTAAAAACTGAACGTGGCTGCTCAATGTAGCGTGCCGAACGACAGTTGCATCACACAGATCAGATTTCATTTCTCCAGTGAGAAGAGTGAGTCGAGCTGACTTACAAGAAGAGTGAGGTGAGACAGACAAGATGATCACGGATGATTTCGTTTCGAAACTAGATGCAAAAGCGCCTGTTTGGC
>NW_015666637.1:0-148 GCF_001515625.1 Sinocyclocheilus rhinocerous
TCTGGTTCTCAAATCTGATTGGTTGAGAACCGTGAGATATTGTAGGCTACTGGTATGGCTACAGGAACGCCCTTTCACAATTTTGTATCACTTCGCTTGTTCTAGCCGGGTCTATGTTTTTTTTTTATTATTCACTGAGCTAATCGTA
>NW_015666637.1:364-516 GCF_001515625.1 Sinocyclocheilus rhinocerous
CTCACTAATAACCTAACTGAAGCAGCACATGCCCTTGATACGAATTCTAAAAGTGACGCATGTTTAACTGTCAACTTGAGCTTTGAATCAGTGGTGGAAGGAAGTAGTTCCGCACAAGAGGGTTTTATTAGGCACTCCGTTGTTTCTTGTTT
>NW_015666638.1:0-1714 GCF_001515625.1 Sinocyclocheilus rhinocerous
AGGGTTCAAATATGCAGAAGATGCTGGAAAACCAAAGATTGTGTAAGAGCTGGGGGGTTTTCTGAAGAACAGCAGGCAGTTTAACTGTTCAGAACAAACAAGGGACTCATGAACAACTATCACTAAACTAAAAACACAGCTGTGGATCATTCAGCTAACAACACAGTATTAAGAATCAAGGGGATGTAAACTTTTGAACGGGGTCATTTTTATAAATTCTACTTTCTTTTTTTCTTCTTCTCTTGTGGACTATATGTAGCCTAAATTTATTTTATGTGAAATATCTTATTTAGGTCAGTACTAGATCAAAAATAACATGCATTTTGTATGATCTTCTTTAATAAAATAATTAACATTTTGCAGATTCTGAAAGGGGGGTGTAAACTTTTGACTTCAACTGTAATTCCAAGCAAGGGAAGGCTGGTGACACACATAACACTGATAATTAACAAGACACACCTGAACCTAATGAAGAACTCAAAACAGAAACCATGACAACTCAATGGTGAAAATGGTGCAAACAAAGTCCAAACAGTGTGATGGTGTGACAACATGACAAACAGATCTTCACACTTGATGCACTTTACCTTTGGTTGCAATTATTTATGAAAAGATATACATGCATTATGAATACCTTTACCATGCATTAAACATAAAACCTTTAAGTAAAGTTGATTATCGAGAGCTCATTTGTGTGTTTATTCATTAGTTTTATCAGGGACAACTTCGAGAGGAAGAAAGAGTTTCCTGAGGCCCATTGGCAGAGAACAGGGGATTCAGCTAAGGTGGGTTTCTGGTCTGAGTCATTCATTCTTTTGTCACGCAACAGCCACATAAGCTCTAATGCTCTATTCACACCATGTTTACTAGTATAATTACATGATGACAACCTGTAACTTTCTACTCTGAGCTGTTCATGCGTTTCTATAGCAATGCTATTAATGCCACAGTTAATCAGCAGTCACATGGTCAGAACATTCTAGTTGTAAGTACGAGTTCTATGAGGAAGTTAGAGCATTTACGAGAATCTTGCATTTACTGTAATCCAACATGGCACAAGCACATTTAAAGTCAGTTTTCCCTTGTTTTAAACAAAAACTCACTTCATTTAGATTTGTTTTTTAATCAGTATCATTTCTTCATATTTCTTATGATTTGCTGCTAAAGTCTTTTAAGACTTTGAAATGGACAAACAGAAATTTTATTTTATTTCTTTTTTTTTGGTGTCAAACCAGCTCTTTCAGGATAAGCTAATTTTATTATGAAAAAGGCCATGTGGCAGGAGTTCATCTGACAGTAACTGTAGGGCAGCATACAGAGCTTCTAAGTCAAAGAGAAAGCAGTGGCTTGGTGCCTCGTGCTCCAGGAACTAAAGTAAAATATGATGTGTTTTAAGGCTCTGATTAAGTTTGGATTAGAGTCCAGGCCCTGATCATATTAGTGGAAGACTGTTGAGGAATTGTGCAGAGCAGCTTACAGGGATTTATTCATTTATTTTTAATAAATCAATGCAACTTTCTAAAGTCCCTCCTCTTTGGAAAGATTCCATAATAGTGCCAATTGTGAAAAAAAGAAATCCTATTTGTTTTCATGATTATAGGCCTGTTGCACTCACTTCCCTGGTTGTGAAATCTTTTGAAAAAATTGTTAGGAAGGTGATTTTAAAGGGGTTTGCTAAAAAGAACATTATTTTGTGTATTTGGTGTAATGAAAT
>NW_015666639.1:0-818 GCF_001515625.1 Sinocyclocheilus rhinocerous
GGCCAAACAAAGTATTTTCGCTTTCATAACGAAACACACAGCGTCACACACGGCGGGCTTGAGTTAGCGGAGGCCGGCGGGCTAGAGTGAGGAACGGCCGGCGGGCTAGAGAACGGAGCGGCCGGTGGGCTTACGGTAACGACCCCGGGCTGGACTCCGCTTCGTCCACGGTGAAAGCTGATCCGGCGATCCCGTGCAGTTGATGTATTTCCTCAGCGACCAGCACGGATCAGCTCTAGGCATGACGAAGCGGATATCGTCCTCTTTTTCACTTTCACAAAGAAACACACAGCGTCTCCACGACATGGCGGCGGCGGCAACAATACTACAGCAAGAATAAAAGTTACGTGTTCTTTCTTTGCTTGAACATTTGGGCGGCGTTATGCAGATCTTCCCACATGGTGACGTAGACATGTGGGGGCGTGTTTAAACGAGGCGTTTTAGGTAGGCGTGGTTGAGTCTTAACTTTTATAAAGAATATCTCTTTGGATTTGAGACTTTAGTCTTTGCAACTTTACAGATCTTCTTTATGCACCAAGAGCTTGTAACACTCCAAAGAGAAAGGAAAACTTGAAATCGCATCATATGACCCCTTTAATGTCATCCACCTTCATTTTGTAGCTCTTTTTTCTTAAAGTATCGGTTCAGGCACCGGTACAGTTTTAAAAGCATCGATTTGGCACTGGTATCATAAAAAATCCAAACGATACCCAACCCTAACTGCACATGTCATGTTGGCATTCAATATACAGTACCAGTCAAATGTCTAGACACACCTAACTGGATATATATTTTTCATGACCTTGAAGCATGAACTT
>NW_015666640.1:0-513 GCF_001515625.1 Sinocyclocheilus rhinocerous
CACAGATCTGTAGAACACGTAGGTTACATAATGATATTTTAAAATATGTACTTGAACAGAAAACAGGATGACTTTGAATAGCATCATTGTAAAATTGTGAGGAAGAGCTGAGCAAGTCTTGCACATGTATTTCCTGGTCTGAGAGTGACTTCCTGCTTAAACAGGAAGTAATGGATACCAAAAAAAAGGTAGAAATGCATGCATGTGAAAGGAGAATTTATGTGTGAGAGAGAGAGTAGAAATGCATGTATGTGAATGGAGAATGTAAGTGTGTGACAGTAGAAATGCATGCATGTGAAAGGAAAATATATGTGTGTGACAGTAGAAATGCATGCATGTGTAAGGAGAATGTAAGTGTGTGAGAGTTCCAGAATGAATTATGGCTTGTACGGCCCCTTATATATATATATATATACATACACACACACATATACATATACCTTGCTACGTGTACTGCATTAGGCTAACCGAGATGTCACGAATCTGAAGGGAGGACTCAAATGCAGAGTGAGT
>NW_015666641.1:0-514 GCF_001515625.1 Sinocyclocheilus rhinocerous
TGCCTCCATCTGAGAAGTTGGAGAATACAATTAAACAAAAGAGTCAAAATAATGACTCCTGTAACGTGTAGCATTCCAAAAATGAAACGACTTCAGCTGATGATGGGTCCATCCGGTATTTTATGGTGTAAGGGCTGGGTCAGCGTAAGAAAAAGCCACGCTTTGTTTAGTGATGCCGGTGCAGTGGTGTTGGCTGGGAGCGAACTCATGCATGCACAACTCCTCATTAGTATAGTATAGTATAGTGGACAGGTTCTCTGCCTGTCACGCTGAAGACCGGGGTTCGATTCCCCAACGGGGAGAGCTGCTAGTTTTCTAAATAATATTAAAATAATATCATCGATGTGTGGAGAGAAAGAAATGAAAAGAAAAAATAATTTTCAAGGGGGCAAATAGTGGGGCAGCTTGTATGCGAAACAAGAATTGACTATTTTATGAACGAGAAATGTGGAGAATTTTATAGAAAAGATTTAAGTATGAAGAAACAAGTTTTAGCAATCACAAGTTTTTATTT
>NW_015666642.1:0-1408 GCF_001515625.1 Sinocyclocheilus rhinocerous
AGCCCCTTTATTAGCTGTCTGTTTTACTTTTACCGGCCTTTTGATTCAAAGTGTGTTACCAGATTCAATGGTGTCTGTTTTGTTACCAGTTATTAAGAACAAAGCTGGAATGGTAGGTAACTTAGATAATTATAGACCTATAGCTTTAGCTGTCTAAAGTGTTGGGAAAATCTTGCTGGATAAGTTAAATGTGTTTATTAATTCTACAGAAAACCAGTTTGGATTTAAGGCTAAACATGGTACTGATCTTTGCATCTATGCATTAAAGGAAATAGTAAACAAGTATAGAGATAAAAACTCATCAGTCTTTATGTGCTTCATTGATGCATCTAAAGCTTTTGATCGGGTTAACCATGCGAAGTTATTTTTTAAAATGAGACAAAGAGGGGTGCCAGAATACATTGTGAGAATCCTGGCTTATTGGTATGCCCACCAGATGATGCGAGTAAAATGGGGCAATAAAGTCTCTGCCCCTTTTGGGGTTAGTAATGGCGTGAGACAAGGAGGGATTTTGTCCCCAATTCTGTTTAATCTTTACATGGATGATCTATCTGAATGTTTGAATGCTTGTAAAACTGGGTGTATGATTGGGAATATTCTAGTGAATCATATTATGTATGCAGATGATCTTGTGGTGTTTAGTCCTAGCAGTGCTGGTCTTCAACAGCTTTTAACTATGTGTTCTGATTATGGTCTTGAACATGATATTTTATATAATCCTGATAAGAGTGTGGTTATGATTTGCAGAACTAAGGAGGATAAAAGTATAAAATTTCCAGTTTATAAGTGTGTGGTTATGATTTGCAGAACTAAGGAGGATAAAAGTATAAAATTTCCAGTTTTCAAGTTGTCTAATAGGAGTCTCACTGTGTGTGCTAAAGTAAAATATCTTGGACATTTCATCACTGAGCGCACAGATGATGACAGATGATGAGGATATTTAAAGGCAACGCCGTATGATGTATATGCAGGCGAATATACTTTTACGTAAGTTTAGTTTCTGTTCAGATGAGGTGAAGGTGTCACTTTTTAAAGCATATTGTACAACACTTTATACTCCTCATCTGTGGTTCAACTATAGAACATCTAGTTTACAGAAGCTGCAAGTAGCTTATAATGATGCAATGAGAATTTTACTAAAGAGACCTAGATGGCATAGTGCAAGTGAAATGTTTGTGAGTGCAAGAGTAATCACTTTTAAAGCACTGTTACGAAATCTTATGTATAGATTTATCTGCCGGCTAAATGCTACTGTTACGAAATCTTATGTATAGATGTATCTGCCGGCTAAATGCTTCAAAAAATGAGATTATTGTGGGTCTATCAAATATAAGGGTTAGTACTACTTAGTTAGTACTAGTACTGTCTGAATGTCAGCTTCACTGATCAATGTGTCGAGCGTCTCTTT
>NW_015666643.1:0-850 GCF_001515625.1 Sinocyclocheilus rhinocerous
GTTTGTAGTTCAGTCGGATACGTCAAAAACAAGTAAGTAAAACAACTCAGGGCGGGTCTGTGCTGAAACGCTACTGTCAATCAAACTATCGTGGGAGGGGCCTGTCTATGTGACGTCACACAGACCAAATCTAATCTAATGGCTTGATTTGAGAAAGGGGAAATGATTTAACGAGATTTAAAAAAAACACTGGGTGGATTTTTATCATTATAGGGTGGTTGTGTACATACTGCCAACACACATTTATGTTCATGTAAAACATGTAAAAGTGCATGTAGCATCCGATGACCCCTTTAATTTTCAGAAATTAGTAGTGTCTATTTAAAATAATTAAAATTCAAAATATAACTTCAGAATTCTAGAAGTTTTAAGTGTTGAATGTTCTTCAGGCATCCCAAACTTTTTAACCAGTGAATGGCTTTTCAAATGTTTGTGATTTACTGGATAAGGATCAATGTTGAAAACATTAACTGAAATAACATAGTATAAATATTAGATGAAAAACTTAAACTTAATAAATGAAGAAACTTAATAAACTAATAAAAAAATTAATACAATTAGAATTTGAAAATCAGTTTGAAAAAATAAATTAAATTAAATTAGGTTTTGAAAATCAGTTTGAAATAAGTTTAATTACTAAAATGACAAACTAAAAGTGAAATAAAATAATGAAAACTAAATAAAAATGTTAACAATAAAATGAAAACTAATACAAATGACAAAAGCACATGATGAAATTACCAAAACAAACTGAAATTAAAATAAAAACTGAAAATGTAAAAATAAAAGCTCAAATATTAAAAGATAAAATATTAATAAATACTATAATAGTATATAAATAATACTAAAA
>NW_015666644.1:0-853 GCF_001515625.1 Sinocyclocheilus rhinocerous
TAATACTAGGTACAATAGATGTACTGTATGCAAATATAACAAAGGTACATTAACAATTGAATATTCAGGGGATGCAAACTTATCACCTTTAAGTAAAAATGGTCATTTTGAATCCAAAATAGATCATTTACGTGATTTGTGTAGATCCAAAGAGTTTTTAAAAGTGTGCATTTGTTTTTCACCAGGTGACAGATATCATCCACTAAATAGCACGTCATATTTTACGTTATTTCCATAATTAAAGATTAGAAATACATGTTTTACATCCAAATTTTGCCATTTTATATGAAAATATACAAAATATAATATTTTGAGGAACATAAAAAAAAATCACCCCCAAACACTTCACAACTTTAGAGAAAATTTAATAATGGAGTGATATTACATGTATAAAAAAGCAACTAAAAATGAACTTTATTGTCTATGACTGATATTTAATTGTGGGTTACATCATCACCCTTTTCAAACCTGACCTGATTAGTTCACATCCCTGATATTACAAAGAACTCAAGTTTTAATTGCAAATGAAAACCGATTGATCTGCTATGTACCTCTGTCTTCTTTATAAATCATCTTCTCACCCATATGTCTTTATTTTGTGGAACACAAAAGCAGAGAGTGACAGTCTCAGTCACCAAGCAATGATAGCGAACAGTGACTGAGGCTGTCAGTCTCTTAATGTTCTGCCTTGCATCTGCTTTTGTGCCCCACTGAAAAAAGCAATGAAAACAGTGACTGAGGCTGTCAGTCTCTTAATGTTCTGCCTCGCATCTGCTTTTGTGCCCCACTGAAAATAAAAGTCAAACAGATTGGTAATAACATGATATTTTTATTCTTAAGTGAATATAGCTTT
>NW_015666645.1:0-547 GCF_001515625.1 Sinocyclocheilus rhinocerous
TATTACTGTATACCTACAAACATTAATTTGATGTTGGAAAAAAAATATCAATTATTAATTTTTTCTTTTCCTTGTAGGGCCTTTCCTAGCATGTTCCGAAGACATGCAATCTGCGGGAAAAAAAGAATAAATGTAGCATCCAGAACACATACCAAGACTGCAAAAGCATTTAAACCTTATGATTTAAATGTATATATTTTGGATAAAAATTCTGAGACTACCCCTTCACCTGCACACGAACTGAAGCTTGTTCAAGCAGGGAGGGGCAAAAGGACTATCTCAATTGCAATGGACATGACACATTCAGAGGTATGTTAGTGTGTTTGTCTTTTTGTACAACTGGAAAAAGTTAATTTATAGTAGAATCATAAGTACAGGTAATAGAAACAAATATTCAAAATTAGTGAGTTTCTTTGCATTTTACAATAGTTTTCCAGCATATTGTATGAAGCATTCCCGAAAATGGAGGGTTTGAGTGGAGGATGGATGCTTTACAAGGCTGCTGGTGACTTTATATTTTCTTTATTACCACTTGAGTCAGTATGTT
>NW_015666646.1:0-189 GCF_001515625.1 Sinocyclocheilus rhinocerous
CCGCATGTCTCACGTCTTGTCAGCCCCGTAACACTATGTAACAGAATCAGATATTTGTTTTTTTTTTTGACTTATTATCCAAATAATGTATAGTCCTACAAAGCTATTATTATCAGAGCATATGAGCAGAGCATAGCGTCACTGAAGGTAGCATTATTTTAGCAGCGTTGCCCAGTAAAGCTGAACTAG
>NW_015666646.1:337-496 GCF_001515625.1 Sinocyclocheilus rhinocerous
ATGAGCGGTACACGAGCGGAACGCACATTCATAGAGCGGAATATTGAGCGGAGCGTCAATGCGTCAAAAGTGACGTGGAGAACACTGCCGGGCGGGGCATGATGCGGCGTGCCTTATATATTATTATTATTATTATATGTAGCCTATATTTTCGGTGCA
>NW_015666647.1:0-2815 GCF_001515625.1 Sinocyclocheilus rhinocerous
AACCCGGAAGAAGGTGATCGCGACTCCTACACCACCGAATCTCCAGACCATCAAGACTTTCATCCGAGACTGTATCCGGACGCTCATTCCAGGCCAAGGCAATGCAAGTACCGTACATTTAACTAAACGAAACAGAGGTTTAGTATAAGTATATTTTTAGTATAAGTATATTTTTTGTATATTTTCATAGCTTCATTCTCTGGTTTTCCTGATGGTTTCATCCATCAAGTCTCATTTGCCCTTTCCCCATGTATGAGTGATTGTATGTTTGTTTGTTTAGACTAGTTTGTGTTAGTGTTTAGTTAATAAAATTCTTGTGCACAAATTACATGAGTTTCTGATTCTGCCTTGCAAATTAATGTCCCTTTACGAGTTTGATCCTTGCTACATGCTCTAATGCATTATTAGGCTACTGTAAGAAGGTTGTTTTCTGTGGCCACGAAAATATCCTTTCTTAGAGTTTATAGGAAATTACACTAAATGTTCGCTGGTAGAGTTGATATGAAATTACACTAAATGTTCGCTGGACGAACAGATTGGTTGATGGCAATTTAATTCTGCTACAGTTACTACTGGCAGCCAGTATAAATAATTGTAATTAATCATAATCAATTGTAATTATTTATAGACATTCCCTTTTGAGCTAATTTGATACAGAGGGAAAAAAGAAAAAAGACACCAAGGTCACTGTGCAGACTCAGGAAACCCAAAAGGGATGTTTCAAACACATTAATGCGGGCCACGTATTAAAACGAGAGCAACACAAGCAATATCATCAATTCACGGGTCTTTCAACTGTCCAATTAGCCTTATCTCCTCTTTGCAAGAACAAAACGGAGTCATTTAAAAAATATGGTGATAGAAAAGCAGAAATGTAACTGTCCCTTGAGTAAAGCACAGAATGTATTACCTATTTAATTTTCTTAATTATGTAATGATTTCAATACAGTGCATGTGTCGCAGTTTTGCGGCACACCAGATAAGCTCTTGCAGTGATAAATTGAGATTTCAAATAAAGATGGCATTTATTAATACAAATGATCCTGTCATGTCAAAGCGATTCACTTCAAAATAGCTCAGAGGAATGTCTTGAAATGTCACCTTGATTAAACTTTACAAAGGGATTAAATATATTTTCTCTCAAATCCACTCATGGGCGAAACATCCTGTGGAATATTACTGTACACCTTGAAGACTTCCTCTGTAAAAACAGGAGACACGTTCAGAAATTGTGTGTCCCCTCTGCCAGCTTTTGAAGAAAGATCTCGCATTCAAGGACACATAAAAGATAATGCCGTTATATCAAAAAGACACCCATCTCCCCTGGGTGAGTGCAGGGTGCTGGTGGAACAGCGTAAATCATGGAGTCGACAGCACTGACTATAAACTCTGCTGACCGCAGACTGTAGATCACTATTTCTTCATCGGCAGGAAATACCTATGATGGTCAACTTGAGACATGGCCAAAAGATGAAATTCACAATACAATAGCTTACGAATAATAATGAACTATATATATGTGTACTACTAACACACTTTTATCATTTCAAGTTGCATAAAATAATAATTAGTTCACGTATTATGAACAAACATGAATTAACAATTAACAACAGTGTAATTATATCAATATTAATCTAAGTAATTTTATTGGATGATGCAACTGACCAGTCAAAATCAGTTACTCCAAAGAGGTGAGTAATAACATTAATTAATGTGTGACACTGTCACACAAAGAGACATGTTTTTACCACTCAATATAAAATAAGATGGTTTTATATCTATATATTTGAGTTTTAATGGTTTTACATGTTGTCTTAGCCATTTTAATCATCTTAATCATTTTAATGTGTGTATGTCTTTAAATGATTATGGGTCTGCCTGTCATGTGATCAATCACATGACAGGAATAAGGAAGTAAACCAGTATAAAGAAAGCAGCATGTCAAACAATCAGGGTAATTGACCAAACCACTGCACTCGCTGGATTGTGGAGTTATTTCAGGATTTACCATTCCAGAATTTCACACATCTTGGATTATCGCTTTCTTTGGGCTGTATATACACCGGTGGACACTTTTACCTTGGGACTTCAACACACTAGGATTCTTAAGGACTGTTTTAGGGTACGATTCAAATGGACAATCTGCTTTTAACAGCCTAAGTTATTCTAGTTTTATTGTGGTGTTTTACGTTCCTTGTGTATTATGTAAATACACTATTTATTCATTCTACTTTTGCTGTTGTCTCATCATTTTAAAACGCTTATTTTACCTCACACAGTTTAATCTGACCCCATTTTAAATCCATGTAATTCGGCCGATATGTCCGATCGTTACAAATGCAATAGTGTTAAATAATTAACAAAGATGAATATGTATTGTAAAGTTGTGTTAATTGTTAGCACACTACTGTTCAAAAGTTTTAGGCTGGTAAGATTTTTTTTTTAAAGATGTATCTTACGCTCAACTAAGGCTGCATTTATTTAATTGAAAATATAGTAAAAGCAGTAATATTGCAAAATATTATAACAATTTAAAATATCCGTTGTCTATTTTAATATATTTCAAAATGTTATTTATTCCTGTGATGCAAAGCTGAATTTTCAGCACCATTACTCCAGTCTTCAGTGTCACATGATCCTTCAGAAATCATTCTAATATGCTGATTTGCTGCTCAAGAAACATTTTTTGTAACATCATACATGCCTTTATTATCACTTGATCAATGTAATGAGTCCTTGCTGAATAATAATAATAATACTTACTGACCCTAAACTTTTGAACTTTATACATTTCTACTAATTTTTTAAACATTTC
>NW_015666648.1:0-1354 GCF_001515625.1 Sinocyclocheilus rhinocerous
CAGACTGGATCTGGTGGCTACGGTGACCTCGGAATAAGAAAGAATATTGTAAATAAGAAGACTAATATTAGCGTAGATGCCATTCTTCTAACGATGTAGCAAGTACATTGGGTGTTATGGGAAGTAATGCAGCCTAAAAATCTTTTAACGGATTTGAATATTAGAAATGTGTTAGTGTGTTATCCTTTAACGGATTTGAATATTAGAAGCGTATTAGTGTGTTATGTGTAAGCCAGGTTGAAGAGATGGGTCTTTAATCTAGATTTAAACTGACAGAGTGTGTCTGCCTCCCGAACAATGCTAGGTAGGTTATTCCAGAGTTTGGGCGCTAAAAAGGAGAAGGATCTGCTTCCCGCAGTTGATTTTGATATTCTAGGTATTATCAAATTGCCAGAGTTTTGAGAACGCAGTGGACATGGAGGAATATAATGCAATAAGAGCTCGTTCAAATACTGACGTGCTAAACCATTCAGGGCTTTATAAGTAATGAGCAAGATTTTAAAATCTATACAATGTTTAATAGGGAGCCAGTGCAGTGTTGACAGAACCGGGCTAATATATGTAGCCATGAAGCACGGTTCACACAGAAGTCACTGTCAAACCAAGCAGTTTTCTCATTGCAGCAAATCCACGTGACCAACTTAAACATGAGCAAAATCTGCATATGGAACTTTTTTAACCTTGCGCAAAACTCCCAATTGCACAAATTCCTATTGAAATGAATGGATTCTGTCTGCTGCATTTGACATTGAGAGCATAGGTCATAATTTAGATATATTTTTGAGATGGAAAAATGCAGTTTTACAAATGCTAGAAACGTGGCTTTCAAAGGAAAGGTTGCTATCAAATAGCACACCTAGGTTCCTAACTAATGACGGAGAATTGACAGAGCAGCCGTCAAGTGTTAGACAGTGTTCTAGGTTATTACATGCAGAGTTTTTAAGTCCTATAATTAACACCTCTGTTTTTTCAGAATTTAGCAGTAAGAAATTACTCGTCATCCAGTTTTTTTATATTGACTATAAATTGTATAATTTGAACAGTTCATTGGTTGAGCTGAGCATTGGAACAGTTCATTGTTGGAGCTGAGCTGGTGAGCTGATGATCTGAATGAGAGAGAGAGAGATGCATAGCTTGTGCAGAGCAGGATTATGCGAGGAACAGGATTAAGAACCGCTGCTTTAGAACATTGATTGTGAAACTTGTGAATCCATTAGAATCGTTAGAAGACAATATATTTATATTATATTTAGACAATATATTTTTAAGTCATTTTTGTAGGCATTAAACTGCCTTAATTTTAAAAGACATATCTCCATTTGCATTGAACTTTCAGCGTCGTAACTTTGCAGAT
>NW_015666649.1:0-572 GCF_001515625.1 Sinocyclocheilus rhinocerous
TCAACCATAACTCCTTCAAAAACAGCTAGAAACCTTGGAGTTGATAAGCTGAATTTTTCAGACCACATTGCTAAAACTGCCCGGTCCAGCAGATTTGCTTTATACAACAATAGGTAGAGCAGGCCCTTTCTTTCAGAACATGCAACACAACTCCTTGCTCAAGTTCTTGTTCTATCTAGGCTGGACTATTGCAATGCTCACTTGGCAGGTCTTCCAGCCACTTCTATCAAACCTCTACAATTAATCCAAAATGCCGCTGCAAGATTAATCTTTAATGAGCCGAAAAGAACTTAATCCAAAATGCCGGTGCAAGATTAATCTTTAATGAGCCGAAAAGAACGTAGGGCTGGGCGATATAGCTAAAAAATTTATCAACGATATAATGTTTCATATTGTTCGGTATCGATAATTATTGACATTTTTTATAACCTTTTTTAAAACAAAGAGACTTTTTTTTTTTATTTAACCACTGGATTTTTTAATTAACCCAATTTATTAACACAAACAACAAATATTTTTAGTTAACGGTCAAACACACAATAAAAATTAAACAAATAACTAATTTCTAATGT
>NW_015666650.1:0-1431 GCF_001515625.1 Sinocyclocheilus rhinocerous
CCGACACACCTGGTTCGCTGCTTTCTCCATCTGAACCTCGCCATTACTGTCTTCAAGGTAGCCCTTTGCTACACTGCTCTTCAAAAGGATACTCCGTCCAAAAGGATACTCCGTCTCAGATATATATGACTTTCTTTCTTCAGATGAACACAGGAAGATTTTTAGTCCATATAATACAAGTGTACAAAGTGAACTTGATGTTCAAGTTTAAAACATGAGTGATTTTCTCACAAACGCTTATCATTTAACTTCAGAAGACATTGATTCATCAGCTGGGGTCACATGGATTACCGTCATCTTCACTTTGTGTAGTTTTTGAAGCGTCATCTTTGAACGTCCAATACACTTGCATTATTATTTTCTGTTCCACTGTGCAGCATTTTAATTATTGTTATGCCCTACATAGAAGTTTTTGACCAGTGCTCATTGTGTTCACTTTGCAATGTGAATATGATTAAATATGATGAGACAAGAATATAATTTCTTTGTTTTTAATACTGAAGTACAATTTTACAGTAGTACTTTATTACTGTTAGTCAAGTATTCTTTTGGTTAGATACTTGTACTTTTAAGTTTAGTAAAATCTGTACTTTGACTTGAGTCTAATTTTTGAGTACGTTTTACACCCCTGTATGAGAGAGATATGAATATATACAGACATACACTGTATGAGTATCATATGAATATGCGGGTCTCTGCGTCTGTTAGAGCTTTCATTCTCTAGTACAGTCAGGGGCAGACTTAACCAATAAGCGAGGTAAGCGGCCGCTTAGGGCCCCGGGGCATCAAGGGGCCCCATCTGATATTGGCGAAACATATTTGGCAAATTCATTCTCTAGTACAGTCAGGGGCGGACTTAACCAATAAGCGAGGTAAGCGGCCGCTTAGGGCACCGGGGCATCAGGGGGCCCCATCTGATATTGGCGAAAAATATTTGGCAAACGCTCCAGTGTGTATTTGTGTTCTGGAGAGCATCAAAGTTGTGAAGAGGTAAATAAACTATAAACTATGAGAGAGAGAGAGAGAGAGAGAGAGAGATAGAAAGTGCAAAATAAGGGTTAGGCGTAAAAAAGCATGTTTAGTTATTGTGTTGGGGCCTCATACCTGACATTTGCTTAGGGCCCCCAAATCACTAAGTCCGCCCCTGAGTACAGTCATAAATTCATGGAAATAAATCAGTTTGGCATATCTGTCTCTGCTGATGAAAGCGATATCTTTAAACAACTACATTCTCGCCTAAAAACTACATTCTCTGACACAACAACAATAATATTTGTAAATTTATAGTGTATGTTTTGCTCATCTGCTGTGACACTCATGCCTGGTTCACACATACTCCGTCTGCAGTGCGTATGCAGTCCATGTGCGTTACGTCTGTGGTGCAGAAGCAGCACGGATTCATTGTGCTTTCACACAGGACACGTTTGCAGT
>NW_015666650.1:1597-4191 GCF_001515625.1 Sinocyclocheilus rhinocerous
GTTATGGAGATGACGAGAAGACACCGGATAGTAAATCTATTAATAATGTCACTGATTAAACCCACTGTCTATCACTCCATAAAAAAAATCTAATTGCTGCATGTTTTTGAAAGTGTTGATTTGGTTTGGTTTAATAATTAACATTATCTTTGTGAGTATGACTCTCACTCGGCTTGTGCAGAACTTGAACAGGGACTTTCTAAAACGCTGAACACGAATAACACTTAATGTGGATTAATGTACCAGGACAGTGATGAAGATCAAATTGTAAAGCATACTATGTGCAGATACGCATATGAGCCCAAAATATAAACACAACACATTTATTTACACATTAAGTGTTTTCCTCTCATATAAAGAAAACACTTAATGCACCGAGACAGTGATATTAAAAGACCACATTCTGTGCACACTTTACTAATAAAGCATAACATATTATGAGCAAGAAAACAGATGAGCGCAGAATATGATCTTTAAATATAACTGTCTGTCTTAAGGCATAAGCCATGTTAAGCGTTTTCTTTATTATGGTTTTCTAAAGGGAGGAAAATCCCAATTGTAAGTCGCTTTGGATAAAAGCGTCTGCAAAATGACTAAATGTAAATGTAATGCTTAACATGTAATTAAACTCGTTGCGCTAATATTCTGGGCTCATCTGCATGTCTTTTAGCATCACTGTCAGCATTTTAAACTGCCACAAAACTGTTCACAAGCTCCCAAGCATTTGATTTTGGTTGTCATTTGTTGAAATAAATATAAAGATACAGTGTGTTCGTGTCTGTCCACTGAATGTGACCCACAATCTCTGACTCTCCTCCGCGGCCATGGAAAAATGTTTATTTACAATGACAACAATTATTATACTTCGTCACTGAAACGTTTCCAACAAAGAAATGGATGTACTTCTGCCAGCTTGTTGTACACAGACTTTTATTTGGATATTCTGCCGTATGACGCTGAAGCAGCAGCGAGCGTCCAGCAGGAGACACTGTTTTCACTGTAATCAAATCAACATTGTAAACGAAACTCTACAAAACTTGAGTGAAAACATCTTATTATCATGAGAAGTGATAAAATAGCTTCTCTTCCCTGCAAACGATACAATGAAGAATGTGAATATTAAACTTAAAAGCAAAAACAAAACAAAAGATAAGCAGGTATCTGTATTAATTTCAGCATTTTTAGCAGAGGACGATCCTCCCTGAATGGCAGCGGTGTCCCAGCATGCAACACGGCGTGACGTAGCTTCACATTCTCTATAGAAGAGCTCTTTTCATTAGTTTCCTCCTGATTATTTTAATATTTCATTTTGCTCTTTTTTTATTTTTCATCCCATGAATAATTCACTGAATGCTCTAAGAATCTCTGGTTTTTCTCCTCAAATCTTCACGTTTCTTTCCAGGTTTGTTTTCATAAGATGCTTTAAAATGTATTTGTCTCTTATTCATTTCTGATCTCTGTTATCAGTGTTTACTCATGAACATTTCTGATTCAGAAAATTTTTTGATAGTACAGACAAATATTACTGTGTTGATTTCACCGCTGAGTTTCTTCAAGCTCTTGTGAAGTTCAGGAAGAGATTTTATTGCTGCAGAATCTCTGCGATTTAAACCAGTTCAGTCTCTGAGAAACACCTGAAAATAAAGAAAAAAAATGAAAGAAAAAGATTAAAACCATAAAAATCCCACAGAGTTACATTGATGGAATGCTCAGATGAGACGAGACTATTCAAACTCCATCTGACAAAATTCAAATCTAAACTCCCAGAATCCCTTGAGACTCAATCGAGCCTAGAACATGCCAAATCATTCCAAAACATGCTAGCAATGTGATAATATGTAACGATCAATCCACTGAAGGCGAGTTGAAGTGTGAACCCAAGTGCAGTTTATTTACAGGTGAAATCCAAACAATAATCCGAGACTTGACATGAACAGACTTGACGAGGCATAAACAGACTTGACTAGGGCCAGGCCCATGAAGAACGGCCTCCGTGGCCGTGACAAGACAGTCTGTGAGTTTGTGAACGGCCTCTGTGGCCATGACAGGGCAGGCAGTGAGTTCGGAAGCGGCCTCCGTGGCCGTGACAAGACAGTCTGTGAGTTTGTGAACGGCCTCTGTGGCCATGACAGGGCAGGCAGTGAGTTCGGAAGCGGCCTCCGTGGCCGTGACAAGACAGTCTGTGAGTTTGTGAACGGCCTCTGTGGCCATGACAGGGCAGGCAGTGAGTTCGGAAGCGGACGCCACCACCTCAGGAGGTTCTGCAGCGGATGCCGCCACCTCTGGAGGTTCTGCAGCGGATTCAGGCACAGGAAAGGCCCTTGGAACAGACTCGTGGATAGGAGAGGCCTCTGGAGCGGACTCGTGGACAGAAGAGGCCTCTGGAGCACAGTGTGCATTCCACACGCTCAAAATGGCGATTGCCATTACAGTAAGGGCAGCTGAGGGTGGCAGGACCTCTAAGTTGGCAGGGCTTGAGAGCGCTGATGTCACCGGGATGCCTGCAGCTCTCACCGACATCAGTGGTAAGTCCATCACGCTAGCTATCAGTCTTTTCAGTCTGTGCCCAAGCTCTGCGTCGGACTCAGGGGTGG
>NW_015666650.1:4290-4760 GCF_001515625.1 Sinocyclocheilus rhinocerous
ATGATGTGAGCAGGCTCTGGCTTGGCAGACGTGACGTGAAGAGGACTTGGCGTAGCAGACATGACGGGAGCAGGCTCTGGTTTGGCAGACATGACGTGAGCAGGCCCTGGGGTAGCAGACATGATGTTAGCAGACTCTGGCTTGGCAGACATGATCTGATCAGGCTTTGACTTGGTAGATATGACATGAGTAAACTTTAACTTAACTGGCATGATGTGAGCAGGTCCTGGAGTAGCACGCGTGACGTTAGCAGGCTTTGGCTTGGCAGGCATGACGTGAGCAGGCTGTGACTTGGCAGACATGACGTGAACAGACCCTGGAGTAGCAGGCATGACGTGAACAGACCCTGGAGTAGCAGGCATGCCGTGGACAGGCTTTGGCGTAGCAGGCATGACATGAGCAGGCTCTGGCTTGGCAGGCATGATGTGAACAGACCCTGGAGTAGCAGGCATGCCGTGAACAGGCTTTGG
>NW_015666651.1:0-1345 GCF_001515625.1 Sinocyclocheilus rhinocerous
AACAACGTTCAAAAGTTTGGAGTCAGTAAGATTTTTTTTTTTTTTAAAGAAACTGATAATACTTTTATTTAGCAAGAATGCATTCAATTTATAAAAAGTGACAGTAAAGACTTTGTTACAAAAGAATTTGAAAAAAAAAGTAACTTTCTATTTATCAAAGAATCCTGAAAAAGTCACAGTTTTTAAGTAGACGAGACTAAAATGTAGTTAAAAGAACAAAAACTTTACCAAAACCTTTTTATTTTTGTTGAAAAAGTGGAGCCAAAACGAGCGTTCATGTTTGCGGTTGCCAGATATCAAGAAATCAAATCCCCCAATCTTGTTGAAAATGTGGAGCCAAAACGAGCGTTCATGTTTGCGGTTGCCAGATATCAAGAAATCAAATCCCCCAATCAGAGCTTTTCTGTTAAACGGATATGTACGCTTCCCGGCTTTTTGCTTTATGCAATCTGGCAACCATTCACACACTCTCTCTGTGGAGGCGCCACGATCTGAAAACACTGCCATATAGTACTGTACAAGTAAGCTGGAGTTCAGTGATCTCCATTTGAGGTATTCTGCTTAAATGAAAGTGTCATTCAGCCAGTCTGTGTTCTGTCATAGATCTCGACTATATTGTTTGCGATAGTGGTTGCTGATTGTAACGTTACTTACGCAACCTCTGTGCGGCAATACGTTTTTTTTTGCCATTGTTTTAAAAGAGAAACAATAATGCAATTTGGAATTACTATTAGGAATTTCTCTGTTATAATATTTGAGAGTAGGTTTTTGTTATGCCAGTTTTCATAATGTAGACAGGGCGAGTGTATATCTAAAGTCTTTGGTGTTTATTTAGCCTCTAATTGATATCCTGTTATAAATCTGTACACTAGATGAGGTAAAATTATTGGTGTAAGAGCAACTTCTGATGAAATGTAAAAATACATTTCCCAAATGACAACAATCATTGCAAATTAAAATTGAGCAAAATAATATATTTTTATCATTTTAACCATTATACAGTAAGACGAATATATGACGAAAATGTGTAAGTTAACACTGATTAAAACTAGACTAAAATGCTCAGATATTTTCCCCCAGTTTCTAAACAAGGCTTAAGCCTAGTCCTAAACTAAAATGTAAATCTGAGCTGTTTCAACTGAAAGAAACTTGCACTGACTGATCTTAAAACATGTCAGTGCCTTTGTTTTGTCTTAAGATGCACACCAGTAATGCTTTTTTCTAAGGCACGTTTATAGCTGCCTTATAACTGCTTTAAATTACCTTTTTTCCCCCACATCAATCTACACTCCATACACCATTATTAAAAATAAAAAACTTAAATGATTCCATTGCATAAGTATTC
>NW_015666652.1:0-293 GCF_001515625.1 Sinocyclocheilus rhinocerous
GCAACTCTTGCGTCATCAGAACAGTGTGTTCAACGCACCACCGTTCCCGTTTAAAATAATAATAATAATAATACATGTTATTTGTAATGCACCTTTCTTACACTCAAGGCGCTACAACAGTATAAAACAACAATAAAAGAAACATCATTACTCCATAATAACAATCACAATAATAACAATGGCAACAACAACTGTAAGATTATAAATTAAAAGCTTCACTAAAGAGATATGTTTTGAGTAATTTCTAAAAACAATCAAAAGACGGAGCATTCCTAATAGGAAAAGGCAGAGAA
>NW_015666652.1:563-1509 GCF_001515625.1 Sinocyclocheilus rhinocerous
AGTTGAGAAAGCACAGGAGTGATATGACTGCGGGATGGTGTGTAAGTTAAAACACGAGCAGCTGAATTTTGCACATATTGCAGCCTCAGAAAAGGAATGCCTAGAAATTTCTTTGTAATGAATTCTTGCATAAATTCTTCAACTCAGCTGTTGTCATCAGTTTTGCAACATGCAAATTATTATTTATGATGTTATACATAAAGCAGCTGCTTTAGAGATCGAGAGAGGGAGAGACACGGGGCCCTATCATACACCCGGCACGATGCAGGTGTTTTTTGCTAGTTTCAGCCCGACGCAGTTATCATTTTCACGTCCTGCGCCACATTGTTTAAATAGCAAATGCTTTTGCACCCATTTTTGCGCCCATGGGTGTGCTGGTCTGAAAAAGAGGTGTGTTCAGGTGCATTGTTGGCACGTTGCTATTTTGAGGCAGCTGAAATAGACTGCGCCATTGACCAACTCAAACCTGGTCTAAAGTCAATGGCGCAGTATTTTTGTTGTTTTTTTAAGAATGCGTTAGTAATATGCACCTATAGGCAGGTCCACAATACACGTACACTCACATTATCACACACACAGGGAGGACCAGCAGCACACAAACATGCCAAATATAAAAAATTTAAGGATTACAGCGTAAAAGATTATTATTGTGTAGGCTACATAAATATAAAACTGCCTACATGTCATAATGGATAATCATTGCATGTATCAGAATTAGGCTACCTATTTGCTCGCGTGCGAGCAGCTCCGTTTCCTCTCTGGAGATGTGTTCTGTCTTTGCGCTTTCAAGTTCCTCCATGTAAATAGCGAATCTGCCATGGCGCGAGCGCAACTAGCTCTTAAAGGGAATGGGAGATGAGACTCTGATTGGTTTATTGCACGTTATGCCAAAACACACCCATGACTCATTAAGAGAATAGGGACAACACTTTTAGACCATGCGCCA
>NW_015666652.1:10025-13948 GCF_001515625.1 Sinocyclocheilus rhinocerous
CTTCTGTGCTTCTCTTGTAAGAAGGGATGGGTACCAGAACATGGTGTTTAATGGGCCCTTTATTTGTGAAAAAAATAATACCATTAAAGAACTGAACTGATGTGCAGTATCGTAAGAATTTTAATACCGTTAAATGCGGGGGATGGCAGTAAAACCACCATCCCCTTTAGATTAATAATGTGTATTATGTAAAACTTATCATGCAAATGAAATGTTAAAATACTCTTCTGATAATTCAAGAACTAAATAACGGCAACTGGCCAATCAGAACTTGGTACTTTATGAAGCTGCGCACAGCTGAAGCAAGTTTTCGACATTTTTCACGCAAAATGATTCATGCACAACTTTTGAAGTTTTTTAAAAAGAAGACAACAGAAGGTATGACATTCCCTTGATTAGAATTTAAAGACATTCCCCTGACATAATGTTATTTTACTGTATGTGTGACTGTGAGGGACTGAGAGACGATACGAGAGCTGACATTATCAAGTATGTCACCGACTTTGAACAAGACGGGTTTTTGTTTGTTTGTTGCAAAGTCCAAATGCATTCACTGCACAATTAAGTCTATTAGAATGCAGTTAGAATGCCCTTATAATTCAAGCAATGAGAGAAAAAATACCCATGTATGAGTTTTTGTTTTTATATTCATTGCACAAGCAATGTACTTTTCTGAATATCAGCACAAGTGCGAGAGCACAAATGTGCTATTAATTTTTATTTATTTTTTTTACAGTGCATAGGAACACAGTGTTTCGTTCCTTGAATAAATCAGTTTTTGAACGAATCGAGTGAGCCAGTGATTCAATGGTCCATTCAGATGCACTCACTTGTTTCGTTTCTAATATAATCAGCCGTTTTGAACAAATCGTTTGATTTGAATGAGTCAATAAATAATTTATTAAAACGGGGACTTGCTGCCACCTACTGGTGGTTTTATTGTCATTTTTATTTATCCATGACAGGCCTAAACCAGTCAAGGTGCCACAAAAACACATTTAGCAAAATATTGTTTAATTATCAATATTGACAAAATTCCTCCATTTCAGGCCCCAGAAGGAAAAAAAAGCTTATAATAGTTTGTTTAATTAGGCAAATTTTTCATTCGATAAAAACCTTTTTAAAAATTAGGCAAATTTTGTAATCATTGTGTAAAATTAGCTACAAAAAAAAAGAAATTGACCACACCATCCACTCTGAATTTTTTTTTTACAATTCGACCACTGACGACACCCATCTCTACTTGTAAGTCAGTAGGGGAGAGATCTATCTCATTAGTTTTCACTTTTACTGTCAGTAATGATTTATCATTTTTGATGTGAGTAATTGACCGTTCGCAAAGACCCACCCACCCTTAGTTACTGTTGCTAACTCCGACAAACAAAGCTGCTCTCCCACTACACATCATGTTCTCACGCAGTGAAAAACACTTCACAGAGCGAAGAGGAAACTGATAACATGCCGACAGACAAGACAGAGCAGGTTACTTCTGGTATGAAACAAGGTCTCAGGACTCTCTCAGCTTTCAAATGTTGTCATTTTTAATGAAATTCAAACAATACCGTTTTGTGGCTCTTTACTGTGTCGTGTCAGATCACTGTAGCGCCTCAGTTCAGTTCCCGATCAGGGCGAAGTTCACAGGATTTTGTTCACAGAATGATAAGAGCACACATTATATTAACATTATTTTATTATTTCACATTTTTATTTTAACTTAAGCGCTGCAAGCCATGCATACAGCGTCGGGCATGGACAGATTTTCTGGTACGCAAAACAAGTACTTTAAAGGAATTCCTTTAGCTTATTGCTGTGGCAGCCAACAACAGCACAGCTTAACCCTCCGCACACGTTTTATATTTAGTTATATTGAAAAAGTTTCAATTCAGTCAATGTTTTTTTTACCCTGTTTTAATATGGATTTCTATGGAGACCAGATGTAGCTGTTGGACAAGATGGCGGATAGCAGCGGCGGCACAAAATATATTCACATTCTGATTGGTCAAATCGCCTGTCAATCACGCTCCCTGAGAATGGTCAATTGTGTAGTTGATCAAACAAACATATTTAAAGGGTTAGTTCACCTAAAAAGTGAGTTCACACTCAGATTGAGTGATGAGGGTTTATTGACAAAACAGACTGATACAAGAGGGTAGTTAGGTGCACTGGTGATACAACATCAGGAACACAGTATACAAAGAGGCAGCTAGGGAAGACCACTGGAACGGTCTCGGGCAGCAACTGGCATTTTACAATAGCAGCAGAAGGAGCAGCAAGACCAGGCAGATAGAGAGGGTCAAGCAAGGCACCATAGAGCGGAGCTCAGATACTTGTTGAACGCCGACTCTGAAGCGGACCAAGTACCAGGCAGGGAGAACCAGTGGCAGGACTCACAGGCAAAGGTCAGGATGGGAACGCTAACACAAAGAGACAAGACAGGACAAAGATCCTCAGGAACACAATTACTTCAAAACAGGCAGGGGGATAAATAAAACAAAAGAACTGATAAAAAGTAAAGTAACAAAATAAATACGAAATAATTATCAATCTAACCAACAAAACTAACAAAGAATATCAAACAAAAATACAAAACAAAAGATCAGGACTAGAAGAACTGGATAAATAATAAAAAAGTGACAAAAGGCAAAAACAAGGAGCAAGACAAGAACATGGAACTACAAAGGACAAGACAAGGGCACAAGACCAACCAGGCAGGGAGACAAGAACACACACTCAACCTCAACCACATCCACAGACAAAGACAGTGATAGAAGGGGTGAAAATGACAACAAACTGGCAAAAACAAGAGGGCAAGGGGAACTATAAATAGGGAGGAAAGCACAAGAGGAACAGGTGAGAGTAATTACACTAACAAGGACTCAACAAGGGCTAACAAGCGGGTATGGTAAGGAGGAAACCAGGAGGAGGGGCTAGAAAAGCACATGGCTGAGAAAAACAATCAACGAGGCCATGTGCTGACACAAGACAACATAGACTCAAGAAACAAACACAAGACTAACAGAGTGTTAGGGCAAATCCCTGACAACGCCGACGTACTACGTCATCCACCGGAATGGCTTCTGCGTATGACAGATACGGGAAGTGAGAATAAAGTGTTTATTACGTTTGAAATATGGATATTTTTGTTACAAAAACACATGGATTCGCTACAGGAGGCATTTATTCAGCCCCCGGAGTCATCTATGGCATGTTTTATTATGAATGCGCTCGCTTTATTTGACGACTTGTGGACTGTTCAACTGCAACACCCGCTGACTGCAATGAATGTCAAAGGCTAAAAGGGGTCTCTTAAGCCATAAACCCCAAAGACCATCCATGATTTTACGCAGACGCTACATCATATACACCTAGGATGCCTCAAGGGTGAGTAAAACATGCTAATTTTTATTTTTGGGTGAAGTAACCCTTTAGTAGTTCTCCCTATAGAAACATGGGGTTTGTCTCTATAATATTTTTAAAATAATAATTTGAAGATTTTTTAACACAATTGTCTACTTTCCACTGCTGGGCTCAAGCGCGGCCATTTCTGTTGCATATGAGAAACATCAAACGGCAAGTAAAACAAAAGCGTAACAGAACCGCGCTACTCGTTTGTGCTGCGCAGCATGGACCGTTTAGCAGCTCGGACCAATAATTGAGCGCAATGCAAGCAAACTGGTCCAAGCTCAGAACAGGTTTACTCAGGAACCAATGTTGATCTCGCGACACGGTTAATACACAGCGCTGCGAGATCCAGTGAGAAGAGTTTGAACTCGCCGCAGAATGAATTAGGTTGCTGCGAGATCTAGTGAGAAGCGTTCAAATTCAGCAGAGTTCTGCTATGAACAGATTAAACAGCACTGACGCAGAAACCCACAAGCAGTAATGCTAACTTATAACCATGGAGGTGTGGCAGAAATTGTCCA
>NW_015666652.1:13969-15833 GCF_001515625.1 Sinocyclocheilus rhinocerous
GCGGCCATTTCTGTTGCATATGAGAAACATCAAACGGCAAGTAAAACAAAAGCGTAACAGAACCGCGCTACTCGTTTGTGCTGCGCAGCACGGACCGTTTAGCAGCTCGGACCAATAATTGAGCGCAATGCAAGCAAACTGGTCCAAGCTCAGAACAGGTTTACTCAGGAACCAATGTTGATCTCGCGACACGGTTAATACACAGCGCTGCGAGATCCAGTGAGAAGAGTTTGAACTCGCCGCAGAATGAATTAGGTTGCTGCGAGATCTAGTGAGAAGCGTTCAATTTCAGCACAGAGTTCTGCTATGAACAGATTAAACAGCACTGACGCAGAAACCCACAAGCAGTAATGCTAACTATAACCATGGTGGTGTGGCAGAAATTGTCCAATGTTATTACATCATTAATTTCAGGGTTTGTCAAACCTTTTGAGAGAGAAATTCAAGCACTTTTTAACAACTTTTTAAGTATTTCACATTAAAATTTTATTTTTAATGGGACAAAACACAATGTATATCAAAATATAGTTTTGTGGTAAACAAAAACGTATGCAAAATAAAAAAAAAATACATAAAATTACCACTATAACCAGTAGATGGCAGCGGAGGAGCACTTTTTTGCTTATTAGTCATTCATTTCTGTTTTGCTTTATATATTAAAAATTCTAAAATTGTATTCTAATAATAGTACATTTAGTAAGAGTAGAATATATAAATGTTTCTATATGAAAATTTCATAATCGGGACATTGCCTAAGAATTGTCGGAAGGGGAATAATCGGACCCAAATCAGCCCGATTATCTTGTGGTGTGTACCCAGCATTAGACTGGAGCCCTGCACTGTTACATCAGGGTTCACTTTTATTTTCACATTTCTCAGCTTTTTACAAGATACTGAAAATTAAAAATTTTTTGCTTTTATTTCAGAGTTGATTGAAGAAAACGAGGAGAATAAAGAATCAAGTGAAGTTGAGAAGAAAAATCATGTCAAAACTGGAGAAAAACTTTAGAGTTGCTCTCAAACCAAACAGAAGGATTTAAAGAAAATAAGAGCCAAGAAATCTTTCATCTGCACTCAGTGTGGAAAGAGTTTGACAAGCAAAACCAGTCTTGATGTTCACATGAGAGTTCACACTGGAGAGAAACCGTTCACTTGTGATCAGTGCGGGAAGAGTTTCACTCAATCATCAAGCCTTAAGAAACACATGAACATCCACACTGGAGAGAAGTTGTACGCATGTGATCAATGCGGCAAAGCATTTTTGAGAGCTTCATACCTGAAGACACCTGAGAGTTCATACAAATGAGAAACCACATACATGTCATTTGTGTGGAAAGAGTTTTTCACATTTACAAAGTTTAAAGGGACAGTTCACACAAAAATGACAATTTTGTCATCATTTACTCACCCTCATGTTGTTCCAAACCTGTATGAGTTTCTTTCTTATGTTGAACACAAAAGAAGATATTTTTAAGAATTTTAAAAAACCAAACAGTTGTTGGTCCCCATTGACTTCCATAGTAGAAAAATAAATACTATGGAAGTCAATAGGAACCACCAAATGTTTGATTACCAGCATTCTTCAAAATAACTTCTTTTATGTTCAACATAAGATAGCGACTCATACAGGTTTGGAACAACATGAGGGTGAGTAAATGATGACAACATTTTCATTTTGGGGTGAACTGTCCCTTTAAAAGAACATAAGACCATACATACTGGTGTGAAAGAGTACATGTGTTTGAGTGTGAAAAGACTTTTACTTCAGCGAGCATTTTAAAACTGCACGAGAGGATTCACACTGGAGAAAAACCTTATCAATGTTCACACTGTGACAAGAGATTCAGTGTGTCATCAAATCTGA
>NW_015666653.1:0-121 GCF_001515625.1 Sinocyclocheilus rhinocerous
GCTACTGTCTTCACACACAGACGAAACTTACTAGAGAAGTATGAAATGTGACATAATATATACCTCTGTAAATAAATACAATATAAATAGGGATGCACCGAAATGAAAATTCTTGGCCGAA
>NW_015666653.1:515-1331 GCF_001515625.1 Sinocyclocheilus rhinocerous
TATTTTTTACTGTACAATTAAAAGCAGCCTTGCTGAGAAGAGACTTCTTTTAAAACATTAGAAAATATTACAGATCCTAATTTGAACACTGTGTGAATGTTATAATAAATGTATTAAAACAGAGCTGTTGTAATGATTATTATCATTATTATTGTCTTAATTTTTATTTTATTTTACAGAACAACAGTAAAATTACAATACGAACATTTATGAATGTTGATAAGAGTTCTTGCTTTTTCTCAAGCTCGTGCAGCGCTGTCAGAATACATGCAATGCGCGCGTGTATTAGAAAACATAACGTTCTGCAGTTTATTTACTAATTGTTAATTGTTATGTACTAATTTACTAAAGGCCATTTTTCGATTTCAACCATCATACAGTAACCAGCAACAATCACCCCTTCCTCTTCTCGTTGAAGACATGCGATGCAGTCCTAAACAGTCTCTTGCTGTCGGTGCTTGTAATGATTTTTGCGTCTTTCTCCGACAGTTTAAATGCTTCCACACTGCTGACGTGTGTGCTGCATAATAAAGAATGCGCGCCTCTCACTCTGCGCTGGTTGCTATTTGATTGCGTCATATTATTGTTCGGTACAATTTATTCTGTCTTTTCGCTTATTCGGTTCGGTTGCCGAACATTCGGTGCATCCCTAAATATAAATTCACCTCTCGCGCACTTTAATGCCCTTTAATTGTAACGTGTACGTTCCCTTGGAACTGGAATCATGGCGGAATATCATGTGAAGTCCACTTCGCAGGGCACTTGCGGTTGAATAAAGGCTGATTTATACTTCTGCGTCGGACCTACGCCGTAGCT
>NW_015666654.1:0-596 GCF_001515625.1 Sinocyclocheilus rhinocerous
GGCTCGAGTAAAACACTGTATGACATTCACGTTACATGATTTGACTGATTTTTATGTAGAAATGACATAAGCGGTTTTCATAACCGCTGGCCAAATTCAAAAACGAAACTAAAATTAAATAATCTTTGAGAGCAAGGGGCCCCCCTGGTGTTTCGGGGGCCCTATGCAGCTTGCGTACTTTGCTTATAGGGAGGATCGGCTCTGTTTACAAGGCAGCTAGACTTACTGAAGAAAATGTACAAATCTTTCCACTTGTCAACAGATGATAGAATAAATGTGCGGTCACATTTATCGTTGCTGTGCGAAATTTCATGGGTGAAATCCAGACATTGCAATAGGAATCTGCGCTATGAGAGTTTCACATGAGTGCACGAGTTTAAATATAGGCAATATGTATGCCCTATGTAGGCTATTAAAAACTATATAAACAATGCTGTAAATTATATAAATAAAGGAAAATAAAGGAAGTTATCATGCAAACCAGTGGTTGCGTGGAGTATTTTATACAACTTTAGAGGATTTAAATTAATCTGTAAACATTAATTCATGTATAAAGTAAAAGATAAGCTAATATTATAGTAAAAATGAATCAATCC
>NW_015666655.1:0-815 GCF_001515625.1 Sinocyclocheilus rhinocerous
GGAGTTCGTTCCTGGGCTTGTTACTCTGCGGACTTTTATTTTATAGTTTTCATGTTCCTTTTATTCTATGTTCACTTCCTGTGCTCCAAAATGATAATAGTAAACACTCAATTTTTAGTTAAAGGCAGTTCATCATTGAATTCAGTGATGTCATCATCCAGCTCAGTACAGTTTAAATAGTGTCTGTGCAATGAAGTCGACGATATTGCTGGAAATTAAGTGTCCCCAACTAAGCAAGCCAGAGGCAACAGCGGCAAGGAACCGAAACTCCATTGGTGACAGAATGGAGAAAAAAACCTTGGGAGAAACCAGGCTCAGTAGGGGGCCAGTTCTCCTCTGAGCAGATGAAACCAGCAGTTCAATTCCAGACTGCAGCAATGTCACTGTACAGAAGGAGACCAAAATGGAGATATACAGGTAAGAAAGGTTATTTATTGAAACAGAGGTGCTGAGGGTAGAGATGCAGAGCAAACGGGTTAAATGAAAAGAGTTCCAGAAACTGAAGGGATATAGCTCACGTAGTGACTGCTTCTTGTGTCTTTCTCAGATCTGATGGATGATGACTTCGACGAAGACAGGTAGGAGTCCAGGTGAGTGAGTCAGGTAAGGAGTAGCGTAGTGAACTCAAGACCAGACAAAGTGCAACTGCAGTGACTGAGTATTTGAGCTAGTGTTGATGAGGTGGTGACAGGTGTGGCTGATTAGTAATCCGGTGATTGTGAATGGGTGTGTGGGGTGATTGGGCCTGACGAAGCTGGACTATCCCTGACAGTCACATTGTGCAGAGGACTCAACTGGTTCCTGTGGTCTTGTCC
>NW_015666656.1:0-542 GCF_001515625.1 Sinocyclocheilus rhinocerous
ATAGATAGATAGAAATAGTCAGATGATAGATAGATAGACAGACAGCTAGATAGATAGATAGATAGATAGATAGTTGAGTTTGAATGGGTTAGAAATAGTACATAGAAAGGAAGTCTGAGTGAGTCTAATGGGCTTCAGTGTGCTTAGATTTGAATTTTGACAGTTGGAGTTTGACGGAATGTTCAGATGAGCAGAGACTTTTCAATGTAAGTCTATGGGATTTTTAATATTTTTAATATTTAATTTTTATGAAAACCGTAAGTCCGATCAGTTAGAAAAGATATAGCAACTAACTTCAGATCAGTCTGAAGATATGGGCTGAGTTTGGAGTCTGTAGAGTTAAAGCTCTAGGAGGAGTAGCAGTCAGAAATTTTAGTCTCAGAAAAAGAATAATAATAATAATAATAATAATAAGTTTAAGACGGATTTAAGTAAGTTGGCTTTCACGAGCCAACTTAACTAGAAACTAAAGTTCGAAGACGAACATTGATGTTGGTTTGGCCGGCGCAGCCTCGGGGCAAAAGAACCAGAGTACTTGTGTG
>NW_015666657.1:0-227 GCF_001515625.1 Sinocyclocheilus rhinocerous
GTTTTTATGAATATATGTACATGTTCTGTAATTTGAGGTCATTTCTATACAAATATAGAATTTTTGAGGCCTTTTCAACTGTTATAGCGCCACCTACGGTTCCATCTCCATGAAAGTTTGCATGCTTGTTAAGAGTAATCCGACACATGTTTTCACCAAGTTTCGTAAAGTTTGAAGTTTTCGTTTAGGCTTTATAGGTTTTGGGGTATATTTGACCATGCTCTTTT
>NW_015666657.1:381-524 GCF_001515625.1 Sinocyclocheilus rhinocerous
CGAGATTGAGTGAAAAACCTAGGACTAGTTCGCAAAAGTAGGTTTTTTACATATTTGTGTATATTTAATGAACGATTTGATTGACTGCAATGGTTCTTGAAGCAAAGTTGCTCGTTATGAGGAGATCTATCAAATGATATGCA
>NW_015666658.1:0-103 GCF_001515625.1 Sinocyclocheilus rhinocerous
GGAGCCTATGACATGCAGTGCAAAAGTTGTTCGGCTCAATGAGTTGTATATTTGATCTTGAGTTTCATATGAATACGTGCAAGTATGTGTGAGCTATACATCA
>NW_015666658.1:268-576 GCF_001515625.1 Sinocyclocheilus rhinocerous
TGTAAAACATGTCACTTCCTGTTGCCAGCAGGTGGCACTATGACTATAACTGAATATGAGCATGGGCATGTGATTATGACAGGACTCTTATCAAACATGTGAGGTAAGCAATTCCAATAGGGTCATCGCTCCATCGGTGCTCGGGCCCAATTAATAATAATAATATTAATAAATAATAATCGAGCAATTCCAAGAGGGTCCTCACACCGCGGTGCTCGGGCCCTAAATATATCTGCCAGCAGCGATGGCGGGCCCAAGCCCTTCAGTGCAAACGTCTCCCCGGTGGCATCAGGAGAACGGTGCACAGC
>NW_015666659.1:0-4448 GCF_001515625.1 Sinocyclocheilus rhinocerous
AAATCCTGGCCAGGACGCGTTCGGGAAAAATGGCACGTATGGTCACCCTAAATTAGATATCTATAGAAGCACCATTAAGAAGAGTACAAACAAAAAAGCTGTAAAAACTGGGTATTTATTTGCAGTGTTGGGGGTAACGCATTACAAGTAACGCGAGTTACGTAATCAGATTACTTTTTTCAAGTAACTAGTAAAGTAACGCATTACTTTTTTAATTTACAAAAAATATCTGAGTTACTTTTTCAAAAAAGTAACGCCAGTTACTTTGTTTTCCCATTTATTGACTGACAAGTCTCCTGTACCCATATTGGAAGAAATGGGAAGTGCTGAGGAGTTGTGTGCGCTGTGTGAACATGATGTTACTGTAGTTCTAGACTAAATGTGAATTTGCATTAAATCATCCCATTCACAAAAAAACAGATTTAGCATTCATCAAAATGAATTAAAACAGTGAAATGCAAACTCATTATATGACGCAAACCTGCAATAATTAAATATGTTAAATAACACAAATGTATCTAATCCCATTTTATTAACCAATGTCTTTGCTGCTGACCTTTGATGATCCAGTTCAACCATACTAATGAGCAAAAATGACTTTAGATAAACTAACAATTGTGCTTCATTGTTTTTTTATTGCTGAAGAATGTTGAACCTTCTTCTCCTGCGTTCTACTGTACACTACAGACGTGAATTTACTTTTCCTTCAGCCTGAGGTTTATTCATTACACTTTTTGGTGTGAAAGGGCTTTTACATTTTCTATAAATAGAACTTCTTATATTAAAAACAACCAAGCCCTGCTCATATTTAAAAAGTAACGTGAAAGTAACGTTAAAGTAATGTAACGCATTACTTTCCATAAAAAGTAACTAAGTAATTAGTTACTTTTTGGGGGAGTAACGCAATATTGTAATTCATTACTTTTAAAAGTAAAAGTAACTTTTCCCAACACTGTTTATTTGATATATTTAAGTTATTGTGATTCAGCAAGGCCTTTCATTATTTCATTTTATTTTAATTTATTTGTTGGTTTTATATATGCATGTATAGTTAATACGTTTTTTTTTATGTATACCCTTGGCACTTTTGTTTTCTATTTGTTGTTCAAGCATTAATAAAAAATTTTTTTTTAAAAAGTCACAAATTGTGACGTCAACACGATGTAGATTTTAAACCCGGAAGATGAAAGTAGCACAAAAAAGCTTCAAATGAACCAGTTTTCTCCAACAGTTAAAATGATCGGATACTAACATTGTCTTCAATGATGAGCAACACAAACACCTCTGCTAAAATCTCAGAAAAAGTAGTCTGGGGTGACCCTTCATGACCCTTTAAAGGCAATTTTCTCAGTATTTAGATTTTTTGCACCCTCAGATTCCAGATTTTCAAATAGTTGTATCTCGGCCAAATATTATCCTATCCTTACAAACCATACATCAATGGAAAGCTTATTTATTCAAATCTCAAAATCTTCAAAAAATTTACCCTTATGACTGGTTTTGTGGTCCAGGGTCACATGTGGTTTCAACAACCAGATGCATTTACACGTGTCCAGTTTCATCTGGAATGTGTCCCAAACCACCTCTGGATGTGGTTTGAGCGATCGGATTTAAATCCGTCTTGAAAGCCTTTCAAAGGGCATTTACACCTGTTTTTTTTTTTTCATGATCGGATAGCTGTCTGATCAGAGAAAACACAAAGTGACCAGGTGCAAATAGGCCCTTATTAGACTGCACTCTCTTTTTTCTGTATTAAAGTCTTTCTGCAGTCACTACTACGTTCATAATGTCAGTTTTTGTGACTGACAGCCACATTTGGTCTCAAAATGTTGCGTTCGCACAGCAATTTACAGTAGCGTCTTGAATATGGCTACTGTTTGCATAAACGTGCAATGGGAGTCAAGCCTATATTCCTTACCAGTAGCCACAGGGACAGTGCCCAAAGTAATATCAAAGATGCCAACGTCCATAAAACTGAAAAGCCCTTTTGCTGTTGACAAGAAGCCAATCGAGCCGTGAGATGTTCACAGTTCTCCGTCACTGTAAGTTGACAAAACCACACATAAAAACAGCAACACACGGTAGGCATGCCTTTGTGCAGCATAGAGCAGCTCTCACACTTTATGACATGACGGATGGACTGACAACCGTATTCTGTTGCTGTGAACATGGCCATAATATGATAATTTAGGGGATTCACTCATGCATTTTAATGCATTGTCACTCGTCCCTAATGAAAATTAACCATGGTTTTACTACAAATAAATAAAAATAAAAAACATGGTTATTAGTTAAACCATGGTAACCATAAATTAACCATGGTTTTGCTACATTAACCATAGTTTAACCATATGAAATAAATAAAAAAGGAAATAAGATCAAGAAGGATTTTTGAATTGGTGAACAGGCAGCAAATCTTTGTGATTCTTGTGGTTATTGATGGATAATTTGTAAGGAGTGAAAATTATTTCACTGTAGAAGAACTTTCTTGTCCCATGTGTTATGAAATCTTCAAGGATCCTGTTGTTTTATCATGTAGTCACAGTGACTGTAAAGAGTGTCTTCAACAGTTCTGGAGAATCAAAGAATCAAAGAAATGAGAGGCGTTCATCAGGATCTGAGGAGATCTGCAGTTTACACAGTGAGAAACTCAAACTCTTCTGTCTGGAGGACAAACAGCCTGTGTGTTTAGTGTGCAGAGATTCACAACAATCACAAATTCAGACCCATCAGTGAAGTTGTTTCTTCATTTAAAGTAAGAGGAATGTATCTTGTTTCGTATATAAAGAACATGTTAAAAACCCAATGCCAGAACCAAACCAGGTTAGCCAGGTTTGGCCCAAACTTCTGGGAGGGTTAATTAGTTAGCTGTTGTTTATAACACAAGCTATACATAGACTTCATATGTAATAGTATAAATTCTTTTTAAATTTATTCAATCATAGTTTAATGAAGTATTTTTAACTGATTTGTAAAAGATGTTATTAGCCCACGTTTAAACTGTAATTGCATTGCATTCACAACATTGTGACCAGCAGGTGCCAACGTGTGGCTGTTTCTACTCATTTTGTGAAGCAAACAATTGGTTCAATTGATTCACAGTTTAAAAAAGCTCCATTTCTACCATCACACATATCATATTCAGTTAAAGTTTTATATCCTCTAATTTTGTTCAATTCTAGGAGGAGCTGATTACAGCACTTAAGTCTTTACAAGAGAAACTTCCACACAAAGAAAACATTAAAGGAGAGTTTGAGAAAACAGTTCAACAAAGTAAAGGGCCCCTATTTTGAACACAACCACTCAACAATGATATAAATCACCCACTCCTTATTTTTTAATTCTCATTAAACCAAATCAGTCTCACTAAGCCTGCTGCTGATTCTCTAAGCAATGTGACGTCACATTGCATAGGGCCGGTGTACCGACGAAACATGCTACCTATCAGATTGTGCTACCAAAAATATATTTACATTGTTTTAAGGGTAAGTTTAGGGTAAGGGTAGGGTGGACGGGTAGGTTTAGGGTAGGGGTAGGTATGGACATTAAAAAAAGCCTCAAACCACATGAACAAGATGCAGACCCATCAGTGAAGCTTTTCCATTGTATAAGGTAGGCCTAATTTATCTTGCTTTATATCTGAAAATAAAAACTTGACATAAACATAAACATTACTCAGTATAATTTTGATCCTACTATGTATTGCATACATTAACAGATTACAGAAATATCTGGTTTCTTATAGAATTTCACTTTGAATTCTAGGAGGAGCTCAAAACAACACTGAAGTCCTTACAAGAGAAACTTAAACACAGTAAACATCTTAAAGGAGAATTTGAGAAAACAGTTCAACACATCAAGGTAAGGTGTTTTTTTTTTGGACATATATCTACATTGGATTGGCTGAATTTGGTTGATTGACATAATTGCATTGCAATACACACACTTCTAAATGTGTGATGTTTTGTTTTTTTTGTGGGAAGAAAGGTTGCATTAATGTCAAGTTCTGTCATGAAACTCTAGATGGCGCAGGCTGATGGGCTGTTAATGCAAACTGATTATATTCACAGCATTAAACTACTTGGCACAAGCTGATTGGTTCATGTTGCAAAAGCAGCCAATGAGCTTGCTGCATTACATTAAAATGCCTGGTTAGCATTGAGCATTTCGCTGCATGGTTTCAGAGTTACTCTGAAACTCTTCACCTTCCCCAGCTCCACCTGTATAGATCTGCTATGGGTTATTATATATGCTATTTGTGCAGCAGCAGTATGTCTTAAATACTCACAGCAATGTACCTGCCTATGTATGGCAGTAGCAAGTTCCTGTACTTGCTTTGCCGCAGCAGCAATAATCTACAACAACAGCAATAACCAACAGCAGCAGAAATTCAACAGTGTAGCACAGCGGTCTCCAACCTTTTTTACACCACGGTGTTACGTTTGGAA
>NW_015666659.1:4458-5879 GCF_001515625.1 Sinocyclocheilus rhinocerous
TTTACATGAGTTGCTTTTAGAATATTCCTTTCATGTTCCCGTTTTACATGTTATAGTAAATTAGATTAATTTACTATAGCATTATAGTAATATATAGATTATATATATAGATTAATGGCGCACGTCATTAAGTCCCACGTGACGCCATCCGACGTCCCCTCAGGAATTTCACGCATAAACATATAGTTCGTCTTTGTGATGATGCCATGTACAGTTTTGGGTGTTTCATTTTTTATTTTATGAAAGCTTCAACTGCAGTTAATTATTTGTACGTGCATACAGACGATGGCGGTATTGAAGCTCTTATATTTGCCGTCAAACGGTTGACCACTGTCATGTGTGTATCCTGTCGCAAAATGCGGCAAAAAGTCCTACAACGGTAATAATGTGATTAAGGTGTTTACATGTCTATTCCTCACTTCAGTAATGCGACTAAAATAGGAATACTCCACATGTCTTAATTCGATTTCTGTTTACTTCGATTATGACTTTAGCCGGATTAAGGTAATCAAACATCTCTGTTTACATGGTAGATTCTTAATCAGAGTATTGTCTTAATCGTATTAAAATCGGAGTATTGTTGTCCATGTAAACATACTCATTGTCATATCCATTACCATGCTAAAATCTTCAGAGAGTTGTCATGATAGAAATGTATTTAGGTAGTGTATATTAATTCTTATATAATATAATTTTATATTGCTTAATTTTTCAATATCATTTAAATAACTTTCAGATACATTTCCAATAATTTTCAGATACATCCCACTTTCTATTCTCGGAAAACAGATGAAAAATGTTGACTCCTGCACATACAAGTGTTTAAAAAATTTTGACCAATCAAATATCTTCTGCAATCAGAATGTCTTTATCTTAAATTATACTGTAAATACCTCTTAAATAACTCTTACTGCTAGCTTCATATTGACTAACAATAAGATAGAGAGCTGTCAGAAAGTGAAATACAAGTCAAGTCAATTAACCTTTATTTATATAGCGCTTTTAACAATACAGATTGTGTCAAAGCAGCTTTACAGTATCAAATAGGAAAATAGTGTGTCAATAATGCAAAAGGACAATAGTAAACCCTCAATATTCAGTTAAAGGCAGTTCATCATTGGGGGCCAGATCTCCTCTGGACAGTCGGACCTGCAGTTTGTTCCATGTTGCAGCAAAGTCAGATTTTGCAGAGGACTCATCTGGTTCCTGTGGTCTTGTCCCGATGGCCGTCTAGGTGATGTCCTTTAACAGATTTGAATATTAGAAACGTATTAGTGTGTTATGTGTAAATCAGGTTAAAGAGATGGTTCTTTAATCTAGATTTAAACCGACAGTGTGTCTGCCTCCCGAACAATGTTAGGTAGATTATTCCAGCATTTGGATGCTAAATAGGAAAAGGATCTGCCGCCCGCAGTTGATTT
>NW_015666660.1:0-769 GCF_001515625.1 Sinocyclocheilus rhinocerous
AGTTCCTATGATAACAAGAGCCAGGTATGCTTGAGCATTTTGTCCCGTTTAGGATCACGTCTTGTGACAGCACGTCCTGAAAAGGTGGGTCTCTGTCTGTTTGTTTGATGTGCACCAAGGTTTGGATGGCAGCTTTCACATTTAAAATGAACCACACTAACCGAGCAAGTTTGTTTTAATCGAATAACATTTCAGCATTGTAAATCCTGCCCACTTCTTTGCATTGTCAGCACATGCTTCAGTGCTCTGAGAGTGTTTATAGTGCTGTGAGTTTAACACTTCATGACTGAGAGCAGAACACAACACAATCTTCATCATCACACAAGACACAACAACAACAATGACCAACATCATCATCATCTTCATCTGGACCATTGCAGTATTTATTCATGGTAAGATAAAAAAAACTATGTGACACTGGTGTTGCTGTTCTTGTAAAATTGTGTGATGTAGTTTTTAAACACTAATTGACTTTATTTTCTCTTCTTCAGAATCCAAAGGAGTCACTCTGACTTAGCCTGAAGTTAAAACTGTCCAACAGGGTCAAACAGCGACAATAGAGTGTAATATAGATGTAGGGATATACAGCAACGGCTTATACTGGTATCAGCAGAAACCTGGAGAAGCTCCTAAACTCCTCATATATTATGCAACAAGCCGTTACACTGGAACTCCATCTAGATTCAGTGGCACTGGATCTAACAGTGATTTCACTCTGACCATCAGTGGAGTCCAGACTGAAGATACAGGAGATTATTACTGTCAGAGT
>NW_015666660.1:998-1244 GCF_001515625.1 Sinocyclocheilus rhinocerous
ACTATTAATAGAAATATTGTACTTCTGAAGAGAATGAGTCAGTGTTTTAATATGATCATCATATTTAGGTGTAATATATGATTCCTGTCAATCAAACTGAACAGATTCAGTCACTTCTGTTGTCTGGACGTGATGCTTTACATTCGACTCACAGAAAGATTTACAATCTTACACAATTACTGTCAGAACGATTGATTCTGAATTTACGATCATAGATTTTTATGATTTTACTGACATTTTCATATA
>NW_015666661.1:0-1075 GCF_001515625.1 Sinocyclocheilus rhinocerous
ACATCGTACTTCAGCTTCTCATCAAATCTTCTGACCAATCAAATGATCTCTAGAATCGAAGCACTACCCCTACACTATAAATAGACGCTGAAGCTGCGGCTGAGATTGGTCGGTTGTTCACGGTGTACGGCGAATGGCACGTAGTGCACAATGTAGGCGATAGGGAAGGATTCAGACAGTGTAAATATGCTTTCGACTGGGGCAAATGAGGTCTGGTTTCACGTTGTGTCACGCAAACCGCTTGTTAGTCGTTCATTCACTGTTCATTTTAAAACATGCATCTGATATTACGGCTGTATTTTCATAAAAGCTGAGTTTTATAATGTTATTTGTTGTAGTAACTGACAACACATTTGCCAAATTTGATTATTGTTTCATTTTCAGAAACCATGAGATTAATTATGATTATTTTATTGAGCCCTAATTTTTAAGAGTAAGAAATAACTAAAACTGTAGTTAATACTGTAAAAAAAACAAAACATGGATTATTTTGTAATGGTTCTACTGCAAATGCTTTGGTAAACCATAGTTCATTTTGCAATTACTATGGTTTTCTACCAAATCCATAGATAAATCATGGTTACTGCAGTAAAACCATGGTTAATTTCGTAGTTACTATGGTTTTACTACAAAAACCATGGTTCATTTTATAGTTACTATGGTTTTACTACAAAAAACTGTTTAACTATGGTTACTGTAGTAAAACCATGGTTTATTTTGTAATTAACCATGGTTACTACAAAAAAAAACATGGTTAATTTTTGTAAGGGATAACCTTACAAAATACCGTCATTTTAAAAATGTACGTTAGCTGTGAATTTACACATGACTTACAGTCAGACTCTGAACTCACCTGTCTGAAGAAATCACCACAATAAGCGCCTGCTGTGTCTTTTATAGAGAAAATCTCCACAATCAGCGTGTTCTGCGACTTTGGTTTCTGTAAGTGTTTACAGTGTGTTTTGTTTGACTCTTTTGATGAATGATGGACAAATAATCCGTCCATCGATCAGAAGGTATTTACGTTGTTTCAAAGCGTTGCTGGTGGGTAAATAGAGTAGGGGAACCAGTGGCG
>NW_015666662.1:0-500 GCF_001515625.1 Sinocyclocheilus rhinocerous
ACCATGCTTGTTAGGGTGTGTAGCATCTCTTCCAGTCCTGGCCATTGCCCCAGTCAAACGTGGGTCCGATCTGAGGAGCTGTAGCAAGCCCATAAGTTACTGCCCCTGCCAGATTGCCCAGCTGTGTCCTAGGGAGGGCCGTAGAACTAGGGGCCTTCCAGGAAGCCTGCAACTCTGTTATAAAATCAGGAAGTATTGGCAACCCCTCTGTTTTATGACGCTGAGGGCCTCTATCAAACACTGAGGTTGATGTTGAAGCAGCCTGGGAAGGCAGTTTTGCACGCTCAGCAGCTCTGGAAATCACTGCTTTATCTGAAGGGTCCAGCGCAATAGCCTCTGAGGCCTCAGAAGCACTATCCCCTGTTTCTGACTCAGAGATATCCTCTGGTTCTGAAGGCACATAATTTTCATCCCTTCCAAACACTCCAGATGCTGCCACTGAAAGCTCATCAGGGTGACAATGGCACCCCTAAGTCTTGAGGTTCTGCCACCCATTGCTG
>NW_015666663.1:0-831 GCF_001515625.1 Sinocyclocheilus rhinocerous
GGAAAAAAAGGTTGAGAACCACTGCTCTAAGCTAACGCCTACGTGTCTGTATTGAATATGATTACGCATCGACTCCAGTGGAGTTATTGTAAGACAATTTGACATTATACAGTTTACACACAACTTTTCCGTTTCCTTCTAATTAGGGCTGCAACTAACGATTATTTTGATAATCGATTAGTTGACCGATTGTTTTTCCGATTAATCGATTAATCGGATCTTCTCATTTCTTTCTTTTTTTTGACAAAAAACACTTCCACATTCTGCCCAATGTCCTTTAAACAAACGTGTCAACTGAATGCTATGAAAATAGTGCTTAACAATTTATTAGACACACATCATAATAAAGATAAAACACAAATATTTTAGGAATCTGTCAAAAAAATTGTTTAAATCTAAAAATGTTATTGTCATTTATTGGGCAAATATCAAACTAAGTAGGCTAGTATTTATTCACATATTAACAAGAATGTCCTCCTATGCCTTCCATAACAGCTTGCATTCTTGCTGGCATTGCTTAGGTACTTTTTGACTAATTGGGTATCTGGGAGCTTGACTATTTTTTTTTTCTGCCTTTTTTCATAGATAACAGCAATAATTATATTATAGCATAGAAATAGTCAACTACTGTTACTAAAGAGCTTATGCACATTGGAGGACTTGCCAATACAGAAAGCTAAAAAATGATTATAATCACCAATACTGTTAGTTTAGAGCAACAGTGGCACAAACCTTACATAAATTTATATATATTTTTTTATTGTTAAGCACTGTATTTGAATATAGTTTAAATCTCCACATTAAAAATTAAAATACTAATAAATACAATAA
>NW_015666663.1:2025-6471 GCF_001515625.1 Sinocyclocheilus rhinocerous
ATATATATATATATATATAAATATAAAAAAACAAATTGAAGAAATATTATTATGTAGGCCTAATTGTAACTTTTTATTATTAAAAACTTCATTAAGTGTATTTACACCGTTGTATAGCCTAAAAAATCAGTCAGTTTTAACCTTCAATATTATAGTAATGTAGTAGCGTACCAACTGACTCTCATGTATATTTTACAGCATTAGTTAAAGGGGTCATATGATGTTGCTAAAAAGATCATTAGGGTAAACGTACCTATTAAGCTCACCAAAATCTACATTGAGACATTTTTAGTGCACAAGATATTGGTTTCAGTGCAAAAAGTTATGTTAAAATAAAATATTAATCTCACACAAAAATATTTAATTTGATTTTAAATGACAAAAGCATTTCAATTAAGATATACATCATTAAATTCAAAAAGTCTGGCTGTGCTTAATGGGTACATTTTTGTACCCTTTAAGCACACCCCTGTTCCCATTAAGCTCACATCATGTTTTATTAAAAATTCTTGTTTATTTTAAACAACTTTTTTAAAGAATAATTGTAAAAATATATATTTTTTGAAGGTACAAAGTCAATCACAAAAAAAAAGAACACAAAAATCAAGCAACAAGGCATTCAAGTCGATCAGTTATATATTCATAATGAAGTGCCATCTAAGCACATTGCAACATCTAGACTAGTCCACGTTCAGCTGTAACATAACGTAACACATTCAAAAATCAAATAAAACAAACCAATAAAACATTTAATTCATGGGGATGAACACAGAAACTAGCTTCATTATGAAACCTCTTTTTAAATGAATGTCAACTTATCTGTAGCGTCTTATGGCTGGAATACACTACATGATTTTTGGCCCGATTTTCCACAGATTTACAGTCTGGAGAAGTTGATGCTAGTTGCCAAAGGTCAGAGCCAGTCTGCAGATTTGAGTTGACAGATTCTTGAAAATCCCTGCACCAAATGTCGAGAAGCTCGGATTGCTGTGTCCACCCTCTGATTTTTCAGAGCTTTAGAAATGGCTAGATTCAAGTTGTGGCCAAAACATCCAAACCACTGGCAGGGGAAGGTGGTCTCACTCTCGAATGCCTTTTTCATGTTTGTAGCATTATCAGTTGTAACACTGACAAGACGCTCTTTGTTGATGCCCCACTCTTGCAACATGTTATCAAAAATAAATAAATAAAATAAAAATGTTCTCTGATATTGTCAGCAGTGTGGTCTTCTGGAAAGAACTGTGTTTCCAGGCAATTTGATTGAAGTTTCCAGTCTAAGAGGTAGTGGATGGTGAAGCTGATGTATGGATGTCCGCTTCCTCCACTGCTGGTCCACAGGTCAGTGGTTGCTGCATACCATTTTCCCTGGGCTATACGCTTGCCAACTTCCTCTTTTAGACTGTTGTACATTCTGGGTAATTCTGTTTTTGAGAAAAACTTCTCTGAGGGAATTTTGTAAAGTGGAACTGTGGTCTTCATCAGTTTCCGAAATCCTGGTTTTGCTACAGTGTGAATTGGTATCATATCCTTAGCAATATAATATGCTATGGCTTGATTGATTTCTTTGGCCCGGTGAGATGAGGGTCCATATGAAGCCTGACGCTGGAATGCCTCTTTGACTGTTGGCTGAACAATGGCTTCAGCTGAAGATGAACCAGCACTGCTAGATGCATGGCTACTCTGTAAATAGAGAAAGACAGGAAAAAATTAAGAAAATAGAGAAGAAAAACATTACTCTATAACACTGAAATTTTAACATGTCTTGACATTTAAATGGGCATTCTTGACACATACTAACTTGTCTGTACAACACTAGTACTAAAATTCATATTATTATTATTATTGTCTAAATAACAAGCCAAGCCAGTGTTAACTATTATAGCTAGCTAAACATTTATAAAGGGCAAGTTCACTGGCACTTTGTGACAGTGTATGACTTTATTGCATTCCATCAACGTATAATTTAAATAATTATTCTGGCACACTGTCATTTTTAATTACTCAGCTTACTTTTAGCTGTTTATTGTACTTAAGTTGGTAAAATACATGACGCAAACTTTAGCATAGCTAGCCTAGTGGAGCTCTAGCCAACTCTTAAACTACATTGAAACAAGCTAACATTACATGCAAATGAAAATAGTTCGTGTAACTTTGGCATCTTGTCATTCAACTAATTGTTTTTATGTGGTATTCAACACGGAAATGAGACAAAGTTTTATAAACTTACCTTTATCTCTCTGAATTGGACTGGATGGTTGTCACGGAGATGAGCGAACATGTTAGACGTGTTCCCGTGTTTCGCTGCCACTTTCCGTCCACATGTCTTACACAAAGGGAAACTGTCTTCAGCCAGCAATCCCTCTGCATTTTTTTGGAACCCAAAATATTTCCAAACCTCTGACTTCACCCTTTTTGAAGGAGGATAAATTGTCAGCAGCGTTCCTCCTTCCGCCATGCTTCCTCTCCATGCGGGTACTGTTTACATCGGAGTGCGCACGCGTCTTTTGCTCAGCAGCACACACACACACACACACACACTGCATCTCCACGTGGCGAATGGGCTTGTTTAGATTGTTTAGAGTGCGCATGCCTACGCAGCATACACGCAGTGTACTTTTATCCGGTTGATGAAAAAGAAACTAATGTAGGGCTGCACGATAAATTTCACATTGAGCAGCATTAACTACACAGAGCCGTTGTTCACTGACGAGCTGCGCAAAACCACGTTCATATTCGCGCGATTTTTTGCGCAGCTCGTCAGTGAACAACGGCTCTGTGTAGTTAATGCTGCTCAATGTGAAAGCCCGCACGTGATGGAGATTTACCGCTGATTACAGAACCGGCTTTCTGACAAGATGCGCGTTAAATATCGCATGCGATTTATCGTGCAGCCCTAATTTTAATGTTTTGTTAGTCTAGACCACGAGACGTGCAGTTGCTGCATTATTCATTCAAAATATTAGAGAAATATCTCTGTATCAAACTGTTGAATAGGTTAAAACTGAAACCAAGCCATTCACACCGAATGCAAATTCAGCGCGTTTTTTAGATGGACAAATATGACTGCTGCACTCGCGTCTCACCATGCAAAGTTTAAACAGTTTAAACTTTTAGAAAATACGTCACGAATTTGTGGATGTTTATTCCTTTTCACTGCGTCTCATATGTTTTTAAAGGCAATCTGTGTGATGGGCGATTCGGCTCTTTGTATTAAGAAATGCATAAATACATGATGCTGTTCTGTACATAATTGTTTATGCAATTTACGAAATTATACTTGATTTATATGAGTTAATTTAGATGTAATGCACGTTTTTTATAGACCGTTATTTCCTTGCGTTGACAATTTAATGCACAGCATTATTTTGCTCATTGCGCCCTCCTGTGGCTTCGGGAAACAAGCCAAAAGTTTCCTTAAGACCTGTTTAATCTGCATATAAAACATTAGAAATTAGATATTTGTTTATTTTTATTTTGTGTTTGATTGTTAAAACAAAAAATATTTGTTGTTTGTCTCAATAAATTGGGTTAATTTAAAAATACAGTGGTTAAATTAAAAAAAAAATTCTATTGCTCTTTGTTTTAAAAAAGTCGTTTAAAAAATTTCAATAATTATCGATACCGAATGATATGAAACATTATATCATTGATAAATTTTTTAGGATATGGAACGATATGAAACATTATATCGTTGATACATTTTTTTTTAGCTATATCGCCCAGCCCTACTTGTGAATGAGAATCTAATTGAATCGTGAAATTTGTGTCAAAACCCAGCCCTAATTTATACTGTAGCATTGTATATTAGAGATGGGCATTCCAAGCAAAAATAATATTCGAAAATCGCTGGGTATTATTCTATTAGTATTAGAAAATCGTACCCCTCCCCCGCATGCACGCACAAACACCCATAAACACTTTCAATCTGTGTGATAAACTGTTTAATTCAGAAGATAGGCTACCTTAACTCAAGCCATACAATGATTGTAACGTGCTGAAACATTAATATAATAAACATAACCGAATGACGGCACTTATTAACATAACAGTCTGTCGATTAGCATAAATCAACTGCTCATAAGGCTAGGACATTTCCATTTAAAAAAATTGAATCCCTAAAGGGAATAGATACGAGATGGGAGGAAAAATCTTCTGTCGCAATTATATCGTTGGGTAATTAATTATACTGTATATAAACTGCGGGCATCAAGGAGCTGTTATTAATATGCGGTGCATTGAAATCGCTTTTGAACACGCGCTTGTTTTTTTGCTTTCACTTTCGAGATTCGTGATCACACTTAAGCTGCGTTCACACTAGGGCTGCACGATAAATCGCATGCGATATTTAATGCACATCTTGTCAGTAAAGCCGCTTCTGTAATCAGCGGTAAATCTCCATCACGTGCGGGCTTTCACATTGAGCAGCATTTACTACACAGAGCTGTT
>NW_015666663.1:7287-12802 GCF_001515625.1 Sinocyclocheilus rhinocerous
TGTGATAGCTAAACATGTTGCAAGAGAGGTGTCACCACCAACATGACAAAGCACTTTAATTTAATAGATCGTTAAAGATCGCGAACACTATTCAAACACCAACGTGATTCTATTCCTAAATCACAATGATTCGTCTGTTTCATTCCTCAACCTTTGACGTGTGCGATCAATGTTGTGATTTTAACATTTAAATCTGCGTTAGCGCTGCCATTGACCTAGAGAGAGCAGCTGTCATCTGTCATGAATGAAACAGCCTCACAGTCTTTCAAGCCACACAGTATCATTTTTTCGGTGCTACAAACATTCAAATCACAGAAGTACTGGGATAAAAGTTTATAGTTCAGATAAAAACTGTGTGTACGATGTGTATGGTAGCGATTAAAATGGAGTAAATCACCTTTTGAAAGTAATTTGAAACTTCAAATGAAGATTTATCGATCACATTGTTACGCCAGTAGGTGGCGGAAAGGGGCTGTTAAAATTAGGGATGCTCCGATCAGGATTTTTGCAGCCGATACGGAGTACCGATTTCTTGTCATGGTGATCGGCCGATACCGATGCCGATTCTGATGCTTCAAGCTTTATACAGACGGTTTCATCGGGCGCACACACCTGGCCCAGCCCGAAGTTAACTTCCAGTCTGTGTTTGTTTATCAGTCTGGCTATGGCACCGGCTACAAACGCAGTTAAAGTTAAGGTGATGAGTGGACTGAAGTTGGGCTCAGGTGGTTGTGCTGTGGGATGTGTTTCCCATACATTTATTTATTTGGGGTGCTCGCCACAATATCAAAACTGACCAATTTTCCAAAAGGCTTCGTTGAATAAACATTAAGACGTACTGCACATTTAAAAATCAAAACGAGGCGCGGGTGTTTTTATATCACTGTATTTCTGAAGGAAGACTATCTTTAGAAAATTTTCGATGTCATTTTCATTTCATCTTGCATGTTATATGCCTGATAAAGCAGCGTTTGTGAGCTCAGCGCTGCTTTGTGTACAGCCGTTACTGGGGAAACCTCTGTTTCTCCCGCTTAAAAATGCATCCTGATTATTTGCGGGTGGGTCGCGGGTGGATAAAATAAATCATAAATGATGCAAATATTAACTACATTTTTTTCATGAGGCAGACGATTTTGTGTGTGTGTCTGTGTGTGTGGGTTCGTTCGCCTGATCGGGAAGTTGCAGTGACAGAAACGGTGACATTCCAGATAAAGTTTGAAAGGAGTAAAGCCTGTGTTAATGCTATTGAGTAGGCTAATATGGCCAAATAAGATATTTTGTTTTATAAATAAATGTTAATTTAAAAGCAGCCCACGATCAGCGTGTTATGTTACCGGAGGTTTTGTTCCGTCCTCCACGCTGTGACAACTCACAAAAGACTACTTTTAGCCAAGCAGCGCGGAGAGCCGCTTCAGAAACGTGCCGCGGCTGGCTACGCAGCAAACATATTTTGCTTTTCCTATATCCACGGGCGCTGCGGATAATCTGCGGGTGGATAAAATAAATCATAAATGATGCAAATATTAACTAAATTTTTTTTAAATACATTTTTTTCATGAGGTAGACGATTTCATGTGTGTGTGTGTTCGTTCGCCTGATCGGGAAGTGGCAGTGACAGAAACGGTGACATTCCAGATAAAGTTTGAAAGGAGTAAAGCCTGTGTTAATGCTATTAAGTAGGCTAATATGCCCAAAGAAGATATTTTGTTTTTTAAATAAATGTTCATTTAAAAGCAGCCCACGATCAGCATATTGTTACCTTTACCCCTTACGGCTTCGACGAGGTTTTGTTCCGTCCTTCATGCTGTGCCAACTCACAAAAGAGAGAAACATGCCGCGGCTGCACTGACTAGAGCGGCCGCGATCAGCTCCGGTTCCCATAGAGACATAACGTGCCGCAAACGTGTGCAGTGAGGCGCAGATCAGCTCTAACGTCACTGAATCTGCTGTTAAAAATGAACCATCCATTCATCATCATGCAAAACATACACACGACAAATAGCAAATTTTTAATTGTTTCTCGAAATGTCATAGCATTTACACACCGGCGATGACATGACTGTGGCTTAAAATCATTTATGTCCCACGCATCATGTATGTGGTCAGGCGTTGACGTCATCAAATTGCGATCGGTTCGTGAGATCGGCCAAATAGTGAGTACCGATCGAGTCATGAAAATTATCGGCCGATGCCGATCGATCGGAGCATCCCTAGTTAAAATGTATTTATCTTTGAATCATACAAGAGATTAGTTCAAGAACGCTGATTCATCCAGTAATGAAACAAGTACATCTTGAGTGAGTCATTTAATCATTAATTCATAAATTACATGTGATTTTGTTTAGTTGTCTAATGTTTTTTCTTCAGAATCATGAGAGAACCACATCTTCCATTGGGGAAAAAAAAAAAAAACTAAATTTATCTAGAATCATGCAGTTCTATTTTGCACACAAACAGCTCTTAAAGAGTCCAGTTTTTATGTAGCCTGTTGATTTTTGTTCATGGTATTCAGCTCCAATAAATGGTTTGCAAAAAAGAGACACAGGATAAATGTTTGATATCATTATTTAATCACATTGGAATCGAAAAGAATCGGAATCAATAAGCAGAATCGGAATCGGAATTGATAAAATTCAAATGATACCCAACCCTAATTACAACTTATATTTTAGCCTGATCTGGCACAATTTGAGTTTTCCTCTTTGCACATTTTTTTTCTGTCCTTTTTAGATTTCCCGGGGAAATGAACTCTTTTGTGGCATAATTACACGATGCATATGCCACTGTAAACACCGTAATAGAGACGCTGACAGCCTGCATTTGTCACAAAATATGTGAAAACTGGAGTAAGTAAGTGCTGTGATCCAACAGAACAACCTCAGTGTCTTCGTATGGCCCGCTATCGGCATTTCTTACGTCCTCGCTGCAAACGACACTTAATATTTCACACAGGATGACACGGAGAGAAGACAAGAGGCCATTTGTTTTGAAAGCCTGTCTCTCTTAATACGCAATACCCAGAGTGTTGCAAATAGCCAGGCACGCCAGCCTGGCATACTAACACTCATCAGCTTTCTGTCGAGTTTCTTCGGCCCAAGGGATGTCGAGGTCTGTGGCTGGAGTGAGACGTAACACCCCCTTGTTCCGAGATCTTGTGCGACAGGACCCTGCTCTCTGCACTCAATCAGTCAGGGAAACAAACAGCCGGCTCGTGAGCTGCAGGAAGAAGCTGTGGCGCTTTTTTTTTCTTTCTTTTTCCAGAAGTCATGCCAAGTTGGAACTCGAAAACCTTTGGCGGTGCCTTTGCAGGGCAGTGAATAAAAAAAAAACTTTACACGTGTCTGAAGCCAAGCCTGGAAGCTCGCGGGGCGTTTGAACTGCTCTGGAAGGTATCGAGAATGGGCCGCCGTGAGCAGGCATTGGTGGGGGACCGAGGGGGCGTAAACCGAGGGTGGGTGCCACCATACTGTGAAGGCCGGGCGAGTGGCCAGCATCGTTGACAGTTTAACAGTGAATATTTTACAGCACAGCATACTGCATGCTTTAAACAGGGGTGAGCTACATAAGGCTGTTTATCGTTCTAGGGAAGCCTTGAAAAAAACAGCATCTTTAAGCCCCGTATTAGAAAAAAGCAGATGCTTGGGCCAGTGCGGCTCGGGAAAAAGCCAGAGATGAAAGCAGGCCAGTTTCTTTGAACAAGGAGTCTGTCACGTTACTATCTCCAGGTCTCCGGGTCAAACCGTGCACTGTGCCGTGCTTTTTTTTCACGTCGGCTTTGGCCAAAAATATCCCAGGGAATCTCCTTAATATTGATGTTTGTTGCAAGCATTTTAACAGGCCAAATGTGTTTTTAATGCATGGTTAAGATCTTTTATGATCTTCGAAGTGTTTTTTTAACTGTCATTTGTCTTGACCATTCGTCAACTTTGACCACTAAAAGTACAATAATAGTAGGAACAAAGGACAATATCTGCTGCCTTTACTGGTCGAATTGGGTAGAATTTAAATGAGTTAGTGAAAAATTACGATGTAAAATAAACATACTTATACTTTAGATGACAAAGTATTTTCCACAAATAAATAAATATTTAATAAAAATATAATTAAAAAGGAAGTAAACTGTAACTAACAGAGCACTCAGTATTCTGGGAAGTTTGTGTGCATTGGGAATCATATTTTTTCAAATAAAGCTAAGGTAACACTCATTTTACATACAGCACACAGTGAAAATTACATTAATATGACAGTGGGCAAATGCATAAAGCGCAGCATAATTTGAAATCACGAATTTAATTTTTAAAGCATTCAATTTGCACGGACCGAAAGTCAGGCAGAGAACAAGCGATCATGCAGGTCACATGCACACTTCACAAGATCTCACAACTGGATTCGACTAAGTTTGCAAGGTTTTTGAAATTAGATGTTCATTAGTCATTCAAAGATTTGTTTAAATAATGTAAATGCATATTAGCTGAATGCTGAAAGTATTATAATGTTTGCCTTTCTATTACTAATAATATAAAAGCAATCGTTATAATACTTTTGTATACATTTTAATTCCTTCGTTTAACAGTTCTATCGGATTATTAGACAGACTTCTATCCGTTACACGTATTAGACAGAACGGTTAACGACGACGGCGAACAAGAGGGAGAATGTGAGCACTGTGTGCTTTTAAGTAACTTGATCAGCAAAACTATTATTCTGCAATGACAATACAGTAGCTAACTGTTCCCTAATGCTTTACACAACGCTATAGCACCTTATTTGATTTATAGTGGTCGACCGATATATCACCAAGGTTTATCGCCAAAGATATTTGGCATTTTTTTAAATATCGGCATTGGCCTATAAGTTTTTCTGTTTGGCAAAAATGTTTGAGACTTTTATTTTATTTTGACTGTGCTGAGAACAGGAGCGCCTGCACACACAGACACAGCGCTCACATTCTCCCTCTTCATTGTTTGCTGTCATCATTTAACAGTTCTGCCTAATACAGATAGAAGTTTGTCTAGTAATCAGATATAACTGTTAAACAAATGAATTAAAATGTATACAAAAAGTATTAAAACAATTGCTTTTATAATATTAGTAATAGAAAGGCAAACATTATAATACTTTCTCGTTTACCGTCAGCATTCAGCAAATACACATTTATATCATTTAAACAAATCTTTGAATGTCTAATAAACATTTAATTTCACAAACCTTGCAGACTTAGTCGAATCTAGTTGTGAGATCTTGTGAAGTCTGCATTTGTATCCTGCATGATCGAGTGTTCTCTGCAATCCAGCTGTGAGATCTTATGAAGTCTGCATTTGTATCCTGCATGATCGAGTGTTCTCTGCGTGACGGTCGGTCCGTGTGAATTAAATGCGGACAGGAGGCGAGTTCAGCTTCACTGGAGATGCACGGTTGACACTTTAAACTCATGATTTCAAACTATGCTGCGCATTATTTGCTCACTATCTTCATGTCATTTTTACTGTGTGCTGTATGTAAAATGAGTGTTACC
>NW_015666663.1:13040-16025 GCF_001515625.1 Sinocyclocheilus rhinocerous
TAAAAGAACCAGCTCATAAGAGTCATTTGAGTATTCTGTCTATACAGGATGCTCCGTATGTTTTTGATTCACTAAAAAGTGGTTGTTCATAAGAGTCATTCATTCATGAATTGGACTCCACTGATTCTGCTGCATATTTTTGATTCACTAAAAAGAACTTCATTTGTTTGTTAATCAGACTTCACTGGTTAGGTTTGTTTTTGCAAACATTTTGTATGAAAGACTCGCATTCACAACATAATGAAATATGATTTCTTAGTGACCCTTGGCCACCAACATTGCAGCGATTCTTCAGTGGTAAAATTGCTGTGTGAACGGGGCATAAGCCTTCACATACAGTACAAAGCAAACCAAACCTTACGATCTTTGTACAACTACAGCGTTTTTTCCAGCTCCCTTATCTCACATGAAAAGGGCAGATCCTTTGCGCCCCATTAAAGATTCACCAAAGACATTCTTTTTAAGTTCTGCTCTGTGTTCTGAGGAGGAAGCGCAGGCTGATAGTGGTATGAGATGGTTTGAGTTTTACAGATGTATTTTCATGAAAGAGGTGAAGGGCAATTGATGAGTAAGCGTAGAAGGGTTTCAGAGAAAGGAAGTCCCTAATGGTAGGTGTGGTAGAGAATAGCCCTCTCAGGGTTTCTGTGAGCTCCTCACGGCAGGAACGACCAACATCAATAAACAGCCCCACTGAGCACCCCTTTGTGACTTCCGTTCAACATCTGTTTCGTTCAGTTCACAGTCACCATGGCTGAACTTTTTTTTCCCCCCCTTCTTTTTTGCCACTTTTAATTACCACTATTTAATTAGTGAGGTTGACTTCATCTTGATTTTTTTTTGGACTTTAAGACAAATTAGTTGACTAGTTGTTCAGACAACCTACCGACTAGACGATTTTGAAAGTATGTAATTTTGCTAATTTCTTGGGTAAAATAGTGGGTTTTTATGTAGATTGAACTGTTTAATTGGAACTTTTTTAGTATTGTAATAGTATTACCAGTAGTATTAGTAATTGAAATATTGCCCACAAATATTGGTAAAAGTAAAATTTTGATGTAGTTTGAGCTTCTTAATTGAGACTTTTCATTCAATACTAAAATATTGCACATATATATTGGTTAAAATAGTAGATTTTCTTATGTATATAACCGATACATTTTAGAATTGAATGAAATGTTGCACACCAATATTGGTAAAATAGTAAATTTTAATGTAGATTGATCTTTTTAATTGATACTTTTTAGCATTGAATGAAATGTTGAACACATATTAGCCAAACTACTAGAATTATGTAGATAAAATTTTTATTTGATTTTATTTGACTTCTTGAATTTGAATGAACTTTCGCACTAAATCAATGGGTAAAATAGTTTTTTGCGATTTTTGCATATTTTTATTTAGGTTGTATATATTTTTTTTATTATTGAATGAAATATTGCAAACAAATATTGTCTTAAATGTTTATTTTGTACATCCCTAATTTTGACATGGTTTTTATAAAATATTTGAGATATTACATCTCTTTGCATTACATCTCCTGTATCATTCAAACTTAAAGAAAAACATGTTTCTTTCCTCGAATGAATTGTGATGTTGACAAACTGTCAAAGGCCGCAGAAGAAATTGTGTTATGATATGCGTCCGATTATTGCATCATGAATATTCCAGAGAAATGAAGCATGATCAACATCTGTTGTTTTGGTTCTGAGTGATACAGAGCATAACGGTAATAATGTAGCGTGCGTTCAGTGATTGCTGGGACGCCACTGAAATCGTCGTCAAACTTTTAGTCGCTCCATACGCTGAGAAGAAAGGGCCCAGGAGCTAGAGATGGAGGGAAATTCAGCACTGTAGGCTCCTGTTAGCGTGATTGCAGCTGGTGGGCTTGACCTCTGGCTGCAGCAAATAAAAGGAATTTAGCCCTGAAGTGGAAGTTGTCACATCCCATTGTGGTCAGAGGTTAGCTGGAGAACTTTGTGGTCAGTGACATGGCTTAGTCCTCATTAGACCACGTGAGATGGCGTCTGCTGCACGTAGGGTCACGGGTACGGCCAGGGGTCACAGGCCACAAATGTCATGCAATTTTATAATGCAAGAAAACATTTGTTCAATCTTTGAAATAGTTGGCTGTGAAATCTTAGCCTTGATTTCCTACATAGGCAGGTACTTTAAAAAAGCCACATCCTAACTCAAATCAATCCTGATTAGTAACATATTTTTATAATTTTTTAATTATTACCTTTTTCAGTATTGACTTGGATATTGCAAATATTGGGGATATTATTTATTAAATTATAATTTATAAATTTTTATTTAGGTTGAACTTTATTAATACCTTTCAGTATTGAATTAAGTATCACCTAGGGATGCACCGAAATTAAAATTATTGGCTGAAGCCAAACAAAATGAAACACTGGGCCGAAGGCCGAATACCGAACACGGTTTTTCACCCCCCCCCCATTTTTTGCCAATTTTTTCACCATTGCATAAATTAAATAGCCAAAATGTGCTTTTTACTGTTTTATCTTGCTTTTCAAAGGAACAATCATTTACAAAACAACAATTTAAAAATATTTACTTAACACTGAACATTTTTTAACATTCTAGCAGACATTATACCAATAAAACATAACTTAACTTAAAATGAATAAGTTAGTAATATAATACTTTTTTTTGCCATTTTTTAGACCCCCTTCTTGAATCAGGGATATATTTTTTACCGTACGAATAAATGCAGCCTTGCTGAGCAGAAGAGAATTCTTTTAAAACATTAGAAAATATTACAGATCCCAGTCTGAACACTATGCGTAAATGTTACAATAAATGTATTATTAGAGCTGTTGTAATTATTATTTTCATTATTATTTTCTTTTTTTTATTTTATTTTACAGAACAACAGTAAAATTACAATAATAACATTTATTAATATTGATGGAGTTCTTGCTTTTTCTCCGCTTTTATTTTGGCAGAAACCCACAGGAAGAT
>NW_015666663.1:16082-23263 GCF_001515625.1 Sinocyclocheilus rhinocerous
TGGAGTTCTTGCTTTTTCTCAGCTTTTATTTTGGCAGAAACCCGCAGGAAGACCTCAGTTCCAGTGTCAAAATTAGCGCATTAATGCAGGTGATTATTTTTTCAGTTTAACGCGTTAAAAATATTTAACGCAATTAACGCAGGGGCGGGGCTAGGGTTGGCCACCCCACTCACAACTGCTGCTTCTGTCACTTTTTCTCTTGACAAGAAGTGCATTTATTCAGTCGCAGAATGACTGAGAACGGGATACGTTTCAGACGCACGCTCCTCTTCACTTCAGCGCCAGGCGTGAGTCAAGCGAGCGCGGAAACGGTACTGTGCTCGAAGCGCGTGCTCTTCAATTGCACAGCAGCCCAGTACTCTCACTCATCTAACACACCCGATTTAACTCGTCAGCTCGTGTTTATTTTAGCACTTCAGTCAGTGAATACGCAGCCTGCAAAACACTAAAATAAATATCAAAGAAATAATACAGTTAAACAAGAAAGTAGCCTAAATAAGAAAGTTAAATACACCCTGTCTACAGGACGCGAGCTGCGCGGCGCGACAAAATACTATAAAACTCAGTATAATCAGTGATACGACACGACATGACAAATCCCAGACAGTAAACTGCCTCGTTCTATTTATGAGGTACTGACACAGAGTTCAAATGTCCTGTGTAGACATTAGACAGACTCAACCTGTTGCGACATGGCGGTGTCGTGTCCGGTGTAGACACGGTTCACTGTTCCGCTTCTGTTTTTACTGTTATTACACTTGTATACAAAACTTCGTATTATGCTTGTTATAGAGTGCGTGACGTCACGTGCACTACCGCCGGTGGCAGTAGACAAGCTTGCCACCGCGGTGACGCGGTTGTCACGGCCACCAGCCCTAGTCACATCATTGTTCGGTACAATTTATTTGGTCTTTTCGCTTATTCGGTTGCCGAACATTCGGTGCATCCCTAGTATCGCCCACAGTTATTGGGCAGTGCTTCCCACACATAGACTTTACCTGGGCGGGCCGCCCAAGTATATTTGGTAACACATTTTTGCTTTTCATAATTTTTATCCTCTTATACTTTTTTTTTTATCCGCCCGAAATAATGAAACCATCCACAATCGATTTAGAGGCCGTTCACATGTCGCGTCTTAAGTGATATGCCGTTGCTAAGCAATCATGAGCTGCGTTCTCCATGAATACGAAGAAATTTCAGCCAAGGATAAATAAATTTCCAGCCCTTATGTTAAACTCTACTACTAGATATATTTCTGGAGGTGAGAAATAATAATACAGAATAAAAAAAAAAACCTGTACAGCTATGATCAGCTGTTCGTCCATCTTGGTTGAGCTTTCGATCTCCATTTGAGTGCGCTTGTCACGCGTCTACATTTAAAATAACGAACTTGAGCAAAAGATGCGAATGTGAAGAGCCTATGTGTTTCATAACTGCTCGTTCGGTGTGTGCGAGAACTGTTTGCTCCCACTGACAACCCCACATACACTGCAGAGATGCGGTGGATATTTCACAGACAAAGACCAGGTGTGGGTGGGTGTGTCTGCACGTGCGTTTGTGTGATCAAGTTAGATCACCTATGAGCCTCTGATGCATGTATATATGGTAATTACACTTTTTTTTTTTTCCCTAAAACTGTATTTCCTACAGATTTTTCTGTAGCAAGCAGATGGCAGAATTCTGCCCTTAACACCTGGATCAATATCCAGAAACAACTACAAAAAAAAAAAACTTTGATCATCATTAAAGGTTTTTTTTTTTCTTCATAAAAATGTAATATTTCGAATGCAATACTAATGGTGTAGTTGAGGAATTTTGTGGTAAATGGATAAAAAGTACTGCATATCTCCCTAAACACAGCATAATCTGTATAAAAATGAATTTCAATAAATAAAAATATTGTTAGAAGTCACACATTATTTGTTGTTTGTCACGTCTATTAGACCATTTTTGTACCGTGGGTAATAGAAGGATTTCCAACCAGCTACCCACCGCAAGTATATTTCAAACCTGTGGGAATCACTGTTGGGTAATAGTACATTTTTATTTTGATTGAACTTTTCAGTTGATACTTTCATTATTGAATGAGAAATCACTCAAATGTAAATAAGAGTAAATTTTTTTTTTTGTTTAAATTATCCTTTGTAATTTATATTTTTAGTACTGAATGAAATCACACACAAATATTGAATGAGGTGGTCAATTTATATTTAGATTGAACTTTTTAATTGATCCTTTTTTCAGTATTGACGTAAATATAGCAAATATTGGGGAAAATGGTTCATTTTTATTTCGATTTATTTTTTTTCTATTGTTACCTTTCAGTATTGAAAGAAATATTGCACAGTTATTTTTATTTGGGTTGAAATTTCAATTGATACTTTCTAATATTGAATAAGAAATCACTCAAATATTGGGTGAAATAGTTATTTTGTTTACAATTAACTTTTTAATGAATACTTTTTCTTACTGAACTTTTAAATCACATATTCAATGAAATATTGCCCACAAGTGTTGGATAAAACTGTACATATTTTATTTTTATTTGATACTTATTTGATACTTATTTGAATGGTTTTGAATGAAATGTACTGCACAAATTGGGTAGAACAATTCTTGTTAAATTGAAACACTTCAATATTTTCAAGTATTGAATGAAATATTGCACAACTATTGGGTAAAATGTTGATTTCTTATTTACTCTTTTTAATTTACTTGGGGTTAAATAAAATATGAGTATGCTTATCAGCATTTATTTTCCATTGAACTCATTTTAGTGCATTCTGGGAAGAGTACATGCACTGCTTCCTTAGAATTGGGTCTAGATGAGGTATCTCATTCAGTATCACTTTTTAGATCAGAGCTTTTGTGTTTCAGTGAAAAAAGCTTTTTTCCCCAAATTCTGTTCTTGATGACACTTTTTTTTAATTTACAAGATAGTGTCAAAACAGGTGCCTGCAAGTGCTTGCGATCTAGCTGAGATCTATCAGATTAATATCTTTTATGCTGTTCTTTCTTCAGAAGTCAATCAGGAAGTAACATTGATTCACTTGACAACTCATTGACTCATTGTTTTTGTCAGTGCATTATGTTCAGTTACAGAACAACTATCAAATGGTTTTTGTAATGTGAGTTTGAATAGTTTTTGTGGCTCTGCAGTTTGTCTATGGGCTGTTCTTGACTTTGGCGCAGTCAAATCAACCTGTTTGACCAGGTATATGTTTGTCAAGTAAAAGACAATCATTGTTTATTGTATAGTGAAACTGTATATTTGTTGTATGTCTTGGTGTTAAGACTGTATATCATCTATTCTCTGTTTCTTGGTTCAGTGACTTTATTAATGTATTTGTGTCACTGAATGGCAATCTGGTATGTTCTTTTATAATTCACTTTCAAATCAGGGGTTTGCTCTAAGTGTTCATAGAACGTACTGTGACAACTTGTACCTGCATTTTGAAAAACAAACAAAAAAAACAACAACTTCCTGTCGGTCTCAAATGTGGCAGGTGGGGTTTCAGGTTAAACATCATATTGAGGCCATCTATTAATGTTCGCTGACACTTCACCACTCACTTTTTCCACTAGTGCCAGTTGCACAAACTCATTTTGTATTTATACAATGATGCAGTGTGTGTGTATGTATGTATGTACAGTATGTATGTATGTGTATATGTATTAGGGGTCGCGACAGATGTGTTTTTCAGGGCCGATACTGATTATTAAAGTTCCCGAAGCGTGAATCCTTATAAGGGAAAACACGATTCCTAACACCGTGTCTACACCGGGTCTAGTCTACACTATACAAAATACTATAGAACCACTGATCTATAATAGAGATTTATTATATATAGATCAGTATGCGGCGTGGCGCGACACGACAAATCCCCGACAGTAAACTGCTGCCGCGTTCTGTTTATGACGTGCTGACACAAATTTCAAATGATTTTCAACGGTCGCTTTGTCGCGTCCAGTGTAGACAGACTTTAGCTGATGCGGTGTGTCGCGACACGACAACTGTTGCGTCCGGTATAGACACGGTGTAACGGTTGCCTGTTACATTATAGTACATAAAAGTTCACTTACCACATAAACAGAGTAAGGAGAGATGACTGAGGATGATGGCGAATGATTTGCAGATCCTCAGTACCACTGAAACATATAATCTTGTAAAATGTGTGGCAAGTACTGCCGCTCCATAGTATAAACGGAGTATGTGCGATCGCAAATCTCGAAAGTGAAAGTGAAACTAGAAGCGATCATGCATTCAAAAGCACGATGCCAGTTTCAATGCCAGGTATAGTAGCGGCTCCCTGATGCCGAAATATATATGTAGTATAATTACCCAATTATATAACTATGAGGGAAAATATTGAAATATATATTTTCCTCCCATCTCGTATTTATTCCCTTTAGGGGTTCCGCCTACACGTCATTTTCTTTCCGAACATGGTATTGGAATGCGAGGGGAATGGGGGGGGTTCACGATGCCGGCTCAACATCGTGATGTCTATCAGTCATCGGCGATGGACGATGGCATCGTCTATCGGCCCAACCCTAATGGAATAGGAAAAAATGCAGGAAGATGAGAGTTGAACTTCTTTTAACTTGAGTGCCATGTTTTTAGAATGCCGTTTCATGCATGAGACGCTGCAAGAGACACGAGCGCAACAGTCAAACACATCCATGTTCACATAGAAAAAACAATGGAAAAGCAGCACAATCGAATGAAAACCTGTAAAGAACTACAACTGTATGTATGATATTTCATGTTTGCATCTTGGTGACATCAGGCTGAAAGCTGCTGTTCATTGTTTTTACAGATCATTTATAGTTAATTATAGTATACTGGTGTTATACATTCAGTCATTTTGAATTTGAATTACCGTGACTTTTGAGATTTTTTTAAAGGGGTCATATGACTTTATGAAAAAAAATAATTTTGTGTATTTGGTGTATTGCAATGTGTTTACGCGGTTTAAGGTTAAAAAAAAACATTATTTTCCACATACTGTACATTATTGTTGCTCCTCTATGCCCCGCCTTTCTGAAACGCATCAATTTTTACAAAGCTCATCGTTCTGAAAAGCACGGTGTGCTCTGATTGGCCAGCTATCTAGTGCGTTGTGATTGGCCGAATTCCTCAAGTGTGTGACGGAAATGTTACGCCCCTTACCAGGTTCAGGAAACCTTCCTCCGTAAAATGCGCTGCACACATCTGAATATTTGGTTTGTACTTAGGCATGGGCCGATTACCGGTTTCAAGGTATACCGCGATTTGAAAATTTCACGGTTTCAAAACCGCTAATATTTTCCGTTATACCGTTCCTGCGGTATGCGCTGTTTTTCATGTCTCCTCAAAGACTGAAAGTGTAGGAATCCCTCAGGTTGAGTGCAGTGTAGAGAGTAACACGACCCTCCTCCTGTTGGTGCGAGCGAGTGGTCACCGATCAGTCACGTGTGTGTGTAGGATGGGACGAACTTAAGGAGCTGCCCCTGGAACTTACGCGATTGGCAACCGGCCGTTTTTTGTCTTATTGCAAGCAACTCGTCTCTGTTCTGGACTTGCACAAACTGCGTTGCAATGCAGTCGTTTTCCAAAATGTCATTCATGTGAAAATATGAAGTCTGTAAATGCCCGTTAACACAGGCCAGAGGCGTTGAAGATGGACGCACAGAGAAAAATACTGTAGCAGGCAGTTCACTCACTGTTCATGATGCACAAACTATTGGAAGAAAATCCTCAATATTGATTTGGGGGTTTATATGAATTATATGGTTTCTGAGGGGAACTGACTGTCTTCAGAAAAGTTTACGTGGTATTTTCTTTTAATTTCGTCTCTGTATAGTTCATATTAAAGTAGTGTTTCAGCATGGTGCTGCTGTGTTTACAGTGGTAACCAAGGAAACGCCATATGTGGTGTTCCAGAAGCGCCTCCTGCTGTCAGAGAGTGAATCTGCATCTCATTCAGTTCTTTTTTTTTTTTTACCCAGTCATATAAAATATAACATTTTTGAGCTGTAATGACAATACCGTCATACCGTGAAACCGTGATATTTTTGCTTAAGGTTATCATACCGTCATTGTGGGGGCATCATATGACCCCTTTAAAGCATTTTCCTTGTATTATTTCTAAACACATAATACCGTATTGTCCCGAATATAAGACGATGTTTTTTTCTTGGAAATACATCTGAAAAAACGCAGTCGTCTTATATTCAGGGTCTAGACTTTGACATGTGAATAACACACCCACAACAATAGGTGGCGCCAAAACCGCATAAAACGAGTGTGCCATGAAATACGTAATGTAATGCGTGTTGTAAAGAGCGCAAGTAAAAACAAAAGAAGCAGAAAACCTTAAAGCTGCATGAGTCGTGACTGTCGCGTTAGCCTGATGGCACCAAACTCCCTTTGTGATTTTAAAACGTAAGACAGTACCCAGATTTGAAGACTACAGTAAGATTGAACTTCTACTGTTAATAAGATTTTGGCAGGCTACTATTAGATGGATAGCCTAAATGTCCTAATTCAGATGGGCTACCTGTTTATTTTTTATTTTTTATTTTTTTTATGGTATATCAAAAAGTGCATATTTTTTAAATGTGATTGTTGGTACATTTTACCAGTTTTTACCATACTTTCAAAACAAAAATTAAAATAGGAAAAATATGCAATATGAAAATAATTGAAGACAAAATGTGTTTTACTGAGAAAAAACAAGATTTGGTTTTTAAAAAGCCTTTTTCCAAAAGGTACATCTGGAAAAAGGGGGGTTGTCTTATATTCAGGGTCGTCTTATATTCGGGCCAATACGGTAATATGTATAAGACAAGCTGTTTAACATTTACATCATGTTGACAGGGAATAAAGTTCTCCGTCGGTGACAACATAGTGATGCCGCTCACATCGTTCACAGTCTGGTTATTAGCAGAGAACACAGAGCAGAACTTGAATTGAAAAACAATTCTACTCATTCCCGCAGGTTCTGCGCTTATAACACGATGACAGATGGAACTTATCTCCTGCATGACCGGGTGTTAACCATAATTTCTACTGATTGAGAGAGGAAATACTGCAGTATATTGACTTAGAATGCCCTATTTTACCACACTAAATAGTGACTAAACACGACCCCTTTTAATACATGTTAACCAGGAGTCACTCTCATTTATATACACGG
>NW_015666663.1:23385-23515 GCF_001515625.1 Sinocyclocheilus rhinocerous
GAATTAATTAATTAATGATAACAGCTACTTGAATTAATTATTCGAGAGAGAGAGAGATAGAGAGAGAGAGAGGTGACAGTTGCCAGTGTGAATTAGCCTACCTGCGTCTGTGCGTCTCTCCAGTAGGCTA
>NW_015666664.1:0-455 GCF_001515625.1 Sinocyclocheilus rhinocerous
CACTTGCTAATCATGCTAGAAACATGCTAGTGACATGCTAGTAACGTGCTAATCATGCCAACGACATGCTAGTCACTTGCTAATCATGCTAGCAACATGCTAGTAACATGCTAGTGACAGGCTAGTAAATTGTTAATCATGCCAACAATGTGCTAGTAACATGCTAATCATGCTAGTAACATGCTAATCATGCTATAGTAAATTGTTAATCATGCCAGCAATATGCTATTAACAGGCTAATCATACTAAAAACATGCTAATCATGCTAGAAACATGTTATCAACATCTATCTAATCTATCTAAATTTTCAAATGTCAGGCTTTTACAACTGCTTTAAACTTTCAGGCTAGGCTTTCTCAAGCCAACCTAAAGTTTGTCTTGACAAACTTTTTTATCTAGTTAACTGAAATCCGTCTTAAAGGGGTCATATGATGTTGCTAAAAAGAACATTATTT
>NW_015666665.1:0-2628 GCF_001515625.1 Sinocyclocheilus rhinocerous
CAGGTTTGTTTCTCTTAAGAGCCTCTCCTTTAAACGCTGATCACTAATACTGAACACAATCTTGTCTCTTATCATGTCAGATTCTGTTGAGCCAAATTCACAGTCCTTACTCTTTTGTTTTAGATGAGTTTCACAGTGAAGCCAGTTCACAGTCGGTGACCACTGTTTGTCAGAAGAGAGTTGGTGAAGTTGATGGTCGATCAGTAGCTGTTATTGATACTCCAGGACTCTTTGACACCTCACTGACAAATGAACAAGTGCAGGAAGAAATAATGAAGTGTGTTTCACTGTCAGCACCTGGACCACATGCGTTCATCATTGTGCTGAGTCTGGGAGGAATCACTCGAGAAGAGAAAGACACTTTGGACATGATCAAGATGATCTTTGGCTCAAAAGCAGCAGATTTCTGCATTGTTCTCTTCACTAGAGGAGATCATCTGAAAGAAGCAGATTTAAGCGTTCTTCTTTACACTAGAGTAGGCCTACCTTACAGGAAAACTCTAACAGTAGAACAATATATAGAAATAAATGATGAACTCAAGAAACTGACTAGTGACTGTAGAAACAGATTCCTGGCTTTTAACAACACAAGAATACGAGATCAGACACAAGTTACTAAGCTGTTCAATATCATAGAAGAGATGAAGAAATATAATCAGGGCCGATACGTCACTAATGAGATGTTTGAGGAGGCAGAGATCTCCACTGAACAGAGAATGAAAATGATAGAAGAGAATAAAAGGAAAAAACTGGCTCAAGTTGAAGAATTAGAAGCCAAATATGACATGGAAGACATGAGTATGAGAATGAGACTAGAGGAGAGAAAACAAAGGACAGAAGAGGAAAGAGAGAGACTGAAGAACAAGTTCAGAGAACAAGGGGAAACACTCAGGAGAGAGTTTGAGGAGAAAGAAAGATCAGATCAGGAGAAACGAGAGACGGAGGATCAGAAACAATCAGAAGAAGAGATAGAGCAAAGAGCTGAATATGATCAAAGAATAGAGAAGATGAAGAGAGAGATTGAAGATCAGAGAATACAGTATGAAGAAGAGCTAAAAGAAAGAGAAGAAGATAGAAAGAGAGAAGAAGAATATAAATGAGATCAAGAAAAGATGAGAAATGATCATGAACACATGACAGAGTTAAGAAAAAAACAGGAAGAGGAAATAAAAAAGAGAGATTTAGAGGAACAAATTAGGAAGGAACAAGACGAGAAAGAGAGAGAAGAATGGAAGAGAAAAATAAAAGGCTGAAAATGACAAAGAGACTCAAGAGGAAATTAAACGACAGCAGAGAGAATGGGAGGAAGAGAAGAAACGACAGATGAGAGAAAGAGAGGAAGAGGAAAGAGAGAGACACATCGTTTTCCTCATGTTTTCCTCGAGGAAGAGAAGAAACGACAGATGAGAGAAAGAGAGGAAGAGGAAAGAGAGAGACACAATGAACAGCTGAGAGAAAAACAAGAAGAACTGGAGAACAAGAGAAAGAAATATGAAAGAGAGAGAGAAGAGGGAAGACAAAACAGAGAGGAGGAGAAAAAACAACAGAAAAGAGCGAGAGAACAGAAAGAGAGAGAATATGAAGAGAATATAAATGAAATGGAGAGACATTCTGAGCAGCTGGAGCGAGAGAGAAAAGAGGAGAGGAAGAGAAGAAAACGAGAGGATGAAGAGAGATGAGTGGAGAAGAGAAAGAGATGGGAGGAAGTGATAAAAGATCTGAAACGAGAGCAAGAGACGGAGATCAGGAGAAGAGAAAGAGAGGAGAGAGAAAGAATAGACAGAGGAGAAAAAGAGTGTGATGAAATGAAACAGAATCTTGAAGAGGAAATAGAGAAGATGGAGTAGAAACATCAAGATGAAGCCAGAGAACAACGAGAAGAACTGAATGATTTCAGACAGAAAGTAGATCAGCACAATCAGGAGCTCAAGAAGAAGATAACCGTAACCTATGATGAGGAAAAATAAAAAATGTAAAACATTTCTAAACATTATTGATGAGCCAAATATTAAACTGTAAGCACTAAAAATAAGTGAAAAATAAGCCAGTGGTATTGTAAGAATTAATTTAAATGAATTTGATCAAATCAACCTATTATGCTGGGTTAAATAAACAACTCAACTTTGCCGGGACACGTTAGCCCTGTTCCAAGAACACTTGGACCCATTGATTCATTTGCTTTTATTATAAATTTTTGTATTTTTTATTTTTTTTAGTTTATATGTGATTCTAGTGTGATTCCAGACTGGAGTTGCATTTATCTTTCTAGATTTTGATGTACTGTAATACTGTCATCAGTGTAACTCATAAATTGTAAACGGTCTTAAATGATTGTCTGTAGTTATGTTAAAGGTGACATATCACGAAAATCTGACTTTTCCAGGTTTTAAGTGCTATAATCTGGTCTCGGTGCATCTACCAACCAAGGAAACGTGAAAAAGATGAACCCAACTAACTTTGTTTTGGGAAGCCTTTTTCTGCAAGCGTCTGAGAAAACGAGCGCGTCTGATTTCGCTCCCTCGGTTATGTGGCAAAGGGATCTCATTATAATATTACCGCCCCTTAAAACTTGATGTTCAAACAAAACTTTAATAAAATAAACAAACACCAAATAGCGCGACAGCCCCT
>NW_015666666.1:0-1082 GCF_001515625.1 Sinocyclocheilus rhinocerous
CCCAGACAAATACTGGTTCTTTCACACCACATGAATTACATCATGTTATCCAAGGATCAGTGATGTTTGATGTAATGTAGTGTGCCACCTTATTGTATTGGCATATTTGTATTGGCAGAATGAATAGCATATTAAATTTCAGTTTGTCTTTGATTCAGTTATTATGCTTCAGAAGAATACGAGTTGGGTCTTGAAAGTTCTAGTTATAGTAGGCTTTCTTAATATGGATTACAAAAAAAGGTATTTTGTGTTATATTTCCACTTGCACTTATCTTAAAGTTGCTTTGGGTTTGTATAAAGGTGTGTTGATTTATTATTTATATTTATTAAATTATATTTATTTGGATGTTTTATTAATAAAAATTATATTTAAACTCGAGAACATTCAGCTGAAACACCCCTGAAAGTTTTTCCCAATTAAATCCAGTTGACCAACAGCTCTGGAAGACATGTTGTGAAAATTACTACAAGTTTTTGAAAAGTACTACAGGGTTTTAAATGGGCACAGGTCCTACTGAATAAACACTACTCTGATCCTTCACACCTTTATTTTCATTTATGAAAATTTAAATACGTCTTTCCACACAAGGGTTAATTTTATGATTTGTTGTGACATATACTAACACTTTTTAAAATGCATTTAGAAAAAGGAGCCTGAGCAGGAGCAGAAGGCAGCAGTCCCCATCATTGCTGCTGAGGAGGAAGAGGAAATGTCATTGGAAGAGGAAACAATATTGATGTGACATACTGATACAATTCCTCACCGCTAATCATGATGTTCATTCTATTAAGTAGTACGGGTTTAATACAGGAGATTTACAGTCTGATGTAGTAAACAGAAAAAGTTGTATGACCTTACCTATTTTACTTTGTTAAAGGCAGGGTATGTAATTTTTCAAAAACACTTTAGAAAACTGATTCGGGCCGAATAGCAAAACAAACTTGTAGCCAATCAGCAATAAGGGGCGTGTCTACTCGTGATGTGGAGGAGAGAGCTTTCAGTGCATGGGACGGACATTAGCCGAGCGACAGAAAGATAGAGATGGCGGATAAAAAACAAAAGAGGAAAACGTCTGCAGAAC
>NW_015666666.1:1974-9938 GCF_001515625.1 Sinocyclocheilus rhinocerous
CTCACTCACAACTCTCTCAAGCCTCGTTCACTCCGCCAGCGTCTGGCAGCGATCATTTTCATAACAGGGACGCTAAACATTCTTGCAAACTGTCTAAACTGAATTATACATGTCGTGCAGGCATTCATATGAGGAGTTTAACAGCAAATTAGTCATTCAAAGAAGAAATTTTATTTTTGAACGTGAAAAATGTACCGAGGTCCGGACCTTTGGGCCTGCATACGGTCGCCGTGATTTTGCCAAGTAAGACATGTTCCTGGATCCAACATCTTTTGTTGATCCTGGATCAACATTACCGTCCAAAAATACAGACTTAACCCAATCCCTACCCCTAAACCTACCCATAATTTATTCCTAAAAACAGTGTGAAAGGATAGCTGATTAACAAGGGTGTAGATGCACCTAACCCTGATTGTAAGCCTAAAACAGATATTTCCTGAAAAGTTATCCCTCAATTCTGATTGGTTGATAGGAATGTTGTTCCAGGATCAACAAGGATGTTGATCCAGGAACATGTTGTACTTGGTGAAATCACGCTCACCGCCTGCATACATTGTAAAACCACTGACTTGTCCTGAATTAAATTACATAGATGAGCCATATTTACAAGTCAAACGTTAACTGAACTACAGTACACTCAACCTCCAAATGGTAGAATATATCATCAGGACTTAGTAACTGATAGCATTAACAAGAATGAACATTGTCTGACATTCAGTTACAGAGCAATTTGCACTATATATTGTTACTTAAGACTACATTGCAAATGTATGTTGAGAAATGGGCTTCAGTGCGCTTTGTCATTGCCTGCAAAAAAAATAAATAAATAATGCATTGTGCACACACAAACCCTCAGTGCTGAAATAGTTCACTACTGCACTGTCAAACACACACACACACACACACACACACACACACAAAAAAAATAGTAAATAGCCAGATGATTGTTTTAAAAATTGTATTCTCAACTTCCACAGGACCACACAGCTATTCAGTTAAATATGGCCATAGCTATATTCCGTAACACTGATAGGCCCAACAGAGGCTCTCTCCCAACATAGATCTGAAGAACAAACAAATTGTGAGAAAGCATCTTACATAATAATAATAATAATAATAATAATAATTGGGGTCTTAGTTTATACCTGTAAGAAGCTGATCACGTCCACTCCTGATGCTACAGGTTGTGTCGCAGCAGCCACACACCTGGTCAGAGTCATCTGCAGAAACCCACCTGCCAAACAAACAATAATTACTTGCACAGCCTCATTTACACTAACATCTTGAGTCTTGGTTAACATGCCCATTAGCAGAGAACGAACAAGCTTTCTGCTCAGGACTTGTTGGGGTGGATTCTGCAGCCACCTTCACAATGCATGTGATGTAGACCTGCAAAGACAGTTGTTAGCACACTATGGCAGCATATCCAGTGGCGTAATTTTGTTTTAAAAAGTGGGTGGGACAGGAGTGTGTGTGTCAAGGCAGTCACCACAACTGGTGAATTTAACAGTATTTGGATATCTAACAATCCTGACATTTAGTCCTTACCTTGGATAGTGACACTCAATACTAACCACTGCTCCTGACAATAGCACCACCATATGAAGCCTCTTGTGGAGTGTAGATGGAGAACATATAGACAAGCTCATTTTCAGTCACCTAAAGGGTTAGCAGTGTAAGTGTTGCTCACAGAAACCTACACACACACAAAAAACCACCATAACATCATTATTAGTGTGCTGCCACATGCATGCAGTTCTAACTCAAAGATAAGCACTTGAGCAGAAGGATCCTCTCCAGTTGTAGTACAGCCTCCCAGTGTAAAAACAGAGGGCATTAGTAGTTGTCCAGTGCCAAAGAAGTCTTTCAACACTTCCACATATATTGAATTCTCCCTGCATTGAGCCACTATACTGTTGGCAGTGACAGGATAGCGCAAAGCAAAAGGAACATCTGGCTGTTGTGGTTCTTCTGGAAGTTTCATTTACTTAATTTATTGGTTTGAAAAAAAAAAATATATACACTTATATTTTAATACTTATACATTATATATCAGGAGAATCAAACGCAGTTCCTGGAGGGCCAAGCTCTGCAGAATTTAGTTCCAACCCTGCGCCAACACACAAACCATGTGGTTTTCAAATAAGCCTGAAAGACCTAAATTAGCTGGATCAGGTGCGTTTAAACATGTTTGAAGCTAAACTCTGGTCCTCCAGGAACTTTGACACCCCCGTTATTATATAAACGTATATTATTTTTACATTTATTTCTGGATAGAATAATATGGGTAGAAGGGTTTTAGTATGAATTGGGAATTTGTATCGGCTGCTTTCAAATTAAAGGACTGCAGAGATTCAATTTGTCTGGATTTATCAAGTAGACCACCTCGGGGAAAAAAAAAAAAAAGGAAAAAAAAAAAAACCCCACACACGACTCTTAGTGCACAGTGTTAACCTGTAAGCACAACTTTAAATTGACTGAAAGCCCCGTTTTCAACACTCAAAAGGTACATAAATTCAGCCAATCCAGTTAGGGCTTGCCAGCTTGATCTTACGTAGTAGCCTTGCAAATGTATCCAGTGACTTGTCTGCAAGTATCAGGACCTTGCATTTGATGCAACTAGTAAAAGCAAGACATGAGGCAATACATGCATTTCTAGATGCTACATTATGCAGCAGTGAAGAATTAAATGGAAAACCAGTTGCCACCATACACGGATGCAATGCTCACTTATTTTCATTGCATTCCAGATGGGGTCTTATCCAGTATGCAACAAAGGATGTGGTTGCCACTGAAACACCCTTAAGGTATCAAAATGGTCCAACCCCAGCGTTTGCACTGAAGTAAGGCTTCTAGCACCATTTAGTCACTGTATGAGGTCAGCTTTAGACATTTGTCCCCCAAATTGCCAGGTTATAGGAATTGTGGGTAGGTTACAGGGAGTTCGTGGTGCATACTGGAGAGCAACAAAGCCACAGAACGGGATACAAACAAAACTCAAAAGATCAACCTATTAAGACTAAATGCTTTTTTAATTTACAGAAGTCACATGGCATTTCCAGTTATTTTTGGCCATATTCCTTAACCTTAATGGGTCCAACAGATGCTCGATCCCACCGCAGATCTGAGAAACAAACAAGCAGTGAGAAAAGCAGTGCATGGAGAGAAGAGAATTTAAAAAAAAAAAAAAAAAGAGCTGTGCACCACTTACCCATTGTTCTCGATAAAGGAGTATCTGGGGACAGACGCAACATCAGGGACTGTTGTAGCCACACAGCTGTCCACAAATACACGGATGGGAACATGGCTGTATGACTGCACAGACGCCTCAAAGTTCATGATATCACCCAGGAAGTACTGGTTAGAAGGTCTCTCGAATCGCCAGTCATCTGCAAAGATGCCTTTTAGCACAAGTTCACAAGCACTGGCGTGTTATGAAACAGTTTGTTATACCAACCAGTCATGAGCCTGAGGGAGAAAACAAAGATCTCCTCTGCAACTTCAGAAGAGGCATGTGGGATCCAAGTGGGCATTAAGGCATCGCTACTCACATTATGCTTTCTACAGAGGAGTTAGATAGACAATCATTATATGGGAGTTTAGTACATCCAGTAACCTTGAATTCTGCCCTCACCTTGAATAGTGACACTCGATACCAACCACCGCACTACTGCTCCTAACAATAGGAACACCATATGAAACCTCTTGTGGGGCATACACAAGTTTGAACATATAGACAAGCTCATCTTCAGTCACCTAAAGGGAATAGAAGCATGTTGGTTACAGAATCCATTCAGAATCATAAATGGTTATGAAACGAAAAAGGTGAAACCTCACCTTTAGTGTACTACCACATCCATGCAATTCCGACTCAAAGATGAGCACTTGAGCAGAAGTGTCTTCTCCAGCTGCAGTACAGCCTCCCAGTGTGAAAGCAGATGACCTCAGTGGCTTCCCATTCCCAAAGAAGTCTTGCATCACCTCCACATATACGGAGTTTTCAGCACACCGAGCCGCTACACTGTTGGCAGGGACAGGATAGCGCAAATCAAAAGGAACATCTGGCTGCTGTGGTTCTTCTGGTAGGCTTGGAAAACTCCATGTCAGTTTTTGCACTGGACCCAGCAACAGCTCTTTTGACTGAACACCCAAAAGATCTTGAGAAAGCTTTCCAAATTCACTCCTGGCTGGTGTCTGGACAGGAAATGGAGCAGGAAACCTTTGGGGTGCAAATACAAGGTTACTAGGGTCATATTTCTGTGGAATTGGAGGCATCCTGGAGTCAGTCTGCTGAACTCGCGACACCCCAGGCATAAAATTGTTCGGGGTCCAATTACTACTTCTTTTGGCTCTCCAAAGCGCTTCAGAGAATCCCAGTGCCAGAAGAAACACCAATCCAAATCCAACTTGCCAGAACCCCATTGTTGATAAGCTTGTGATTCAATTATGCATTATTACTCTACCATCCAAATTTATACAGCTGAAAATCAGCATGGCTCCACCTCTGCCATGACAAGCATTATTTTTCTCTGGACCTGCCTATTTACTCAATCGATATGTCACAGGTGAAAGTCATTGATTGCTTATTACTCGGAATAAATGACGCCCCATATAAGGATATGTTTAAATATCCAAATGACACCAATTCTCTAAAACACAATCTCTAAGCCTTTTTGTGTCCTCCTATTTTTTTTTATTAATTCATAAACATGACCACAGACAGAATCGTACACTACAGTATCCAAAATAATAAAGATTTCTACAGTCAGGTTTAGATTGTTACACAATGTGCCTCACATCAGCGCATCAATCTTCACAAGAGACGTGAATGGAGCAAATGCAAGATCATAACAGTACATAGATTGTATTGTAGATTCACTGATATGTTTTCTCCCCATTCCAATTGTGTTATTATGACTAGGTTGATCAGTGTGTGTGGATTTATGGACTTCATTCTTTCAACTATACTATATGCTGGGCAGCACAGAAAGACAATCTGAACAGACGACTAAAAAACATTTAAATTCAAAATATTAACAGGTATGAGCAAAAGATAAGCTCATAAATGGACATTAAGAACTTTAAAAAATGGTGGTATTTGAAACATGACAGCACACATTAAATCACTGGAAAATCTTAAAGTCTTAAAGAAAATATTTAGTTCACAAATAGTTTTAACTATTAACAAAGAGATTCTGAAATATATATATATTTTGTTATTATTTTTTCTGTTACACAGCCAGATTCAACATTTCTACACGATAACACTGCAACCAGAGTTTTTGAAAATCTTCACCCTGGCAGGCGTTTTCAAAAATGTTTGGTTTCAGTGACCTGGTGCTGCGTTTGCATGTGGACGAATAGCCTAACCGAGTAGAAAAAGCTGCGGTTTTAAAAATAACTCTGTTCGTGTGGACAGGGCCTTAAGGCTCAAGGTGCATTTTACTCATCTTGCCAATTCACAGTTATAAAGGGCTGAAACAGCCTGTATTGGATGCATTTATTTCCGGTAAATGACAAGGATGATGGGGTAACTGAGTCTCCTATACCACCACTACTACTGCGCTCCTGTTTGAATAAATGTAATAAATAATAATAATAATCATAATAATAATAAAAGCATTAGCAATGAATCAGCTGTGGTTTCTCTCTGTAATTACAAAAAATAGTTGGCGATAAAATAAAAGGGGGGAAAAACAGAACAGAAAATTTATAATAAATTGTTTTAAAGGGGTCATATGATGCGATTTCAATTTTTCCTTTCTCTTTGGAGTGTTACAAGCTCTTGGTGCATAACAAAATAATGTTCTTTTTAGCAGCATCATATGACCCCTTTAAATAAATCAAGCAAGCAAGCGTAATGCCAAACTAACAGTGGATTCAGATCCAAGGCCAGGGGCCCAATTCAGAAAGGACGTTAAGTGAAATCTCTGAGTATGTTAACCCTGATATTAGGGAAACTCTGGGTTTTCCGTTTCAGAATGGGAGGTTTGTCAAACCCGAGAAAGCAGGGTAAGTCAAGCTCGTTTCTGAAAGAGAGGTAACTTATACTCAGGGTCAGTTACCGTGGTAGCTTACTCTATGAACCTAACCTGGTCAGGAGCAGGTTTTCTTCGGTAAACCCAGCTTTTCTTACAGTCTCCTCCCCCTTTTTAAAGCACAAGCGATGTTTAAATATTTCATTCATTCATTCACGCTGCAAAAATGCTTTTCTTACTAAGTATTTCTGTCTTATTTCAAGTACAAATATCTAAAAATTCTTAAATCACGATGCATTTTCTATATAAGAAAAATTATATAACCTAAGATGTTTATTCTTGTTTCTTGGGTGGAAACAAGTGCATTTTACTTAAAACAAGTAAAATTATCCGGCATGGGGTAAGAAAAATCATCTTAATGCAAACGTAAACAAGATTATTTTTTGTTTCCCCCACCTCCCCCATCAAACACCACACCAGACACCGTCAAAGTGACAAAAATGGCATGTCCTTTTATACTGTAGATGAGGAGGCTATATTAATTCGTAGGGAGTTAAATTTTTTGTGCCATATCAACATGCATATTTATTTGGTAGTTTTCTATATCGGGGATGCAGAGCACATTAGTAAGGCCGCTGCATGCAGAGCGGTAATGAAGGTGTGCTTGCTGACGTTCACTTCATAACATCTTGCCGCGACCTCTGGAAGTAAGCCAATAATTAGAATTTCCTTTAGAATTTCCAGTGTGGTTGAATGCATTGATGACACGCATATTCCCATCATCACACCTTCCGAAAATGAAACCGATAGGCCTATGGAATGGAATTAAGGATGCCATACGGAAGTGTAGTCCGAGATATATGCTGTAACCACCACCACAACTGTTACATAAACACAAATGATGTACAATTTATTTGGTCATCTTTATTTCCTACAAATACAAAAGCCAGAGTTATTCTTTTTTTTACTGTTGGATTTTAGTATTCTTCCAATACTTGGTATTATGGCATTTCCTCTTCATCTGTTCTTCATTATTTTGCGAGCATTCTTGCTGTTGACTGAGTAAAAGTCAAATGTTAATTTCATTACTCTAATTAAGAAATGTAACAGGTTGGATTAGAGAATCTTTAATTATGTGAAAAGATTAGAGTACGTGGGGAAAAAAAGCAGCTGCACATTGAAAGTTTAAAATTGATTTACCGGTAATATATCAAATGTTTGTAAATTCATGTAGCCTACACCCATGAACATTGATTTAATTGTTTTTATACTTCATTTTTAGCTGCGGTCACGTTCTTCTTTTTTTTTTTTGCCCATGGTATACCATGAAAATTAATATTAGTTCAATAACCTACCGTTCTGCCAGTTTTCACCTCTGTTATTATAACAGTGATTAAGAATTAAACTTATGCGTTGACTCAAAGTATGCGGACGTCTTTTTGTCAGTGCTGTTGCCATGGTGAATCATAATTTCATTGAAACAGGGCCCTGGGGGGTATTCCAAAAAGCAGGTTATGTAACTGTAGCGTATGGACCAATCAGACTCACCGTTTTTCATTAGACTTAGAGTGTGCGTACGCTAAAATTCACGGCAACGTTCACATTTATAAAATCGGTCTTTGATGTGGAAAAGTACATACCGCCACATCAGGGTCTGAGCAGACGTACAAACTTTTCCTTGTGGCAAAGTCAGAGTACTGCAGCTATTTGAACATCTAAGCTGCAATTGTAGCCTATAAGAATAGGCCTTTGTCGTGCAATAACGGTTTTAATATATTCTATTCAATAACGTTGTTAAATGTTTTTATTTGTAACATCTGCTGCTTTGCTTCTGTGAAAATGAATAGAGACATCAGCCTTAAACTTTGTTTTTGCCATTTACATCAGTTATATTTGTAAAATACACTATATATTTTTGTGTCAGTACATTAATGACACACAAATTTTTCTTTCAATAATGTTTTTTTAAAGTTTTGCAAGAATTTC
>NW_015666667.1:0-527 GCF_001515625.1 Sinocyclocheilus rhinocerous
TGCGAAGTCTTGTATTGCCCCGGTGTACATTTCTGAGCGTTTCCTCCAGTGTCTGGCTGCTCTGTTCATTCCCGTACTCTTGCTATTGTTCTCTGACTACTGATTGTTTGCTGCCTGCCCCGACCCTTTTGCACGTCCCTGACTAACGATTTGGCTTCTCTCCTCTGTTGTGTTTGCTGGTGTTTGACCTTGTCTGTTGATTACGATTTCAATAAAGCTGCAGATGGATCCTCACTCTGTTGACGTCTCGTTACACTGCTAAGAAGAAAATAACTCAAATAACTGTTATTTAATAATAAACTCATGTTTTTTTTAGATAAACATCCACAATTTGAAAATGGAGTGTATTAATTCCAAATGTTTAATTGTTAGTGAAGTAGAAAAACTCAGCTGGCTCGACAACACTATCTGAAGAGCTTGTTAACGCGCTGTGGAGTATGCACCTTTCATCTCCGGAATCAGCGCTTAATCAGCCGAGCATTGACACGTCATTCTCTTCCACTCCCTCGATGAATCCTCGCCTGGCT
>NW_015666668.1:0-168 GCF_001515625.1 Sinocyclocheilus rhinocerous
TTTTTACGTTACATTTTCTCTAAGCATAAATGAGACAAACCTGTTTATCACAGGTCATGTCTTAGTTTAAAGGGGTCATATGATGTTGCTAAAAAGAACATTATTTTGTGTATTTGGTGTAATGAAATGTGTTTATGCGGTTTAAGATTCAAAAAACACATTATTTTC
>NW_015666668.1:411-530 GCF_001515625.1 Sinocyclocheilus rhinocerous
CGACGAGACAAAAACATTAAAACCCATTACAAACGAGGCATTTGTTGCATCCAGTGGGTCCAGTGGGGCGTATTATAATCACTTATACTGTCTTTTTACGCGTTGCGTTGCATCGCGCC
>NW_015666669.1:0-2107 GCF_001515625.1 Sinocyclocheilus rhinocerous
GTTAGAGATAATATTTTTTAATTTGGAAGAATGGTTTTAATCATGGAACACACCTTTATTCCCCAGACACCTGCTTGCCTAACACTTCTATGAAGATGTTTAAGGAATATCAATGAATGCAACACCATGATCAAAGCACTGTGGTATGCTACAGTTTAAGCTTTAGAAATTTACGAAGCTACATATGCTTTTACAGGTCATTTAACTGACATATAAATTATGAGTTACATTATAGTTAACAATAATTAATTAAATTATAAGTCTTGCTGTCAACTGAAACAGAATACTGGTGACATTTGACTGCTTCTTTGGATCTGAGATTTTCTCTTCTGTGTCAATTTCCATTAATTTTAAAGATGCTTCACTGAAATACTCAGAAAAATTCAAATTAAACTGCCAGTGCATTTGCATGACTATATATATATATATATAAAATTACAGCCTACAAAAGCAAGGTGTGTGGCAAAGTGTCCTGAATCAAAGGATGCCTACTGACAAAGGTAGATGCGAATACAATTCTTTAACAACCTCTGAAAAAAATAACTTTGTGGTGTTCACAATTATAATCAACCATTTTCTAAGTAAAATGTACACATTTAATTCTTGTAATTAATGAACTGCATGGGAAGCAGTGGTGGACAGTAACGGAGTAGTTTTACTTCGTTACTGTACTTAAGTAAATTTTTCAAGTATCTGTACTGTACTGGAGTAGTTTTATTTTAAGTATCTTTTTACTTTTACTTCATTACATTCCAAAGCATAAGATCGTACTTTTTACTTCACTACATTTCATAAAACTTATCGTTACTCATAATATATCACGTGCTCCGAGACGCAGAAGCTGTGTCTGATTTAAGAACGAACTGATTCTTTTCAATTAACCCGTTAAATCGGTTCGCAAATCCCACCAAACGATTCATTCACGAATTAGAATTAACCGATTGCAGCAGTTCTCGAGTCGACAACTCACTGATTCAAATGATCCATTTAGTGCGAGTCTCCAGTGAACTGAATTCACAAGTAAGAACCAGGAGATCTTGTGAGCACGTCTGATGTTGTTAAAAGTAAGTTACTAATGTCGAATTTTAGGATTAATTATTGTAACTGAAAATCATATTTAGGTCAAAGCTGTCAGTTGTTTGTGAACTAAATCTGCTGTAAAGGGTGATCTGTTTAAGCCCACTGAAATGCTTGAATGCAGACACATTAACATCAGTGAACGACAACATCTTCCTATTTCCCAATGGCACAGAGAAACATCACACCAAGTAACATAACATGACCAAATCCGGTTGGACTGTTCTGCGGAGTGCTCAGTAATGACTATATAAATGGCAGCCACTGACCCCTGAAGACTTACAGTTCCTCATGTGGGGGAAATGCCCATTTTAATTTGTCAGTTTGGTTTTTAAAAAATAATTCATGTAGAACAAAGTGTCCTGAATCAAAGGATGCATACTGACAAAGGAAGATGCGAATACAATTCTCTAACAACCTCTGAAAAAAATTACTTTGTGGTGTTGTAAAATATATTAAATTAACATCATATGTCATACAATCATAATCAACAATTTTCTAAGTAAAATGTACACATTTAATTCATGTAACTAATGAACTGTGTGGGAACTGGGAAGAGTAACTCTTATTAATATTTACTTGTAGTATTTACATGTTTTATAGTCATTGCACAGAAATCTAGAAATATTAAGTAAATTTGAATCTAAAAGTATAGCGCGCTTGAATCTGTGCTATGAATCAGAGAGGGATGAAGTCACGGAGGAGATGCATGGCTGGATTTTCTCGTGTTTAAGGTAAGTTTGCCTTTCTGTTTCAGATTTCTGATTTGTAATACACTGGTCGATGTGGATTTCGATAGTTTGATTCTTGTTTGCTTGACATTATCATTCATCTTAATCACATAACCTCATTAAAGTTAACTTGCACGCGGTCATAGTGAAAGATATTTCAGCGAAAATATTTTCAATTGTTTAGAGATTCACAAAGCGCTATTTTTCACCTAAAAAATTGATCATGATTGAAAATGACTGGAAATTATTTAATGTTGTAACGGCTAGCTAGCTTACGTTACTAAATTAAAACAATCGCA
>NW_015666670.1:0-2531 GCF_001515625.1 Sinocyclocheilus rhinocerous
ACACTTCTAAAGAGATTAACTAAACATCATTTAATACACTGTTTAAAAAATATACTATTTTAGTCTTTCTACTTCAAAATGTCACGTTTAATTTAAGTGTTACTTGCCATTTCTTCAAAAAAATTTACTTTGTAATTATTTGTGAAATTTACAAGCAATTTCTAAGTAAATGTTATGTTTTTGGGGATTTTTTGCCAGGTGTATTTTGATATGCTAAAATGGGATACTGTAGTTCTGAGCTGGTTTTATTCATTCATTCATTCCCTTGAAATATTGATATTCTATATTTTTTGGATGTAGTGTTGTTTGTGTAATTTGTATTTTGTGAAATAGTCAATAAATGTGTAATTAAATAAAAAACATAATAATAATAATTATTATTATAATTATTATAAAGGTAAGTGTAAGTGATCAGAGGGACATATGCAAAATTTAACATAAAAAAGAAATGTCTAAAAATTCTCCACAGAACCCTGAATGTCAACCCTGCGGTTTTACAATTGTACACCTGTGTTTCAAACATATTAAAACGAAAGCAGGGACATAAAAGGTAAATGAATCAAAGTCGACTCACTATCAGCAAACAAACCCAAAACACTGCAGAAGAAGAAAAATCAGAGAAAAAACAAGGCAAGAGAAACGTGTCGGGTCATTTCATCTGCTGGAGTCTCGAACGAGAAACACAAAGACAGAGAGACGGAGAAACTCTACGAGAGGCTGAGAGGGAAAGAAGAAAAGTACAAGACAGGAAAACTCAAAGCTGCAATTAGACGAGTGAAAGACGAGAGAGTGAGGAGACAAAGCGTCTCAGGTAGTGCGAGAGAAATCTCCTCACCGCAGCAGAAAAACTGCTCCGTCAGGAAGGCTTGTTTTTTATAGTAAGGGCTTTTTCCAGCAGAGAGACTCGTGGGTTAATTTGGTTCTGGAGGCACACGCAGATAAGTTAACTAAATCTTATTTCCCCTCCTGCTCTGTCGCAGGTCAGCACAAACACAGACACATAAATAACACACACAGAGGAGAGAGACGAGAGAACCACTGAGACGCAATCCCAACAACTTCTACACAAGCAGCAAAAAATATTGTCTGAAACAAATAATGTTCCTGTGGCTCAGTGGTAGAGCATTGTGTTAGCAGCGCACAAGGTCATGGGTTCGATTCCCAGGGAACACACATACTGGTAAAAAACGTATAGCCTGAATGCACTGTAAGTTGCTTTTAAGCGTCTGCTAAATGCATAAATTATTAAATTATTATTATTAAAACATCTCTCAAAAACACAGAACAGACCGACACACATGAGCAAAGGGAATTACCCGACACAAGCTACTACGGCTATTTTCATGATGACAAATATATTAGAATATGAAGAGAACATCTATTTACTTCCATAAGAAAAAAATCTAAATCTAAATAAATATGGTCTCCTTTTTATTAAAGGGTTAGTTCACCCCAAAACGAAAATTCTGTAATTAATTACTCCCCCTCATGTCGTTCCACACCTGTAAGACCTTCATTCATCTTCATTCATCATTCAACACACACACTCTCTCTCTCACACACACTCACACACACACACACACTGTCTATGCAGGATCAGAGAGCTCTCGGATTTAATCAGAAATATCTTAATTTGTGTTCTGAAGATGAACGAAGGTCTCACGGGTTTGGAACGACATGAGGGTGAGTAATTAATGACAGAATTTTCATTTTGGGGTGAACTAACCCTTTAATAATCTACTAAATTATATCAGAAATGATCTGACCTTGGAGTTGCAAAAAATTATGATTATTCTGTTTGGGGATTTTTTACTGTGGGATACTGTAGTTTCTAAGATTTATTTATTTATTTATTTGAAACATTGTTATTGTTATATATTAGATGTTGTTTATATATATATATATATATACACTAGCGTTCAAAAGTTTGGGATCAGTAAGACTTGTAATGTTTTTAAAGAAGTCTCTTCTGCTCATCAAGGCTGTGTTTATTTGATCAAAAATACAGAAAAAAACAGTAATCTTGCAAAATGTTGTTACAATATAAAATAATGGTTTCTATTTTAATATCCTTTAAAATATAATTTATTTCTGTGATGCGCAGCTGTATTTTCAGCATCATTACTCCAGTATAAAGTGTCACATGATCTTCAGAAATCATTCTAATATGCTGATTTATTATTAGAATTATCAATGTCGTGCTGCACAATATTATTTTTGGAAACTGTGATACTTTTTTCAGGATTCTTTGATGAATAAAAAGTTAAAAAGAACAGCATTTATTCAAAATATAAATCTTTTCTAACAATATAAATCTTTGCTATCACTTCTTATCAATTTAACACATCCTTGCTGAATAAAAGTTTTAATTTCTTTAAAAAAAAGAAAGAATAAAAATTTACTGACCCCAAACTTTTGAACGGTAGTGTATATTGTTAGAAAAGATTTCTATTTTAAATAAATGCTCTTCCTTTTAACTTTTTATTCATCAAAGAATCCTGAAAAAAGTATCGCAGTTTCCAAAAAAATAT
>NW_015666670.1:2616-3303 GCF_001515625.1 Sinocyclocheilus rhinocerous
CCAGCTCTGATAATAAATCAGCATATTATACTGATTTCTGAAGATCATGTGACACTGAAGACTGGAGTAATGATGCTGAAAATACAGCTGCGCATCACAGAAATACATTACAGTTTAATGTATATTAAAATAGAAAAACTTTATTTTACATCATAATAATATTTCACAATAGTACATTTTTTCCTGTATTTTTGATCAAATAAATGCAACCTTGATGAGCAGAAGAGACTTTAAAAAACATTAAAAGTCGTTCTGATCTCAAACTTTTGAACGGTAGTGTATGTTGTTTTATTATTAATTAATATTTTAAGTCAAAGATATTAGTATAAGAGGAACAAAGGAGGATGCTCAAGCTGAGATCCCTTGAAATATTGTTATTGCAATATATTGTATGTCATTTATATGTTAATGTGTACATTGTATTTTGTGAAAACTCAAATAATGTCAGTTTTTTTGTGTCTCCTCAGTTTTTTCCTCATGTGTCTTGACTTGATTTCTTTCACCTGCCTGTAATCAATGATGTCATTAATTGTCTGTCCCCTCGTCTCTGTCAGTTCTCCGATCTCGTCAGTGTGCATCAGTTTATACTAGCGTGTGTGTGTGCATGTGTGTCTGTGTGTGTGTGTCTGTGTGTGTGTGTGCGTCTCTCTCTGTGTGTGTGTGTGTGCGCGTGTGTGTCTATGTGTG
>NW_015666670.1:3360-28331 GCF_001515625.1 Sinocyclocheilus rhinocerous
AAAAAAAAAAAAGTGTGTGTGTGTCTCTGTGTGTGCGTGTGTGTGTGTGCGTGTGTCTGTGTGTGTGTGTGTGTGTGCGTGTGTGTGGATTTAGCCCTGTTCCTTTGATTTATTAAACATTGTGAACTCTTCTTCATCGTCTTCTGCCGTTTGGATTTCACACACACTCTAGTGTGACAAATAAATGGTTAAATATATATTTTTAAATGATTAATTATTATATTATATATTATTTATTAATATTCTAAGTAAAATATGTTGACATAAGCATAAAGGAGGATCTGCTCAAGCTGAGAAACCTTGAAATATCATTATTCTGAATTAATGGAAGTTGTTTTTTGTACTGTGTAAATTCTGTTTTGTGAAAACATTTGTGTGACCCTGGAGCACAAAACAAGTCATAAGGGTCAATTTTGTGAAATTGAGATGTATGCATCATCTGAAAGCTGAATAAATAGCTTCCCATTGATGTATGGTTTGTTAGGATAGGACAATATTTGGCTGAGATACAACTATTTGAAAATCTGGAATCTGAGGGTGCAAAAAAATCTAAATATTGAGAAAATCATCTAATGATTTTTGGCATAACAGAAAAATCTATAATTTTGACCCATACAATGTATTGTTGGCTATTGCTACAAATATACCCCAGCGACTTAAGACTGCTTTTGTGCTGCAGGGTCACATACATATATTTATATATAAAATGTGAAGCAAAACAAAACGACGACGTGTCTGGATGTTTTTCACATTTGGGACACTTGACTCGTCTCCCGCAGCTTCATCCGCCTGCGGTCTGGACATCAGAGGTGTGCTCTCACTAACGAGCTCGTTTCCCTCCTCTTCCGTCCTTCTGGAGTGTTTGTGTAAACACACATTAGTGCGAGATGATGAGCGCCTCATCCTAACGCCATTAGCTTTCAAACAAACGCTCAGAGCAAACGCAGAAGCACTAAACGCCACACCTGCCCAAACAGGTGAATCTCAAAAGAAGCCATCTTTCTCGTCTCCGGTCTGGATTTCACTGGTTCGGGGGTTCGTTTGGGGCGTGTGGAGATTGCAAGAGCGAGCAACACTTCAACACTGCGGGTAAAAACTGCAGCAAAGCGCAGCCGGGATGATGCAACTGGAAGACATCGTCCTGCGTGTAACTCCACTGGAAAAACTGCGAGAGACATTATGAATATCCATACTTCACTGCGGCAGACACGCTTCCAAGAAAACTTTCCCATAAACGCAAAGCTTTGATGATTATCTTTCCGAACTTTATTTGCAAAATCTGTAATTGCAGGGAAATCAAACATCCACAAAGCATCTGTGCACTCTTCAAATCATGCGTGTTATTAAGCATTTTCACTAGTGTTCATTTCCTTGACTAAAAATATTTGTTGACCTTTTTTCTAAGACTAAGACGAGACGACACTGACATCATTAAACACTAACTGTATATCAACATGCAAAAAAAAAGATGAGACTAAAATGTAGTTTAAAAATAAATTAAATAAAGAGGACCTCGCGGTTGCCAGACATCAAGAGTTTAAATCCCTCTATCAGAGGTTCTCTCTTAAAAAAAATCCAGCTGACAGACGCACATTAAAGCAGGACCCGAGTCACATCCAGTAAACAACCACTGTACAACCAAACAGCAACGCTCTGGCAACCGTTCAGAATAGCTCATATATGTTCATGTAATCGTATAATAGGTTTGTGCTTGTGTTCTCGTTCTCTGGCGTCCGGACTGCAGTGTTTTGCGTGTAATTCCCGCGGCGTCTGTCTTTAAAACTATGCCACTGTTCTGAGGCACTGCGTTACTATACTTGAGCTGTATCTTACAGCGTATTTCATCATTGCTCAAAGAGGCCATGAAAAATAGACTCCATTGGTCTACACATACACACACACCTCAAAGAGGGAAAAATAGACTCCATTGGTCTACACATACACACACACACACACACTCTTTCCTCCATTAACTGAGAAAACTGTTTTCTGTGTGGAGCTCGTAGATTCACACACACTGACCTCAAATAACCTTCATCTCTGTCTGTCTGATCGCCGCTATTACACACACTTATAAAGATGAAACACACAAACACACACACACACACACACACACACACACACAGGCATGCAGTGGTTAATGATCAGCGCGTGTGTTTACTCTATAGCACCTGCCACACACACAGCTCAACGTCTTTCCTGGAGTTTCATCAACCCTCCACCCAGATCTGCCCACAAACACACACACACACACACACACGCACACGCACGCACACACGCACCTCAAGGCTAATGTGTGTGAATTCAAACTGCAAACACAAACATCAAACTGTTGCTGCTCTGCATGCGAGTGTGTGTGTGTGTGAGAGAGTGTGTGTGTGTGTGTGCGCGCGTGTGTGTGTGAAGCGCGTCTGGTGAGGCGAGAGCTCACCGATTCCCCCACAGAAGATAATAAATCTCAGGCTCATCTCCTGCACTGAATACTGAACAATGTTCATTTTTCCTCATAAGCTTGAGCGAGAGATATTTATTAAACAGAGGAACTTAAGAGAGAGAGGCTTTCTGAAGGACACCTGTCCTCAGCACAGACACAAACACTCATCACTCACACTGACAACTTCCTGTTAAAAATATCCGTCTCTGATAAATTAAGGATGTTTGGACAAAATAGGACAAATTCAGAACAGATGGATGTGACTTCCTGTTGAGACGAACATGTGCAATCTAAATTTAGACACAAAAATAAATAAAAATTATACATTTTAGTCCTTTTTTTTTTTTTACTGTAATCTTACACCATGAATGAAAAATGTAAAAAATGTAAAAGCTTGTTTAGTAACTTACTACACTCACTGTATTAAGTGCATTTCTCCACCTAATTTCCCTTTACTGTAATGCATAAAATAAAATAAAATAAAAAAATAAAATGATGTGATGCTCTTCAGACTAAAACATAAGTCTTAACAGGATGGATAGATCTTTTGTTCAGAGAAACTGATGTGATCAAACAGACACAAACGGGGTTGATATGAACATTGTCCTCGAACACACAGAACGCAGCTCAGTCTTCTCTAAAACACACACACACACACACTTACTCACACTCACACTCACACTCACACACACATGTTGTGTTTCCATGTTTTATGGGGACATTCCATAGGCGTAATGGTTTTTATACTGTACAAACTGTATGTGCTACTGCCCTACACCAACCCTACCACTAAACCTACCCCTCACAGGAAACTTTGTGCTATTTCAGATTTTCATTTGTCACAAAAATGCGCGCACACACACACACTCAGGTCTAACAGTCTGCTAATATTTAAAGGAATAGTTCACCCAAATTTGTTCAATCTCATCATTTCCCTGCCCTCATTCCACACCTAACGAGTTTCTGAAGAACTTCTCAAGACTTTAACTACAGTGAATGGTGACTAGAGCTTTCAAGATTCAACAAAGTATGCAAAACACTGTAAAAGTAGTCAATAATAAGTAACTTATAAGCCATAATACAAGGGTTTTGATGTTAACTATTCATTGAAGTTCTGCTGTTTCACTCACACACACACACTCATACACACACACACACACACATACACACTCACACACACAGCTAATGCAGCCGCATCGCTCTGAATAAGAGGAAGAGTATTCTGCTGGGGGAAGAAAGAAAAAAAGAGCAAAACTACCTGTAAGTAAAAAAAGAGGAAGAACAGAAACTGCAATCTGTTGCAAAACACTTACTGTAAATGCAAACGATCGCATTTCTTTTGGTGATGCAAGTCTCGCATTTGAAAAAGTTGCAAGTGCAGCATTCAACCCACTCTCGTTCATCACACCGTTTAAACCGGCTCTTTACACCTTTACTTAAGAGTAACCTGAGGCCAACGCATCTCTACTCACTTCTGACATCAGCATCATCATCATCGTGGAAATACGACGTCTTTGACTCGCTCTCAGAGCACGAAGATCACCAGTAACTGGCGCAAACACCATCTGTCAAGCGAGAGGCTGTTTCTGGTCGTCTCAGCGCTTTCACAGAATGCCTTAAAGACAAAAAACTCTCCCGTTCGTTCACCACAACTTCAATCACACGCTCGTTCGCTCTCAACCATCAGCAGATTTCACTCATGAGCTGGTTTAAGAGCAGGCCGAGCCAATGTTCAGTCCTGATCAGATTACAGCTCTCTAGCACTGCGCATCAGACTCTAATTGCACAAATATCACAATTAGCTGGAACTGTTATTGGGAGATTTCCGGTTCATGATGTAAACAGGCTCTTAAAAGGGTCTAAATGGATTTACATGGTTACACAGATCTTAGGAAAAAGCACTGTGGTACTGCTTGTGTTTACCGTGGTATTCTTTGAAACACTTATATGAATACTTTTGTATATGAATATGATAAACAAACAGCAGCAGTTTTGAACACCATAGACATGTTTCTACATCGGAATATTATTGTTTGTTTGTAATTTAACGCTGTGCCAGCTACTACAGCTATTTTATATATATAAAGAAACAGGTTAAAATGCAGCAAAATGCGATATAGAAAAAAAATAAGCAAAAATGTTCATCTTTCATTAAAAATATGTTAAAATGTAGCAAAATATGATGTGAGAAAATACATTTAAAAATGATCTTTCATTAAAAAAAAAAAGTTAAAATGTAGCAAAATATGATAAGAAAAAAAAAACACCAAAAAATTATCTTTCATGAGAAATCAGGTTAAAATGTAGCAAAATATGGTATAAAAAATAAATAAATAAGCTTCCATTAAAAAATCTGGTTAAAATGTAGCAAAATATGATGTGAGAAAATAAATTTAAAAATTATCTTTCATTAAAAAAAAAAAAAAGTTAAAATATAGCAAAATATGATAAGAAAAAAAAAACACCAAAAAATTATATTTAATGAGAAATCAGGTTAAAATGTAGCAAAATATGGTATAAAAAATAAATAAAAAAGCTTCCATTAAAAAATCTGGTTAAAATGTAGCAAAATATGGTATAACAAAAAATATATATATATATATCTTAAATACAAATCGAATTATGAAATGATATAGGAAAAAAACAACCAAAAAAAGTTTATCTTCCATGAATAATCAGATTCAATCATAAGATATATGATATAAAAAAGTTGACCTTCCTTGAAAAAGTGGCTTAAAATGTAACAAAATTTCAATGAAGAAAACAGGTTAAAATATAGAAAAAATATGATATGATTAAAAATAAAAAATATTATCTTCCATGAAATATCAGGTTAAAATGTAACAAAAATTGATATTAAAAAACGATCTTCACTGAAAAATCTAGTTAAAATGTATCAAAATGTGATATAAAAAATAAACAAATAAGTATCTTCCATGAAAATCTAAAAGAAAGTTCTCACTTTAATAAAAATCTTTTCATATGAATCAAGTCAGAATATCTGAGATGGCCAAAAATGCTGCTGATTCGGAACAAACCCGATGCCCAGAAATGCTGTCTAGGCTGGAGCATCATGTCCTCTCACTTTACCATGGTATCACCATGAAAGCTGATTTTAAACATTTTAAATCAGACTGTAATAAATACACAAGCACAAACAACAGCTATGTGTGTATAATAACAAGATTCAAAATGATAATATTCCAAAGATTAATATGCTGATAAATGCTGCTGAAACTAAACTTCAAACATTCTAAAAACGCGTTATATATTATATATAATCTCTCGCGTCTCTGTTATTCGTCTGTGTACGCGTGAAAGCATCAGTGCAATGATAAATCCATCACCGTTAGCGATGCCCGCGCTCTCTCCGTGCCTCGAAAGCTGCCCGGTTTCGCGCGCTCCGAGGTGCCGTCGTGTTGCCATGACGCCCCGGTTCCCGGGCTCACGTCAAGCGAATATCAGCGACTGATGAATCAGCATCTCCCTCGTTAACGCCGCTGATGCGAGAAATCGCGCCCATTTCGCATTCGGAGCGCGCGCGCGGGAACAAAATCCAACCGTCAACTGTCAACCGTCAACTGTCAGTTACAGATGAAGCGATAAACAAACAACAAATGCTGAATAAAACTAGTTTCGCCACAAAAATCTGACATGTCGAGATAAACATAGTATTATCTTAAAGTAGGCTACCACAGTATATAACGTGTTAAATATATATAGGCTATCAAAATATCGCGGCACAGTACCTTAGTACTTTTTGTACTTTCTACAGCAAAACTGGTTTATTGTCTCAAACCCTAGTGTGTTCCCTACCTATAGAGCACGTTGGAACGATTCGGAACGAGACAGGTGCCCAAAATGATGTTGGTAAGTAAACCCCATGACACGATACACAATGGTATTTGTCAAAAGTACTACCGTTTTATACCATCACTGTACCATGGTACAGTTTTACTACGGGTGTAAAACAGACAAAAGCGAGAAAGAGTAACGCACCTCGATCCGGTTCCAGCGCAGACGGTTCCGATGAACCAGCAGGTTCGGTTCCTCTCAGATCCGCGCGTCTGTGTGGCTGTGTAACCTCTGGCTGACTAGAGGAGACACACACACACACTCACACACACACACACGCTCTCTAAATATAACGCGAGCCGAATCCCGCTGATTTCTGCAAACGTTTCAAATCGAAAGCGACGATCAGAGCCGATGAGAGCCGATCAGAACCGGCGAGTGATCACGGATCGGGGTGTGTGAGTGTGTATCGATGAGCCCTTTGTCTGCTCGCTGTCATCATGGCTCTGTGTGTGTGTGTGTGTGTGTGTGTGTGAGCGGAATGACCCGATCGTGATGAATCAGCACCGCGAGCCCTTTAAAACACGCGTCCCGCTTTAACGCGCGCGGCGGCGTCACGTCGCTTTCCCAAACAGACGACAAACGCACATAGTAAACAACACATAGATTAATAAATTAATGTAATATTAACACAACTGCGTTATTATTGCTAGTATATACAGCTAGTTAACTATAATGGGGAATACGATATTCATAAGTATAAATAATTAAATAGTAAAGCCGACATGCAATAAATAAACAAGAACTGATGCATAATGTTGTGATGCTGCAAAAATTAAACGATAAAGTAAATCGCTGACATATTTCAAATTAGTTTTTTTTTTAAATAGCCTACATACATTTTTTTGACAATTTAATTTTTGAATTAAATAACCAGAGTGAATAAAATATAATTAATAAATTATTTTATTTTAACGCTGTTATTCTGAATGTTATTGTAAATTGAATGCCTCATGTGTTGAATGCATTTGCAAATGGTTCGTGTTCTGCACTAAAAAAAGAAACTGACACACACACACACGCAGTGTCGCGCACACTCAGCAAAACAGATCTGAGCGACTCCGAGCGCAACTTCAGCGCGTTTGGAAACGCCGTGAAGAACGACGCACTCACCGAACGCGTCAGGAATCGCCCGGAGCAGCGGATGACGGTGCCCGGTGCAACCGAAGAGAATCCGGCGGGAGTTTGTCGCTGTTGTCGGCGAATTTGTGACCGTGTTGATCCTCTTTCTCTCGCGCTGAAGCCAGACGTCATATGATTTGCTTTGGTCACGTGGTTTCATTCATGAAGGCGCTACGCAACGCCAGCGCGACTCTTAAAGGAACACGCGCACGCTGAGCGCTCAGACATGTAGCCTGCATTTTAATACAAAACACATTAAGCACAACATATTTACAAGTGCTACTGAAAATGTTACTTAAATGTACGTGAGTATGTTTGTTTCTAAGGTAAAGCATGGCTGAGGACTGGCGATATCGGAGCCTGCTGTTGCTATGGTTACAAGAGCGCGTGTCTCCTTTCAAGAAAACTATGCTGCTTTGGTGGATATTTTTATGGATATTTTTTAAAAAATGTAATAAATACAAAACTGTATTTATTGCCTAATTCAAATGAAATAAATGCTAGAGAATTTTAGATCATCGCTACACGCAAAAAAAATTAAAATAATAATAATGCACTGGTCAGTTTTGAGATTTTGGGCTGATTGGCTTTTCATAACGTGTTGTTTCAGACTAGTGTAAAGAAAACATCCAAAATACACTTTTAAGTGTTTATTTTATTGCATTTTATCTATTTGCGTCTATGGATTTCAATATCAATACATATCTTTAAAAGCTTACTTCTTCACTTCAGCAGCACTTGCATACACCAAACTTTACAGTTTTATTCCTCTCTATATTCTGAAGATGTTTACTGAGGGGTTTGTTCATATTTCATTTATACAACATTTTACTCCTAAAAACATGGTGAAAATGTGTTAGTTTTCTGTCTGTTTACATGCACACCAGTAAGCTGATAACTCACAAATATCAGATTATTAAAAAAACCAGCTTTCCCCGTTTACATGCACATCAGTAACCTGACAACGCAAGTAAGCTGCGTTTACACGACTTCATGAATAAATCAGGTTATTTCCCTGTAGTGACGTCAAAATATAATCATTTGCGTATCTGACTCCGAGTAGGCTATTCCATACATTTGTCAGTTGTGATGTTAAATTAAGCTTGCAACATGACGGGAAACTTACAGCTCATATATTATCCTCTCATGCCGTTATAAACGCAGCATTGTGACTGAACCACTTCTGCTGCACGAGATGAGAACACATTTTTATAATTTTCTGAGTCATAAAAAAGTCTGCTTTTGTGATATATTTCCTATTTTCTTTACTGCAAGACGTTTGCTCGGTCCAGATGCGCTTAAATCTGCACTAACGATGCGTTCCTGTCCCGTATCACACATGCGCACTTCAGTAAGCGGACAGAAAGCGGCTTATTGCGTTTACATGCCGTGCGAAATCGGAGTAAGAGGCAAAAAACTACCTGTTGCGACCGGTTTATGCTTACGCCGTTTATGACCTTACTCCGATAAAAGAAAACGGGTTACCACGTTTACACGACCAAGTGCGTTTTCGGCTTATTAAGCATAATCGGCTTAAGAACGTGCATGTAAACGCGCTCAGTATTTCCTAATTTATGGAGTAATAAAAAGAAAAATCCAAAATCCCCGCAGGAAAAACCTCTAATATGGCAACATGTCATATGTCACCTGACTTTATCCAGTCTTCATATTAATATTCTGGAAATTAATGCAAATTACTGCATATTTCATGAGATAATGCATCATTTGCATATTTAAACAACCTTTCAGTAAACTTGTAACACAAAACAAGTTTGTAATCAACCAACTAAGGAATTATAGTGATATTTATTAGTTGAAATATACCCTGGAGTGTCTTGCCTTAAACACAATAACATGAAACATAATCAGAACATCACTACAATGCTTTAAAACGAATTGAATGAAAAACAGGCGTATAGGGCTAAACCGGTCCGGGATGGAGATCTGAGGTGAAGCAGCATTGACCTGCATCAGAAGTGCATGGGTGGTTCACACTGGAGCTGTGGTCCACAGGAGGAAGCTGACGTGATGATTCACTGCGGTTTAGACGAACCGTCAGAACCAGAGCCCATCTTCCTCTTTCTCTCCGCAGCCGCCAGCTGTACGGCAATGATAAAATATATCCGTTCAAACACGCACTTCTCTGTTCACACTCCTGCCCAGCAGCTCTTGTCAGAGAATCTCTGCGGAAGCTCCGACACAAATAAAGAGCTGAAATGCATCTGCTGCACGTAAGGTGGTTTTGAGTGAACATCAAGATAGATTTGTGGTATCTAATGGACACTTCCAGACAGCGCTCGGGAAAGACGGCTTAGATGTGTGTTGATTCTGTGCCAGATGTCAATTAGATGGTATCACAATAGTTTACCCAAAATATGTTGTTATTTCTTCTGAGCTGCACTTTTGTGCACAACAAAACAGATGGACTGCCAAGCTCAAAAAGGACAGAAAAGCAACATAAAATTAGTTCATATTGAAACATTAAAGGAGACATATTATGCCCCTTTTTACAATATGTAATATAAGTCTCAGGTGTCCCCAGAATGTGTCTGTGAAGTTTCAGCTCAAAATACCCCACAGAGAAAAAGGCTTCCCAAAACAAAGTTACTGGGTTAATCTTTTTCACGTTTCCTTGGTTAGTAGATGCACCGGAGACCTGATTATAGCACTTAAAACCTGGAAAACTCAGATTTTCATGATATGTCACCTTTAACAAAAGTGGACTTTTTGAACATTCAGAACGTTTCAGTAACTTAGTAGGAGCAGAAATGAATAATTAATAAGGTAAACTCTTTTATGGTTGCTTTTGTTGTTAGGTTTAGTTACTTGCTGATGTTTTGTGACATCTAGAGTTCATTTTCTACTCAAAATGACCCATTCATACTCAAACACTATTCACTGATTGTTACCGTCTTTGTGTATCATGTGCCAAGTATTGAGGTCTCAGTGTTCATTTGGTTCGTAACTACATTGAGTCAACATATTACCTTAAAAAGACTAAGGAGTTGTCTACTTGCTTACGTACATGTTTGTAAGTGAACCAAGTGCTTTATTCAGTGCTATGTTGTTTGAGTAAAGTTTACAAACCGTGACTGAGTGAAATGTACTTGCAGGGTAAACTTAAAATAATTAAGTAGAAATTACTCATCAAACTATAACTGGCCATGTTAAATTTACTTATTTCCTTTCCTAATTTTATATAACTTAGTTAAGTAGATTTTACTTAATTTCATACTTAAGTTTTACTTAAAATATATGCGTGCAAAAACTTGCAAAATAAAAATTAAGTAAATTTTACTTACAGTGTACATCGTTCATGGAACAATTTTCCTAAAACATTTGAGTTCTTCTAGTTTTTTATTGTTTCTACTTGTTTCAGAATGTTCAGGTAACGTTCAACACTAACGTTCCTAAAATGTTTGCAAATTGCTAAAATGGAATTCTTAGATGGAATTCCTTTAATGTTTGCATAACCGCAGAAAAATTTAAACATTTAAAAATCTATACATTTGAACACTCAAATAACATTCAGAAGTAATGTTTCTGTAACTTAAGAATGTTATCAAAAACTTTCTTTATAAATGGTTCATGGAATAGTTTTTCTAGAAAATTTTAGTTGGACATTCTTCTAGAATTTTTTTAATGTTACTACTTGTTTCAGAATAAGAGAACATTCAAAAAGTAACGTTTCGATAATGTCAGCAAAATGCTAAAATGGAACGTTCCTTTAACATTTCGCATAAGCACAAAAAAAATTGAAACATTTAAAAATCGATACATTTTGAAAACATTCAGAAATAATGTTTCTATAACTTAATGGGAACATTAGCACAACGTTCTTAAAACATTTTTGTTAGCTGGAGTAGTAGGATGTTTGTCTAATGTTTTTTAAATGTTGCGAAGTTCAGAGAACATTCAAAAATATAATTCCCATAATGATAAAAGCAAAATGCAAAATGATAAAATGGAATGTTTCCTTAAGGTTTGCATAACCACAAAAAATAAAGTAAATAAATAAAAATTTTAAAAACTGAACGTACAAAAATAACATAGTAGCACAACATTCTCACATTCTTTGGGGTTAGCTTTATACTAAATATTCGTTTTAAAACCTATATTTCATACAAACTGTAATTTTCTGATCAACAAAAGCAGACGGGCTGTCAATCTCAAAAGACAGAATAGCAACATAAAAGTAGTTTAAATTAGGAACAGACCACGATGCATGTCATTATTGTTACTTTCAGATGAACAATCCCGTTAAAACTACAAAAACTCAAACTAATCTGAAGCAGTAAAAAACGGTTCATCAATGGGCAAAAGCTCTTTTGAAGAAACTTGTTTGAGAACGGTGAAAACGGCTGATTGTGTTGGTGGAATATCATCAGAAAATGATGAGCGGCGTCCTGCGTGTTTCCAGAGGAATAACAGGAGCGTAAGATTCGTGTGACTTATCAGCGTTTGAGAGCGGTGGGCCGACCGAGGAAGAACCTCTGGAATAAAAGGAGGATTATGGAACTCTTTAGCGCCTCCTCGACTTCCAATCAGACACAAATAAACAGCGGCCGTCAGAAACACAAACACAAGAGCAACTCTGGAACTAATCCTGCTGTCCCAGCCTGTGAAGACATCGTCCTGAAGAGACACACTGAGGAACAGAAATCAACTCGAACTCTGAAACATTGTAAAAATGAAAATGCCTGTGTTGTAATTGAAGGAAGTATCAGGAATCTGCTCCGGTCAGACTCAGACACTTCAACTTTAATAGACTTAGAGGAAATAAAGAGCGGAAGGCTTTCATGAGGACGTCAACTTGAAGATGTCTTCTCATCTTTCTAAATGTCGATGCTTTCATTTGTGTCATTTGATGGCTGCAATACAGAATAAAGCCATCAGGATCACATGGAGAAGGTGTTTAAACCTGCCATCACAAACGCCATTATCTTGGCTAAACATTCTTACAGCGTCCTGGGAAAGTTCTCTCAAAGTTGTGTTAGAGGGATAGTTCACCCAAAAACGAAAATTCTGTTATTAATTTTTGGGTGAACTATCCCTTTAACAAACGTTCTTACAGTGACATCAATGGAATGTTTGTTATCTGGTCTTTAATAATGTTTTCAAAACTTTAGCACAAAAGCATCATTTATACATCATTCATGGAATGTTTTTTTCCTGAAATGTTTTAGTTGGATGTTCGTCTAATGTTTTTAAATGTTATCACCGGTTTTAGAACAATTAGAAAACACTCAAAAGTAACATTTGCGTTTGCAAAATGATACATTTAAAAAATTTTAAATACACATTCAAAGAACATTCATAAATAACGTTCCCTTAATGTTTGCAAAGTTATACACAATGGAATGTTTCTTTAACAGTTGCATAACTAAGAAAAACATTTTTAAAAACATTTTAAATGTTCAAGTAACATTCAGATATAACTTAATGGGAACATTAGCAAAACACTCTTAGAAGGCATTTCTGTTATCTGTGATTCTACAATATTGTTCAGGCAGATCTTCACGTGTTTGCTCTGCTGGTTCCCCAAGTTTGTGTCTCCCCTGCATGACCTTTGACCCGTAGGTCAGAGCAGCTTCAGAAGTGACCCTGATGCTTCTAAAACTGGTGTGTCTTCAGAGTGACACGCAATCATCTCCATGCCAGCTGAGCAGAGAAACATCTACACAATGCAGCTCTAGAAATAGCCCGAGCCTCCAGCGTTCCTCACATCAGCCCGACTGACTCAGAGCTGCAGGTCCAGAATTCACCAGAACTGCATGCACAACATTCACACAACTACAGCTGTATGCAAGAAAAGCATGCGTCTCTGCGGACTCTGACTTTTAATACATTTTAATAATGCTCTATTTTTTCTTTTTAATGTTTTTTGTATTTCTTATGCATATTTTTAACATGAAGCACTTGTGTATGAAATATGCTAAAAAAAATTCTTGCCTTACCTAAACTCACCACTGCACTGATATTAAATTGTTGTGCATGCTTGTCAAGAGCGTTGCTAGGGTGTTTTGAATTGTTGCTAAGGCATTGCTAAACGGTGTTTTGAGTTGTTGCCAGGGCGTTGCTATGGTGTTTTGAGTTGTTGCCAAGGCATTGCTATGGGGTTTTCTGAGTTGTTGTCAGGGGTGTTGCTGTTTTGCGTTGTTACCAGAGCATTGCTAGGGTGTTTTGAGTTGTTGCCAGGGCGTTGCTAGGGTGTTTTGAGTTGTTGCTAGGGCATTGCTATACAGTGTTTTGTGTTGTTGCCAGGGCATTACGACGGTGTTTTGAGTTGTTGCCAGGGTGTTGCTAGGGTATTTTGAGTTTTTACCAGGGCGTTGCTATAGGGTGTTTTGAGTTGTTGCCAGGGTGTTGCTACACGTTGTTGCCAGGGCGTTGCTATGGGGTTTTGATTTGTTGCCAGGGCGTTGCTATGGTGTTTTGAGTTGTTGCCAAGGCATTGCTATGGGGTTTTCTGAGTTGTTGCCAGGGTGTTGCTATGGTGTTTTGAGTTGTTGCTAGGGCATTGCTATACAGTGTTTTGTGTTGTTGCCAGGGCATTACGACGGTGTTTTGAGTTGTTGCCAGGGTGTTGCTAGGGTATTTTGAGTTTTTACCAGGGCGTTGCTATAGGGTGTTTTGAGTTGTTGCCAGGGTGTTGCTACACGTTGTTGCCAGGGCGTTGCTATGGGGTTTTGATTTGTTGCCAAGGCATTGCTATAGTGTTTTGAGATGTTGCCAGGGTGTTGCTAGGGTATTTTGAGTTTTTACCATAGCGTTGCTGTAGGGTGTTTTGAGTTGTTGCCAGGGTGTTGCTATACTGTGTTTTAAGTTGTTGCCAGGGCAATGCTAGTTTTGAGTTGTTGCCAGGGCGTTGTTAGGGTGTTTTGAGTTGTTGCCAGGGTGTTATTAGGGTATTTTGAGTTGTTACCAGGGCATTGCTAGGGTGTTTTGATTTGTTGCCATGGCATTGCTATAGTGTTTTGAGTTGTTGCCAGGGCATTGCTATGGGGTTTTCCGAGTTGTTGCCAGGGTGTTGCTATAGGGTGTTTCGAGTTGTTGCCAGGGTGTTGCTAGGGTGTTTTGATTTGTTGCCAAGGCATTGCTATAGTGTTTTGAGTTGTTGCCAGGGCATTGCTATGGGGTTTTCCGAGTTGTTGTCAGGGGTGTTGCTAGGGTATTTTGAGTTGTTGCCAGGGTGTTGCTATAGGGTGTTTTGAGTTGTTGTCAGAGCATTGCTAGGGTGTTTTGAATTGTTGCCAGGGCGTTGCTATACAGTGTTTTGAGTTGTTGCCAGGGTGTTGCTAGGGTGTTTTGATTTGTTGCCAAGGCATTGCTATAGTGTTTTGAGTTGTTGCCAGGGCATTGCTCTGGGGTTTTCAGAGTTCTTGTCAGGGGTGTTGCTATAGGGTGTTTTGAGTTGTTGTTAGGTCGTTGCTATTGATAGTTTTCATGTGACTTCACACCCTTATAGGAACGCCCACCTGGAGGGCAAAACGAAGCTTTGCTCCACTGACCACCAGTTATTTTTACGCAGTTTGCATTAAGTAGTAATGTAGTAAAACGCAGATATTAAAAGGCGAAATTCAATAAACACCTTATTGATTATGTATATTTTGTACAGGCAAGCAGATGAAGCCAGAATATAAACGCAATGTGCAAAGTTTCACGTTAAATGGTTTCCCATAGAAAACCATTAAAAGGAAAACACTGAACCATTAAGCGGATTGCGTTCATATTCCGGCCTCATCTGCTTGCCTATGTAAACTATGCATATAATATAGAGAATATTACTGTTTTAAATATATTAAGGCACTTTAAGTGTTTTTACGTTTTGTCGCACTGTTTAATGATTGAAATATTGCCGCGGGTGCTTAATATGGATTGCAAATGGCCAAAACTTGCATTTTGTTCACATACCTTTGTTTCATTCTTTTGAGAGGTGATCTAAATATTTGCGGCTGTGAAACAAATGGAAAATTGACAGGCTTGTCCTGCAGATCTATGGATGTTTTGCCCTCCAGGTCTTCGAGCCGGTCACGTGACTGAAAGCTATAGGGTGTTTGTGTTGGTACCAGGATGTTGCTATGTTGTTAAGTTGTTGCCAGTGCATTGCTATAGGGTTGCTAGGGTATCAAGAGTTACATTTTAAAACATTGCCATGCAGTTGCTAAGGTGTCTGTTTTTAGCATTTCTAAAACTTACCTGTGGGATTTCTTCACATGTTTTATGGGTCAGCAGGTGAAAATGGTGCATCTAATCAGTGCTATCTTTCAGTATTATAACTAGACTCACTAAAAACTGAACAGTTCAATGAATTAAATCCTTTCGCAATCACATGGAGAAACAGTTTACTGTAAAGCACAAGGAACAAGCGACTACTGAGAAAACTTGCGCAATGCTGGTGGTTTCAGTGTTCAGCACCTGAAGGGTGCCGTGCCGTGTGTTTGTTCTCCTGTATAGTTGAGTAATGGCTTTCAGAGAAAAACCTTCAGTTAATCTGCTTAAAGAAACATTAATTATTTATAGTTTGCTCCCTCTTTAATTACGTCTGGAACAAACGCAACAATGTTCTCGCTCATCAGGAACACAGTTCATCAATGAAGCCGACGGAAATAAAACCACAAGCGTAAGCAAAAACAGCTTTTCTTTAACTGTCAGCACCGTTTATGCAGTTTTCATATTCTGCAATAGAAATACACAGAACAGACAAACAGAAAGATGCTTCACTCCTGATAATCGGCTTACAAAACACTTTGGCTGTTTGACATTCATTATTTTCTCCAGAATTTTAAAAAACAAACAACAAATATATAAGTGTCCAGGTCTGCAATACATCCTGATAAAATGTTTCAGAAAGAACTTACAGGTAAGGTATTCAAAAGAAATCAACAGAATAAATCCAATTTAAAGAGCAAAAAAGCAAAATAAAAGTTGTTGCCAGGGCGTTGCTAGAGGGTTTTGAGTTGTTGCCAGGGGGTTGCTATAGGGTTGCTATGGGGTTTTGAGTGTTGTTAGGGTGTTGCTATAGGGTGATTTGAGTTGTTGCCAGGTGTTGTTAAAGGCTGTTTTGAATTGTTGCCAGGACATTTCTATATGGTGTTTTGAGTTGTTGCCAAGGAGGTGCTATAGGGTTGCTATGGGGTTTTGAGTTCTTGTCAGGCTGTTGCTATATGGTTGCCAGGGCGTTGCAATAAGGTGTTTTGAGTTGTTGCCAGGCCATTTCTATAGGGGGTATTGCGTTGTTGCCAAGGCGTTGCTATAGGGGTTTTGAGTTGTTGCCAAGGCGTTGCTATAGGGTGTGGTGAGTTGTTGCCAGTGCGTTGCTATAGGGTGTTTTGAGTTGTTGCCAAGGTGTTGCTATAGGGTGTGGTGAGTTGTTGCCAGGGCGTTGCTATAGGGGTTTTGAGTTGTTGCCAGGGCGTTGCTATAGGAGTTTTGAGTTGTTGCCAAGGCGTTGCTATAGGGGTTTTGAGTTGTTGCCAGGGCGTTGCTATAAGGTGTTCTGATATCTTGTTAACCAAAACAAAATCAACAAGTCTGACAGTTCATGTATGCAAAATGTGTGTCATGTGTCCAGTTTAATCCTAGAACAAAGTGACCATTTACATAAAAACATGTTTGGAAACCATTTACATTATTCCCTTTGAATTGTCATGGACTTTATAGATATGAAGATGCAAATAATAATGTTAATAACACTCTTTATGACTTGTGTTTCCCGGTGTAATACTGTACCAGTGTAACAGGAGGCGCTCTGTCAGCACAAGCACAGACCCATAATGCATTTCAGTCTGAATGTGCATGTGTGTGTGTGTGGATGGACGGCACAGTTCTTGTATTGTCCTCTGTGTGTGTGTGTGTGTGTGTGTGTTCACTTCTTGACGCCGCTCCTGTTGTTGAACAGGTTCACTCTGCTCTTGGTGGCGACTGACGTGGACGAGACGCCCGGTTGCTGCAGCACTTTATCCAGCGTCGTCTTCTTGATGGCAGCGGGCGAGATCTTCTCCTGATCGGCCAGAAACTGTAGCTCCCTGTGAGGAGGAACACAGGAGGGGTGAGTGACTAACAACAGGGTAAGAACCGACAAAGGGGCGTCTTTCTACCTTATTTAGCACTAAAAGGTGCATATCATTAAATTAAGAGAACATGTTACTATTCTAAAGTACTAATATGCACACTTTATGTTCACTTTGCATTTCATTTTAAGTTTCTGTGTTTATCTGACCATAGTTTTTAATCAAAGGCCTTTACTAAAACCTACCAAAATACACATTATAACTTGACAGAAATATATTACTATTGCACAGAAGAATGTACTTCTCAAATAATAATAATTATTATTATTATTATAAAATAAAACATTTCATAGGGCCCTATTATTGTAAAAAGCGTAATCAGTTATAAAACTGGTAAAGTTTTACAAAATTCAATTTATTTGGCATGCTTTTCGATTGTTAAAATTGAATTAAACAATTCAAATGGATTCCAAAAAATTAAAAAAATTAATAAAATAAAAAATAAAAAATAAACAGAATTTGGTAAAAACTAAAACCGATTTCAGAGATTTAGAAATTTGATAAACTGTTGTTAAACTGTATACATTTCATATTTTCAATGCATTAGACATGATGCTTTTTTGATTACTAAAAATTTCATTTAACCATTAAAACTAAATCCAGAAACATAAGTGGAAAAAAGGCACTAGAAATTGAATTGTTGCTCAAATTTAACTAATTGTTGTTAAACTGTGCAAGTTTCATAATTTTAATTAATTAGACATGCTTTTGATTACTAAATAATGAATTGGTTTAACCATTAATTCAACCAAACTAAATCCAGAAAAATGTAAGTGGGGGAAAAAAAAACAATTTTAAGGCTGTACAGACTGCTGTACCCCTAAAGGTAAATTATTTGCAATTGTTTTCTGACAGTAAACAGCATGAAAGTAATTGAACACAAATTGAAAAGCTAATTAACAAACATGCATGATCCATAAAGCCATCAGCTGTTGTTCAGCATTAGCTTATTAGGTTTACATTGAAATTTTATGAATGCTTACATTTTTTATAATCTGTTTCTAAATGTTTGTATCTCGGGGATACGTCGCCCTTTTAGGGGAATAGATCAAGATATAAAACATACATATATATAGACCCTGAGATTTTGTGGCTTGTGTTTTAGAAAATCAAATCTTTTTTGTAATCCTGACAAAATGCATATCGTTGGAAAGGTCTGACAGTAAAGTTTCCATATTTGGTAACCGTTTTGTAATAGAAGTGATACTGTGACAGAAATGGATTGATTTGTGACAGAAAACTGCATCAGAATAATTCACTAGAGTTTGGGTGTAACCCAGTGGTTATTTTTGGTATAGCGCCCAAACAAAATCTCACAGGGACCACAATTTTTGTGATATCAACTTCAAATTTGGAACATAACTTGGTTAGGCATGTGACTTTGATTTTGTAGCAATTTTAGAGTGCAACATATTTTATATAAAATAAAATAAAAAAAATATTACACTACATTATCTTTAGTGTAAACCTAAACTTCTATAACTTTTTATACTTTCTTTTATTTTAAATGAGACCAATGTTAGGTCTGTATTCCAAAGCATTCAGGAATTACAACCATGCTGTAACAAGCATTGATAAACAAGTGTTCTGTTTTCAGTGAATTTATACCAACAAAGGAGCGATGTATCCTGGGGGATACAGACATTACAAACAAATGTGTGACCCTGGAGCACAAAACCAGTCATAAGGGTCAATTTTTTGAAATTGAGATTTATGCATATAATGCAATAAATAATCTTTCCATAGCTGTATGGTTTGTTAGGATATGACAATATTTGGCTGAGATACAACTATTTGAAAATCTGGAATCTGAGGGTGCAAAAAAATCTAAATATTGAGAAAATCATCTTTAAAGTTGTCCAAATGAAGTTCTTAGCAATGCATATTACTAATCAAACATTAAGTTTTGATATATTTACGGTAGGAGATTTACAAAATATCTTCATGGAACATGATCTTTACTTAATATCCTAATGATTTTTGGCATAAAAGAAAAATCTATAATTTTGACCCATACAATGTATTGTTGGCTATTGCTACAAATATACCCCAGCCACTTAACACTGCTTTTGTGCTCCAGGCTCACATATAAAAAAAATCATGAGTCCCAATAAGTTGGAAAATAGCAATGAATTAATGAATGTGATGTCTCTTTATGGTTTGCCCTGGTTAGGGTTAAGCAGCTGAGGTCACCTGGTCCGGATGCAGGAGGCCTCCACGGCGTTGATGAGGAGACTCCGGAAGCCTCCGCTCTCCAGAAAGTGCAGTGCGTGGATGGTAGCGCCACCTGGTGAGCAGACGTTGTCCTTCAGCTGTCCCGGGTGCTGCTCCGAGTCCAGAAGCATCTTAGCTGCTCCCTAAGACAAAATAAAGACCACGCTACAAACATGCACCGCACTGGTGATGGACACAGTGCGCAAAGAGAGCATACACTTCTGTAATAAATAGGGATGTGACCATATCAAAATTTCACGATGCGATATCACGATATGAAGCTCACGATACGATATTTAACACACACAAAAAAAGACAAAAGAATTAGGAAAGAAATTTTTTTTATTTACATTTTAAAGTTTAATTATTCTATCTAATGCACTTAAGAGAGTTCAGAATGAAGAGCTGCGACCCATGTTCTTAACTAAGAAAACTTAAATCAGAAAAAGTCAGTGAATTGACTCAGTCTAAATTACACTCACACTGCTGTTTTAGGAAGATAAACTAATTATTATAATAATAATAACAGTAATAGCCATATGTTGTAAAACAATTGCACTGTAAAATAAATGAAAATGAATGTTTCATAGGTATATTATTTTAGCTTTACACTACAGTAGAGAAATAACAATACTTCTTTCCTAATTTCTACACTTGAGAGAGATATTGTGAATCTGGACTGCATTTAAACCGCTAGCTGTCAGCGATTCATGCTGCACTTTAAGCTTTTATTTAGAAGGAAAACTCCAGCTTCAGTGAAAACAGGATTACAAAAACACGTCTCACTACAAATCTAGTGAAACGCTGTCATCATCTGCCGTGAAAATAAAGCATAACTGGTGTCTGCTGCGTTCCCAAACGCGCGCTAAACTCACAGCAGGTGAAATAAAGGAGTGGACTGCATTCATTCAGTGTGAACGAGTCGTTCTGAGACGCAGAAAACACCGGATCACGAGCTGATCGTCTGAACCAAGTGTGTGCTTCACTTTGAGACAGACTTGATGAAGAGATGAAGCATATTGTGCTTTCGGTTTGAGTTCGTTTGAGATACTGTGCCAAAGCATAATGACCCAAAACACAACTTTAAACACCTTTCATGTTAGAATAAGACGTTTAAGAATGTGTGTAATGTTTGCATCATGCACTGCATGAGAGCCGGAGTCATGTGACGTGACGTACCAATAAAGCTTGAGCTCCCAGTCTGACCGCCAGTCGCCGTGGCAACCCCATCTTCACCCCGCCGTCAGCCAGAGCATCAAGAGCCATGAACGCCTGACAAACACATGTGCTTTACATCATCTCTAGACACACAGTTATTGTTGGTTTATTTTTAAAACCATGTCAGGAGCAGGGCTACTTTCATATTGAAAAAAAAAATAATAATACACTTTTTAACATAAAAGACATTTAAGATGAATACTTATTAGGATTAATAATATTTTTAAAATACATCCATTAAATGTTAAACTACCAGTCAAAACTTTGGAATTAAGATGTCATGTTTATGTCTCTTCTGCTCACCAAGGCTGCATTTATTTGATCACAAATATGTTAAAAATAGTGAAATATTATTAGAATTTAAAATAACTGTTTTCTATGTGAATATCTGTTAAACTGTAATGTATTTCTGTGATGCGCAGCTGTATTTTCAGCATCATTACTCCAGTCTTCAGTGTCACATGATCTTCAGAAATCATAATAATATGCTGATTTGCTGCTCAACAAACATTTCTGATTATTATCAATGTTGAACACAGTTGTGCGGCACAATATTTCTGTGATACACTACTGTTCAAGTTTTTTTTAAAGTAATTAATACTTTTATTCATCAAGGATGCATTAAATTGATCAAAAGTGCCAGTAAAGGCATTTATAATGTTACAGTAGATTTCTAGACACACACACAGACAGACAGACACAGACACACACACACTCACACAGACACACACACACAGACACACACACGTGTGATTATTCATCTGCATTCATTTACGCTGACCTCATACGTCATCCGCCCGGAGCTGCTTCTGTGTACAGGATGACTTGAGGGTGAGTAATTTATGGGCTAATTTTCATTTTTGGTTGAACTAACCCTTTAATTTAAAATGTATTAGTAACTAAAATTAACTAATTTTAAAGTGAAAACATGAAATACAAAAATAAACTATTAAAAAATAAATATAAAATATCAAAAAACATAAAAATTCAAACAAACAGGACTGTACTTATTTTTGTGCAGTAAATGAACTGGTCCAAAAAAAAACAAAAAAAAAACATGCAAACTGAAGACTTGCTGCTTTTAGAGAACAATAGAGCATCACTTTACAACCTCAGAGCTCATGACATGCCCGTCTTGACAGTTTCCTTCTTTACAGTTAAAAACCTCCATGGAAACAAATGAATGTGATTTCTACTTCCAGAACCCTGCTGTTGGGCTTCAGAACTCATGCAAAACAATCATGGTGATGAAGAAACTGCATTTAGTCAGAAGGAGAAAATAAGAGAGACGATCAAAACAGAGAGTGCAGAGAACAGAAGCTGATATAAAATCACAGCATATAATAGTTTCCTTCGGGATTCAGAGCTTCGTCCAACAATACAGAGGAAGAAACGCTCGTGTGTTTGATAAAAGAGAAAAATGCATAACCTGAGGGAGAGACGAGCTTCAGCATAATTAATGAGATGGAATGTGTGTTATGCGAGTTCATGACAGGTTACAAGAAATGTAGCACTGCATCAGTGTCTCAGCAATGGATGCTCTGCAGTGAATGGGTGCCGTCAGAATGAGAGTCTGATAAAAACATCACAATAATCCACAAGTAATCCACAGCACTCCAGTCCATCAGTTAACATCTGGAGAAGACAAAAGCTGAGACAAATCCAGCATTAAGACGCTTTTATACAAGTCCATAATCCATAATAACTCTTCCTGCAGTGAAAAAGTGCATCTGCTGTTGTCTCTCACATCAAAATCCAGCCACATATGTGTTTAGAGCTGTTTAAACACTGCTTGATCTGTGCAGATTTCTCTCCTGATTCACACCAGAACACTTTATCACTGGAGGAAGAGTTATTATGGATTATGAACTCAATGTATTTTAGTTAAAAACGTCTTAATGCTGGATTAGTTTCAGCTTTTGTCTTCTCCAGATGTTAACTGATGGACTGGAGTGCTGTGGATTACTTGTGGATTATTGTGATGTTTTTATCAGCTGTTTGGACTCTCATTCTGACGGCACCCATTCACTGCAGAGCATCCATTGCTGAGACACTGATGCAGTAACTAATGTTTATTTTTGCGTGAACTATTCCTTTAAACCCACAGGTGTGTAGAGAACTAAACGAGTTGTTAATAGCGTCATCAACAGCACTCAGTGCATTAGTAAAGAGTCCTGGTGTCCTCTACAGTGGACGTGTATGAAATCAACGTCCTGTTTCATAACAGAAGCTCATATTTTGATTTGAAACCCCATAACATTTTCCTGAGATGTTGATTTATGACAAACAATTTGAAAAATAGTCAGATTTAAATGATAATTACAAAATATAATCATATTTCCATAAGGGTGTTACACTTGATCACTAAATTAATGTCAGCCATTTTTAAAGACCAAGGAGAGGGAGGACACTGATGCAGTAACTAATGTTTATTTTTGCGTGAACTATTCCTTTAAACCCACAGGTGTGTAGAGAACTAAACGAGTTGTTAATAGCGTCATCAACAGCACTCAGTGCATTAGTAAAGCAATCGTGTTTCGCACCTTCTCAATGGAGCTGATAGTGACTCCAGCGGCGCAGGAGACGATCAGATGACGGTCCTCGATATCTGGACCGATTTCATCCAGAACGAACGGGATGATGTGCGGTTTGACGGCCAGGAACAGAACGTCGCTCTTGTGTGCCGCTTCTTTGTTGCTCGTAGTGAAACTGATGCCCATTTTCTGAGAACGCATCGAGGAAGAGAAGGAACTTGTTACAGACCCTTCTTGGGCCGACGTCACAATTACGTCACAGCGCTAGCTGGAGGCAAAACAAAGAGAAAACTGGAGGCGGCTGATTCAAACCAGCACAGATTCGGCCAAATAAGGAGCTTAAAATATGAGAAACCTAACTTAAAATATCCTCCTGACTACCAGGAAAAAAATGTTACACTTGATCACTAAATGAATGTCAGCCATTTTTAAAGAGCAAGGAGAGGGAGTGCTCACGGTGAAACATCCAATCATTTAGTATCTCTGAAAAGCCCAGAATGTGCTCTGTACAGGACTCCAGACTTACAACTGTGACATGTAACGTCTCAGAGAAATCACTAAAACATTATGTCCTCTACAGTGTTAGTTAAAAACGTCTTAATGCTGGATTAGTTTCAGCTTTTGTCTTCTCCAGATGTTAACTGATGGACTGGAGTGCTGTGGATTACTTGTGGATTATTGTGATGTTTTTATCAGCTGTTTGGACTCTCATTCTGACGGCACCCATTCACTGCAGAGCATCCATTGCTGAGACACTGATGCAGTAACTAATGTTTATTTTTGCGTGAACTATTCCTTTAAACCCACAGGTGTGTAGAGAACTAAACGAGTTGTTAATAGCGTCATCAACAGCACTCAGTGCATTAGTAAAGCAATCGTGTTTCGCACCTTCTCAATGGAGCTGATAGTGACTCCAGCGGCGCAGGAGACGATCAGATGACGGTCCTCGATATCTGGACCGATTTCATCCAGAACGAACGGGATGATGTGCGGTTTGACGGCCAGGAACAGAACGTCGCTCTTGTGTGCCGCTTCTTTGTTGCTCGTAGTGAAACTGATGCCCATTTTCTGAGAACGCATCGAGGAAGAGAAGGAACTTGTTACAGACCCTTCTTGGGCCGACGTCACAATTACGTCACAGCGCTAGCTGGAGGCAAAACAAAGAGAAAACTGGAGGCGGCTGATTCAAACCAGCACAGATTCGGCCAAATAAGGAGCTTAAAATATGAGAAACCTAACTTAAAATATCCTCCTGACTACCAGGAAAAAACAGTTTTGTGAATTTAGTATTTTGTCATGTCATTACATTGTTTAGAGCATAAGAAAAAAATTAGAAAAATACAATTTTGGAAAAATGATATTTTATTCATATGTTATGCCATGTCCTCTGTAGAAGACACCGGGACTTTAAAAAGTCCTGTTTTTTAAGAAATAAAAAGACATGAATAGACATGAAAAGGCAAAAACAGTGGGATTTTTGTTTTAATCACAAATCAATTTTCATTTTTTTATACCAAACTT
>NW_015666670.1:28372-29478 GCF_001515625.1 Sinocyclocheilus rhinocerous
AATTAGTCAGATTTAAATGATAATTACAAAATATTATCATATTTCCATAAGGGTGTTACACTTGATCACTAAATGAATGTCAGCCATTTTTAAAGAGCAAGGAGAGGGAGTGCTCACGGTGAAACATCCAATCATTTAGTATCTCTGAAAAGCCCAGAATGTGCTCTGTACAGGACTCCAGACTTACAACTGTGACATGTAACGTCTCAGAGAAATCACTAAAACATTATGTCCTCTACAGAGGACAAAACTCCATAGCTGGTAGTCAGGAGGATATATTTAAAGTGAGAAGGGTACATAAAAAGCATGCATTTTAAGGTTAGATTTTAAATTTTGATGTTAAATCCACCATTGTATTGTTCTACAGTCTATACACAGCATTAAGTTCATTTACATAAGAAGTAACTGTAATTAAACTACAGAAAAAATAAGAGTAATCCCTTACTTTACTTTTTCAAGGGAAAAGTCATTAAATTACAGTAACCAATTACTTAGTAACTAGTCACACCAAAACACTGGTTACATGATACATTCATCTTCAAATAATATATCCATCACACTGAATGTTTAACTTGTTTTGTATTTTGGCCCAGTTCACTCTCATGTAGCTGTAAAATAGTTGCGTGCTGAAACTGAAATCTTCATGACTACATGAGACACGGGTGAGTTTCTCTTTACTCGACACTCGAGCTAATCTCGTCAGATCGTGAGCGTGTCGGTCGGCCAATCTGGTTTCGTCCGTTGAAGTTAATCTTTTCAAATAACAATCGTGGTCCCGGACAGAGAGTGACCTTACATGTGCAGGTAAAATTGGATTTTCTCCAGTCATTGCTAAAAAACAAGCTTCATAGCTAGCGTTAGTGAAGCAGTTGGGAATCTTTCTTCCTCCACAGAAAAACCTCACAATGTTTACTGACAGAAAAAGGGTCTGTGCTATAAACAGCAGACGTCTCAACACACACTCACTCACTCACTCACACACACACACACACACACACTCACTCTCACTCCCTCACACACACTCCCACTCACTCACACACACACACACACACTCACTCTCACTCCCTCACACACACTCCCACTCACTCACACACACACACACACAC
>NW_015666670.1:29934-32166 GCF_001515625.1 Sinocyclocheilus rhinocerous
CACACACACTCCCTCACACACACACTCCCTCACACACACATTCCCTCACACACACACTCCCTCACACACACACTCCCTCACACACACACTCGCTCACACACACTCTCACAGAGTTCAGGTTTACACACCCGTAGGCCGGAGACTGTCGGCAGATCTGTGTCCGGTGAACTTGCTGTGATTCTGTTCGCAGCAATTGCACCTGAAAAACAGACAAATGAGGATGAAATATGACCGGTGGACAGATTCAGAAACCAAAAACAACAACAAGACGTGGAATAAATACAACGATGTCACATTAATTGTGTGGTTTGTTATTTTAGGAGCTTGACAGGACGTGAACACTGTGAACTGTTGAACTGCATGAATCACAGAAATACAACGCACACTGCTAGTCAAAAGATATGCTCTTCTGCTAAGCAAGGCTGTGTTTATTTGATCATAAATACTGTAAAAATTGTGAAATATTATTACAATATAAAACAGCTGTTTTCTATGTGAATCTCTGTTAAACTGTAATGTATTTCTGTGATGCGCAGCTGTATTTTCAGCATCATTACTCCAGTCTTCAGTGTCACATGATCTTCAGAAATCAGTATAATATGCTGATTTGCTGCTCAACAAACATTTCTGATTATTATCAATGTTGAAAACAGTTGTGCTGCACAATATTTTTGTGGAAACCGTGATACATTTTATTTTTCAGGATTCACAGATGAATAAAAAGTTCAAAAGCATTTATTTGAAATAGAAATCTTTTATAACATTATAGATGTCTTTACTTGCATTTTTGATCAATTTATTGCGTCCTAGATGAATAAAAACATTAAATGTTTTTTTTTTTAAAGATGACTAGACTTTCGCGTTAATATTATGGTTTCCACAAAAATATGAGAATGAAAATTAGAATGATTTCTGAAGATCATGTGACACTGAAGACTGGAGTAATGATGCTGAAAATACAGCTTTGATCACAGAAATAAATTACAGTTTAACAGAGATTCACATAGAAAACAGCTGTTTTACATTGCAATAATATTTCACAATTTTTAGAGTATTTTTGATTAAATAAATGCAGTCTTGCTGAGCAGAAGACACTTCTTTCAAGCTTTTGGCCAGTAGTGCATGTAAACACACTCCTGATCAGTCGTGAGACTAAAGTTCATTAGTGTTAGAGTATGGTCATCTTGACCCGGTTCTGACCCGCCGCTGTGAAGCCCTTGACCAGGGCATGTGCCAGCTGACCCGCTCCGATGAAGCCCACACTCATCCTGATGATAACCACACACCTGACAAAACACGATCACAATAAAATATTAATTAAAAAAAATATATATATCACACACTTCATCCAAAGCAACTTTGAATTGCATTAAAATATATATATACTTATTCAGTTCATGCATTCACTGGAAATCTAAACCATGACCTTGGCATTGACAGTGCCCTGATGTATTCTTAAAACAGAATCTGTGTCATTATAAAGCTGGAGGAGAATTTTAAAAGTTACAATATGCCTGCAACATCAACTGCACTTAAAGTTGTTACATTGTAGCATCGATTACAATCATATTATTTGCTACATTGCAACATCAAAACCATTTGCAAAACGTGTTTAGTTTCATTGTACATCAACTACAGTAATACTGTTATCATATACACAAAGAAATGCATTCTAAAAATGTTGTTATTGTTAGTATAATCAGTGCATGTTAATAATGATTCCTAATGCTGCAGCCTAGCCTGATACACCATTATCATGATTGTCTAAATATTTCATCATCTCAGGAAACTGAACATTTTCTCACCTCCGCCGACACTCACGGTGAACGGAAGATTCGGTTCGGTGTTTTAGTTTACCAAACTGTAAAAACACTAATTGATGTCAACGTGGCTTCCTTCCCTCCATGTGCAGCGGGACAGCGCTCTGACTGACGCGCGAACGGACCAATGAGAGACGAGATGCTGTGGCGTCAAACCAATCAGCGCAGTATATGCAGCGAAGGCGGGGTTTGCAACGGAGCGCTCTTATTGCATCAGTTCCTGTAAACAAAAGGATGAGTGTGGGTTAGCTCTGTGTGTGTGTGTGAGAGAGTGAGAGTGAGTGTGTGAGTGTGTGAGTGAGTGAGTGAGTGAGTGAGTGAGTGTGAGTGTGTATGAGTGAGTGTGAGTGAGTATGAGTGAGTGTGAGTGAGTGAGTGAGTGAGTGTGTGTGTGTGTGTGTATGAGTGAGTG
>NW_015666670.1:32281-33780 GCF_001515625.1 Sinocyclocheilus rhinocerous
GTGTGTGTGAGTGTGTGTGTGTGTGTGTGTGTGAGTGAGTGAGTGTGAGTGTGTGTGTGGGTGTGTGTGTATGTGTGTGTGTGTGTATAGACATGTCACACAACACTGATAGTTTGCATGCATGTACAAGTTAACTGTTAAAAAAACAATAAAATCCTTCCTACAAATTACCATGTTACCATAATACAGTGGTGTGAAAAAGTGTTGGCCCCCTTCCTGATTTCACAGCAGTTTAAGTAACATTGTCACTTAAACAAAGAGAGAAATATTGTTCAGAACCATTTATTAAACTAACAGAGGTTGCAATAAATGTTATTTCAAGTATTAATTTTAAATTCGAAATGCACTGTATAAAACCAAATGTTTTGCATTACAAAAACAACAGAATTATTTATATCCTTTTTTAAATTTCATTTTTTTATCAACTTGTCAAAATTGCAAAGCACAATTTGCTATAATTTGAACTCAAAATAAGACTACATTAGATCTTACTGGAACCAGGTTTGTTTTTGTTAACTAAAATGAAAACTATTAAAAACATTTTTGGTAATTGAAATGAACTTGAAGCAGAATAAAATATAAATATTAGATTAAATGAAACTAAATTAAATAAGCTTACGCTGAAGCATTAAAATTACTAGCTGAAATAAAAACTAAAATAATAGAACTAAACCTGAAATAAAAATAAATTTAACCTAAATAGAAGTATAAAATAAAAAAATAAAAACACTAATAAAAACGACAAATGCCAAAATTTCAAAAAAAAAAAAAAAAAATGTTAAATAAATTTTAAAAAGCTACGAAAACAGGATTCTATTAGGATTGGTACAAAATTATGATTGAAATTCCATTAGCATTCCTTTAGGATTTTTTGTCACTCCAGTTACACATGAAAATCAGAGTCCATTGAGTGTCTGTCTGTGATACAGCAGCGCTGGACCCCAGATGATGCTTCAGGTCAGAGGTCAGAGGTCATGCCCAGACTGCATCCCTCAGCACAGACGCTCTCCATGCGGATCAGATCCACCATCAGCTTAAGATGGATTATCAAAGAACCCCAAGCATGTTTATCCAAAGTCAGGAGAGCATACTTGAAATTCCCTTTCTCATGAATTATATATCAAAAGGATTCAGGTTTTTTTTGTCCACCATTTACATACAAAAGTCTCAGTATAGTGATTGAAGAACATGACTATTAACCCCGTAAAGCCTGACATATTAAATAATAATCAGAGAAATCATTTTTTTAATATTCAGACAAAATATCATAAAAAGTGTTTTTTGTTGAGTAGCCAATCATATTTGATCATCAGGTTTTTATGCCTCATATAGTCTGATATAGTGAAAATATGGAGGAAAAACAGCTCAATTTTATTCAGAGACTCAAACTGAGCAAAAATATGAATTTGGTGCAGATGCTGATATTTCTATGATGAAATTCTGATGCTTGTAAATCAGTGAGATCTTTATAACAGTGCAGCAGATACTGACATAAAATG
>NW_015666670.1:35484-36087 GCF_001515625.1 Sinocyclocheilus rhinocerous
TATATATTCAGAGAACATATTTAAAAAAAAATAACATTTTCATAACTTAACAGGAAGCTCGCCTGTCCACTCGATCATATGTTTTTGGTATAGTTCATATCGGAGCATGTTTTAATCATCATGTGCTTGTGTGTTAGTGAGCAGCTGAGGGAGAATGTGTCTGAATAGTGTTCATGCCTGTGTGCTAAATATACAGACAGCTGCTGTCTCACTCATCTGTCCAGCGTTCATTCCGCCATTTTCACCGTCTGTCTGCCTGCCATCGAGCGAGCGCCTCACCTCAGGGCGAAACGCGGGAAACATTCGCGCTTCTTGACAGAAAGTTCGAGCGAGCCAAACTTCGCCCGTCTGCCTCTTTTAATAAGTTAATTAAAGTCCCGCGGCGTGGGCACAATATGCCTCTCATAAAACACTCTAAACTATCAATCAGAGACAGAAGACAGATTGTGTGCAACAGCTAAGTTTGATCATGTCAGTTATTTAGAAGCCGTAGATATTTGTGTATTAAATACGGCTTAGTTCCCAGAATGTTCGCAAAAATTATAAAATGTAATGTTCCTTTAAAGGTTTCTTTCACGTTCACATATAACCAATATATATATA
>NW_015666670.1:37505-41313 GCF_001515625.1 Sinocyclocheilus rhinocerous
TATATATTCAGAGAACATATTTAAAAAAAAATAACATTTTCATAACTTAACAGGAAGCTCGCCTGTCCACTCGATCATATGTTTTTGGTATAGTTCATATCGGAGCATGTTTTAATCATCATGTGCTTGTGTGTTAGTGAGCAGCTGAGGGAGAATGTGTCTGAATAGTGTTCATGCCTGTGTGCTAAATATACAGACAGCTGCTGTCTCACTCATCTGTCCAGCGTTCATTCCGCCATTTTCACCGTCTGTCTGCCTGCCATCGAGCGAGCGCCTCACCTCAGGGCGAAACGCGGGAAACATTCGCGCTTCTTGACAGAAAGTTCGAGCGAGCCAAACTTCGCCCGTCTGCCTCTTTTAATAAGTTAATTAAAGTCCCGCGGCGTGGGCACAATATGCCTCTCTGTGCCCGCCGGAGCGTACCGACACTCATTGGCTTTCTCCCTCAAATCCCCTCAGATTTATTAAAAATACATGAATCAGTTCTGTCTGAAAAGGAATCCAGGCGAAGCGCGGACGACGATTTCTGTCACTGTGATTAGACGGAGACCGATGCCAAATCCACAGATTGACGGTTTTTCTTAAGGGGCTCATTTGGCGCGGAAAACGAGAGAGAGAGAGAGAAAGGCGCCCACACACAGCGTTCCCGCGCTTTCTTTACTCCACTCGTATCGCAAAAACTAAAATTACCGCCGGATTAACGGCTTTCACAGAAAGGAGGCGTCAGGTCCCTGATCGCATGCATCACGGAGATGTCTATTTGTGACCCTGGACCACAAAACCAGTCATAAGGGTCAATTTTACAAATAATATCTGAAAGCCGAATAAATAAGCTTTCCATTGATGTAAGGTTTGTTAGGATAGGACAATATTTGGCTGAGATACAACTATTTGAAAATCTGGAATCTGAGGGTGCAAAAAAATCTAAATATTGAGAAAATCATCTTTAAAGTTGTTCAAATTAAGTTCTTAGCAATGCATATTACTAATCAAAAATTACGTTTTGATATATTTACGGTAGGAAATTTACAAAATATCTTCATGGAACATGATCTTTACTTAATATCCTAATGATTTTTGGCATAAAAGAGAAATGTATAATTTTGACCCATACAATGTATTGTTGGCTATTGCTACAAATATACCCCAGCGACTTAAGACTGCTTTTGTGCTGCAGGGACACATATGTTGTCTGCATTTACATCTGGAAGACGTATTTTTTTTAGAGTGTTTGCTCATCTGCAACAACGTCTATAGGATGTTTCCTATCAGATGTCAAATAGACGTCTAGAAAATCTGGAAAGCGTCTGCTGTGTACAAACATCTGACAGATGTCTGTAAGATGTCAGTTTTACATACATTCTAAATCATAAACATCTTAAAGACATCCGATAGGATGTATTGCAAATGAGCAAACACTCTAAAAAAACACATCTTCCAGATGTAAATGCAGACGTCAAATAGACATCTCCGTGATGTACGTGTGCTATCAGGGGAAGCTCGTAGGTGATGTGAAGGTCTTACGAGGGACTCTAGATGTCTGCAGGAACGCGACGAATGCTAATGAACCCGACCGCACAGGTCTGTTATTGAAAAGCAGCCCGCGTTCAGGTGCGTTCGGATCAACAACGCCTCTAATTCATTAAAAGATGAGCGCTTAATGACTTTTTAATTAATATTGATTAATTCAACTTGACTGGCATGTCAAAAATATGCATGAGGGGATCATCACAATAAAGCATAGGAGGCGCCCTAAAAATTAGTTTGGCTGTGTCCAAAATCGCATATTTTTACCGTATTTTTTACGTAAAAGCGATGCAGCCATTTTTAATTTGAATGTGCGAGACTTTCGGTGTCATTCGATTATGGTGTAGAAGCCCATTTCCAACACTGAATAAGAAAAATGTAAAAATGAAATTGCGTTTTTTTTTTTCTTCTCACAATTCAGAGAAAAAAAGTATTGCGAGATATAATTGCGAGAAGAAAATTCACAGTTACCTTTTTAATTTGAATTCCATGAAACGGAAAAACAGAATTGTGAAATGTAAACTTCTAATATCTTGCAGTTCTATTACTTTTTCTCAGAATTGTGAGTTTATGTCTCACAGTTCTGAGTTTTTGTCTCAGAATTACAAGTTTGTCTTGCCGTTTTAACTTATTTTCTCAGAATTGCAAGTTTATATCTTGCATTTCTGATTTTTTTCTTCAGAATTGCGAGATAATATCTTGCAGTTTTAACTTTTTCTCAGAATTGCGAGATAATGTTTTGCCATTTTAACTTATTTTCTCAGAATTGCGAGATAATGTTTTGCCATTTTAACTTATTTTCTCAGAATTGCGAGTTTACATCTTGCAGTTTTAACTTTTTTCTCAGAATTGCGACTTTTTTTCTCAGAATTGATTTTCTCGGAGTTAATATCTCATCCTGCCAGACTTTTCTTTTGTATCATGAAGTACCTATGAGTGAAATGGATTAGAAAAAAAAGAACAAATGCAGGGCGGGGCTTGGTTCTGTGCATCAGTTGTTGATTGGATGTTGAGATGTGGGCGTGGCTGGCGAAAGTGTCTGCAGATGAGCAAGAGCTTGCAGGGGTGGAATTTAAAGGGTTAGTTCACCCAAAAATGAAAATTAGCCCATAAATTACTCACCCTCAAGTCATCCTACGTGTATATGACGTTCTTCTTTCAGACGAATCCAGTTGGAGTTATATTAAAAATTGTCTTTGATCTTTCAAGCTTTATCACACACACTCATACACACACATATACACACACTCGTGCACTCACACTCACTCTCACACACACATAGACACACTCACACATGCATGCACAAGCACTCACGCACTCATACACACACACACACACACACACACACACTGATAACACTAGTTTATGCATTTACCAGGAGAAACAACATCATATAATGAAATGTATATTTTTTCAGAATTCAAGTTTATTTTATGTTAAGCAACCAACATTGTTTTATGGTTTTAGTTTCATTTAACTACAATAACCCTGATGCAAAATAAATAGTTCTTTAGCGAAAGACGAGTGTGATCTGATGAGAATGTTTTATTGCTCTCCGCTTCCCAACAGCATTGATGCTCCTGTAGTTTTTCAGGAAAGACGAATGTTTCTGCATCTTCCACACTTCAACTTCAAGAGACAGACGAGCGAATAATAAACAGAAGATCTCCTGATTCATCACGCGACAGGAGAAGAGAGGAGCAGAGGACGGATGAATAATAGCCGTGCCTAGATGACAAACGGAGGAGAAGCGGCTGAGGATGAAGGCGTGAAGAGGATCTGCAGATGCAGCGCTGATGTGCTGAGCTTGCTGCTTTCAGCCGGAGATTGGGATCTGCTGACGGGCTATTACAAATCTTCTTTACAAATCCTCGTTCTGTGCTTCTAATTAGTGACCGTTGTTTTGTTTCGATCTCTCCGCGTGCGTCACTTCTGAGATTAGAAAAAAAAGAACAAATGCAGGGCGGGGCTTGGTTCTGTGCATCAGTTGTTGATTGGATGTTGAGATGTGGGCGTGGCTGGCGAAAGTGTCTGCAGATGAGCAAGAGCTTGCAGGGGTGGAATTTAAAGGGTTAGTTCACCCAAAAATGAAAATTAGCCCATAAATTACTCACCCTCAAGTCATCCTACGTGTATATGACGTTCTTCTTTCAGACGAATCCAGTTGGAGTTATATTAAAAATTGTCTTTGATCTTTCAAGCTTTATCATGGCACTCAGCGGGTGTTGCATGCTTCAGTCCAAAAGAAGTTAAATAAAAAGCGCCCATCCATAAAAAAAGT
>NW_015666670.1:41679-53089 GCF_001515625.1 Sinocyclocheilus rhinocerous
AACTTTTTTTGGACTGATGCATGCAACACCCGCTGAGTGCCATTAAACAGCTTGAAAGATCAAAGACAATTTTTAATATAACTCCAACTGGATTCGTCTGAAAGAAGAAAGTCATATACACCTAGGATGACTTGAGGGTGAGTAATTTATGGGCTAATTTTCATTTTTGGGTGAACTAACCCTTTAAGAGCACTAAATGAGTGAAAGAAAGGATCTGTTGCTATTTCTGATTCATCGAGTCTTCATCAATTAGTACTATGGTTTTACTGCAAATACTGTGGTTAAACAGTGGTTAGTTGATGGTGAGTGAAGGATCAGGGTTGGCTGGCTTCATCTCTGCACATCATGCACTGATCTCTCCTGACAGGAAGGTTCTTTGCGCAGTAAAGCACAGCTCCCCGCAGCCACGCGCGCCTCTGACTGCTGATTGACAGCTGTCGCTGCTGATCTCACTCAGACGGTGACGTTTCCTGCTGTGAAGATGCAGGCAGAGACCATAACGTGATCTACACACTGGTCATGGATACGGAGAAGGAAACCCCAGCGGCATTTGGCTCCACTGAATCTGAAGACAAATGAGACGCCCTGAGGGACACACTCACACACACACACACACACACACACTCATACACACACATATACACACACTCGTGCACTCACACTCACTCTCACACACACATAGACACACTCACACATGCATGCACAAGCACTCACGCACTCATACACACACACACACACACACACACACACTGATAACACTAGTTTATGCATTTACCAGGAGAAACAACATCATATAATGAAATGTATATTTTTTCAGAATTCAAGTTTATTTTATGTTAAGCAACCAACATTGTTTTATGGTTTTAGTTTCATTTAACTACAATAACCCTGATGCAAAATAAATAGTTCTTTAGCGAAAGACGAGTGTGATCTGATGAGAATGTTTTATTGCTCTCCGCTTCCCAACAGCATTGATGCTCCTGTAGTTTTTCAGGAAAGACGAATGTTTCTGCATCTTCCACACTTCAACTTCAAGAGACAGACGAGCGAATAATAAACAGAAGATCTCCTGATTCATCACGCGACAGGAGAAGAGAGGAGCAGAGGACGGATGAATAATAGCCGTGCCTAGATGACAAACGGAGGAGAAGCGGCTGAGGATGAAGGCGTGAAGAGGATCTGCAGATGCAGCGCTGATGTGCTGAGCTTGCTGCTTTCAGCCGGAGATTGGGATCTGCTGACGGGCTAAACCCATGCAGCTGCTGCAGGATCAGTCTGGACACACAAGCAGCGTCGCTAACTGACGTCAGGACGCTAAAGCACACCGCTGATGAGTTCCAGGGTTTCCATAGGAACACGTGTTAATCAACAGAACGCAGGAACGCTTTGCGCTCTTACTTTAGAAGAAGATCTGCTGAACGGATGTAAACATGGTCAAGCGTGATAAACAGAGCTGAACATCAGTGCATCTCAAAGCATCATCAAACGGGCTGAAATATTCGAAATTCTGCTGAGCCTCAGCTACAGAGCTATTAAAACATAGTTGTTAATTTAAATAAAATTCTAATAAAATAAAATATGGAAAACTTTAAAGGAAAATGAGAAATGCTGCCTAATTTTAGTTGAAGCACTAAAATTATTAACTGGATAAAAACCAAAACTGAAATAAAAATAATTTCAACCTGAATAGTAATATTAAAATAATAATAATAAAAATGATAAAAGCTCATAACAAACTGACTAAAACTTTAAGTAAAATTAAAATCAAAATTAAAATTAAAATCTGTAATGAAATAAAATATAAATATTAGGAAAATTAGAAATCTTTCTTTGGCAACAACCTGAAATAAGTTAAAGTTGAAGCACTAACTAAAATTACTAAATGGAATATAAATAAAAACTAAAACTGAAATAAAAATAAATTAAACATAAATAATTTTTAAAATATAAAAAAGAGCTAGCATTACAAAAATCTAAAATAAAATATAAATATTAGATGAAAAACTTTGAGCAAAAATTACTGACTGAAAATAAATAAAAACTAATCCTTAAAAATAAAAATAAACAAATAGTAATACTAATAATATATATATAAAAACGATAAAAGCACACAATTAAAATCTCTGAAATAAAATAAAGTATTACATGAAAAACAAATGAGTTTTTATCAGCTGCTTCCACACAGAATCTTTCCTCGTCACAGTTTCTGAAAGCTGACACTCAAACAGCAGAAGCACACACCAAATCTACAAAACCATACACTGATCTCAGCCTTTGACTCAGTTTTCAATTTCAGAAAACACTTTTTGCAAAACACAACACACAGTTCTCTATGTAACACACACAAATCTAACAGGAATTAATATTATGGCAAAGGTGTTTGCAAACACACACACACATACTCATACTCACACACACTCCCGCCAGACTGTCGATGTCTGAGACAAACGAATGACGCTGATATCACTGGCCTTGAGCCGCCCTGAGGATGATGGGAAACAGGAAGACTGTGGCACACTCAGAGATGACAGCGACGATCAGGTCTGAATATCTTTATAATCAAACGTCCCCACAACAAAAGTAAAACCTGAAATCAGCGACATTCTGAAACCTCTGAAACAGCCTCTGTGAACAACACCTTCCCTAGAAACAATTCAAGATAATTTAAGATAATTTAATTTTTTCAGTGCATAATGTTGTAAGATTCAATTTTATACATTATCATGCTAATTATGAATGAAATACATTTTTAATTTACTTCAGCACTGGCATTTCTATTAAATTCTTATTAACTCCCTGTAGTTCAGGCACAAACCCCTGGTGTTTTGGCACATAAAATTTGATCAGCACTGTATAAAACCAACAGATGTCACTGTGAGGTCCTCATGATGATAGAAAAACACACATTACAGCAGCATCACCTGAGACGCACACGGGCCCATCTGTCTGTGACAGACTCACTGAGAACAAACAGAGAGAGAGAGAGCGAGAGAGAGCCGAGATAAGCAGAAAAATCAACTACAGCCTTAAAAAAAAATGAGTGTGATTATCTACATCACGGAGTCAGCAGTCTCTGAGTGTGTTATCAGTGAGCACCTTTTGAAGAGGATGTTCTTCAGGACGACCACACACACACACTCACTCACACACATATACACACACACTCGTGCACTCACATGAACACACACACACACACACACACACTCACACTCACGCACACACACACACACACACACACACACACACACACCTCAGTTTTCAATTTTATAAAACACTTTTTGAAAAACACAACACACAATTCTGTATGTAACACAAAAATCTAACAGGAATTAATATTATGGCAAAGCTGTTTGCAAATGTTAGCTTTTGAGATGTGTTTGTGATATTCTGAATGCAGCGCTTCATTTTGCAAGAGATGAGAGGCGTTTTGCATTTTGTGTGCAATTCTTGGATTTGTGTGTGAAGTTATGAAAAAAAAGAGGCAAAGTTTTGAAAATGTGTGTAAGCAGCTGAAAAAAACTGTAAATGAAAATGAAAAATATTGCCTTGGCAACTAAAGCCACATCCACACGAAGCCAGAGCTTTCCCTATCAGATCTTTTTTTTCCTTGTCTCAAAAACGAAGCTGACTCAAAACGATGTAGTATACATGCCAGACCAGTATGTGGCGCTGTAATTCTGCCACAGAGATACACCACAAACGGAGAAGAAGACTTGGAGCATGTGCATAAACCTTGCATGCTGTATACAAACCCGACACAACAACAAGAAGACAAACATGGAACAATACATTTATTAATCTGTGTTAATGTTAGTTAATAACAATACAAGCGTTCAGTGTTTGTTCATGTTGTTGTTGCTGTTACGTGACGTAGCGGTGTAAAACTAAAACTGAAATAAAACATTCTTAAAGGGGTCATCGGATGCCCATTTTCCACAAGTTGATACGATTCTTTAGGGTCTTAATGAAAAGTCTTTAACATAGTTTGGTTCAAATTTCTCAATGGTAGTGTAAAAAACACCCTTTTTACCCTGTCAAAATCAGCTCTTTTCACAGCGACCCGTTTCGGTGCATGTTCCTTTAAATGTTAATGAGCTCTGCTGAGCCCGCCCCTCTCTTCCGAGCTGCTCTCAGAGAGACTGTTTACTTTAGCCGCATTCATCGTGAAACTTGCTAATTAGCACGTTATTAGGAAAGACGATTTGCAAGGATTCATTACAAAACCTTATACTCATTTCTTCTGTAGGTGAAGCTGGATCACGAATTACCCCTTTAATAATAAAAAAAAATAAAAAATCACAAAATCACAAAATTTAGCAAACAAAATCATTAAAATGTTAGTGTAAATGAAAACTAAAAATCAAACCAATTGAAAATATTAATACAAAAAAATAACGAAATGACACTTCGAGCTGGAGTTGCACCGTTGCACATCAGACTTTAGTAGCAGTCGATTGTTTATATTTAGCTGCACAGAAATATTGTACCAAGACGTGATGTTCGAGAGACGCACACGTCACCGTCAGGTTCTCCCAGGACACCGGGAGACACGCGTGCAGACGGGTCACGTCCAGCACCAGCACGACCGCGCTGACGGCGAAGCAGCTCGTCCAGACCGCCATGCAGAAGGTCTCCCATAGGTGGCGCTGTAACCAGCGCCGTGGATCACTAATGAGACGATGGTGCAGCCCAGCGTTAGCTGACACACACGGGCCGCACCTCTGGGAGAAAACACGGCCGAGACGTTCAGATGATGTCCGGAGGAGGCGCTCATGACGAGACGGGACACTAGCGGTCCAATGTTTGGGGTCAAAGGTCTTCTCTGCTCAGCAAGGCTGCATTTATTTGATCAAAAATACAGTTGAAATTTTATTATTGCTATTATTCTTTTTTTGTTTAACATTATAAACAATGTTGAAAACGCTGCATAATCTTTTTGTGGAAACAAAAGCAACCCGTAAAAATAAAACACTTACTAAAAACAAATTTATTTACAAAAATTGTAAAATTTAAATACTTAAAATAGTTTAAAAATGAAAGTAAATTAAAATAAAACACAAAAATAATAATCAAATCATAGAAATGTAAAATTAAATAAATAATTAAAAAACAAATTTAAATAAAACGCTGATTAGAAATTTATTAGTAAAATTAAAAAATAATAATCAAATCACAACAATTTTTAAATATGTAAAATAAATAATTAAAAAGGAAAGCGATATAAAACTGACTTGAATTATGCTTTATTTAATAAAAATGGCGAATTAAAATTATTTTAAAATGAAACTAAATTAAAAAAAAATACTTACTAAAAATTAATTAAATCATAAAAATGTCAAATTAAAATAATTTTAAAATGAAAACAACTCTAAATAAAGCTCTTACCTAAAATCAATTAAATCATAAAAACGTCAAGTAAAAATAATTAGAATAATTTTAAAATGAAAACAAGTCAAAATAAAACACTAAAAAACATTAAAATGTCACATTTAAATAAATAAATACTAAAAAAACTAAAAATGTATTAAAAAATGAATGTGTTAAAAAAATAAAAGAAATGATGTTAAAATCAAACAATTAAAATAAAACACTAAAAGTGTGAAATTCATGATTCATTTTTTTCAGGATTCTTTGATGAATAGAAAGTTTAACAGAACTTTCATTTATTTGAAATCTTTTGTAACATTATAAATGTCTTCACTGTCACTTTTGATCAACGTAATGCAGCCTTGATGAATAAAAGTGTTAATTTAAACTCTTACTGACCCCAAACGCTAGTGTATTTGACGTCTTATTATGATGGAGGATTTCTAGATCAGAGGATCCGGCAGCAGGAGGCTGATGCTGAGGTTTGCAGTTTTTTCCTCAGGCCTGCATGAAGTATTTCTGACTCTATTTTGACTCACGATCTGTCAGAAAGCAGACACGTCAAACTCACTCGATTCTCCCAGAGACAGACAGAAAACCTGTTCATCATTAACATCAGATCAATTACCTTCCAGATCCAGACTCAGTGATTCAGCAGAATCTGGAAGCAGAACCCAGAAGATCTCCAGTCGTGGCGGTCCAGAGCAGAGAGTTATGGGTATGTGGGAGCGTCAGAGCAGATATGAAGCTGGAATGTGTGTCAGAGGCCACCTGTGAGAAGAAACCACTGTTATTCTATATATAAACACACGCAGACACTCTGGGCTTCTGAAGAATGAACTCTAAATATGTGAGACAACTACGGTCTCTGCTCTTAAAGGAACAGTGCACGCAAAAAAAATAAATAAAATCACTCACCCTCAGTTCATGCGAGATCAGGATGAGTTTGTTTCTTCATCAGATTTGTAGAAATGTAGCATTGCATCAGTGTCTCAGCAATGGATGCTCTGCAGTGAATGGGTGCCGTCAGAATGAGAGCCCAAACAGCTGATAAAAACATCACAATAATCCACAAGTAATCCACAGCACTCCAGTCCATCGGTTAACATCTGGAGAAGATAAAAGCTGAAACACATCCAGCATTAAGACGTTTTTAATGTCTAAAATGTGAGTCCATAATTCATAATAACGCTTCCTCCAGTGAAAAAGTGCATCTGCTGTTGTCTCTCACATCAAAATCAGTTGTGAGGATTACTTGTGGATTATTGTGATGTTTTTATCAGCTGTTTGGACTCTCATTCTGACGGCACCCATTCACTGCAGAGCATCCATTTTTTGGTGAACTGTTGCTTTAAAGGAATCTTTTAGGCTCAGTAAATGTTCAGCCCAAAATGTCATCATTGACTCGCTTTTCATGGCGTTCTTTATTCTGTTAAACACTAAAGAAGATATTCTTAAAATGTCTGCAAGTCAGTGGCAGGGGCGTAGCCATCATTTCAGAAGTGAGGGGGACAGAAATGTTATATATATATATATAAAAAATAATAATAATAATAAAAAAAAAAATATATATATATATTGCTCTGTTTTTTAATGTTCCTTCTTTAAAAAGCAGTGACACACTTGCAGCTGTTTCCCCTAAATATGTGTTTTTGCTAATGCGTATTTTTGAATGTATTTTGTATTCTAATGTATCTATATTTATTCACACCAGCTCTTGAAAACTTCTATGCGAACACACTTGCCCGAAAAAGTGCGAGGGACGAATTTACGTGATATTAAAAGTGGGGGGGGACACGTCCCCCGCGTCCCCCACGTAATCTACGCCCCTGGTCAGTGGGGTCCAGCGGCGTTATAAACCTTACATTGTTTTGACAAAAACATGCTGCTGATGGAAAAACACACTAGTCTGATAAAACCCCTTACTAACCTTGAAGTCCATTCATGTCCAGGTTTCTCATGATACACAGAAGGACGCTTTATGGATGGAGAGACGAAACAGACGAACCCTGTTATGTTTTATATTCATCTGAGTGCTGCATTTCAAGCTTGACCCATAAAAATAACATACACGCATAGTAGGCTACAATATTAGTGTATTTATCTTATGCTCACATTGCAAAGCCATTACATCATTATTGTTGTCCAAATTCATACACACACATTTTAATTGGAATAAATAATACAGTTGAATGTGGGACAACAATGTATTTAGCTGAGCTCCGGTTGAATATGACTTACTTTTAGTTTTTTTTTTTAATATATATATTTGTACCAAGTATGCAATAAAAACATAAGCTAACAAACAAATAAATAATTTTCAAACCCCCCCGGTGTTTTTTAATCATTTATTTTTTGAGTATAAAAATAATTTTAAAATAAATAAATATCTTTAAAAAAAAAACTATATAAATGTTAATACAACTTTTTAATACTTTCTTTGAGTATAGAAATATTTTAAAAACAAACAAATAAATCATTTTGAAGACACCTAGCATAATTTTAAAATTTTACTTTATAATACATAATTCTTTAATACTTTTTGCGTATGAAAATTATTTTATATATAATTAAGTAAATAAATAATATTAATAATAATTTTCAACCCCCTGGTGAAGACCCCAGCATATTTTAAGCATTTATTTTCTAACTATCAATAAATAAATAAATATTAGCATATTTTTTTGATTATGAATATTTCTCTGTGGTAAAGTGCAGTGACACACAGACTATTGATAGAGGCCGGAACGATCCTCTAAAAACAGCATCGTGGTGCGACTGTGACTCATTTACTGAATTAAACACGAACCGTAACAGATGGAGTCATTTTCTGACACTGATCCTCACACCAGAAACAAACATGCTCCAGTAATATTAATATTGACCTTCAGTTCATGAATAAATAAGTTACAAAATAAGTTAAAAAATAGTTTAATTAAAAATGGTAAATAAATAAATAAAATAATATATATTTCATATTACCTAAGATTTTTCTGGTTTCATTTTTAGATAACTGTAATTAACCCTGTTCCAAATAACTGTCTGACTTTTAGAGGATGTTTTTAACACAACAGCGCCACCAGCTGAAGGATCAGTGTATTCACATGCTGTAGTTCAGCTGGATTTGTGGGTCTGCTCTGCCATCTGGAGAAAACTCACACACACACACGCGCGCACACACACTCACACACACACACACTCACACACTCACTCACACACACACACACAAACACACAAACACACAAACACACACACACACACACTCACTCACACACACACGTGAAAAAGAGCTGCAAACGTCCAGCAGAGGGACACATACCACTAAAATCCAAACTCAATCAAGGCTACTCATTGGCAACTAGCTCAAATAAAATAATAAAGCTTACATTAAAAAAAATTTTTCAGTTAATGTTTATTTCATTTCAAGTAATGATTTTTTTTGTTATAGTTTTAGTTTACAATAATAGCCCTTGTATGGTGTATGGTAATGAATTATTCATAAGACATAAGAAACACATTAAAGCAATCAGAGTCTATCATTTTGACTTGAATAACTTCAGTATATATATATATATATATATATATATATATATATTCTGTGTGCCACCAGAACAGAGTTAAAAATAAAACAATCATGACAAAATTGAAGTGCAGACTTTAAGCTTTAATTCAAGGGCTTGAACAAAAATATAACATAAAATGCTTAGGAATTGCAACCATTTTTATACACGGTTCTGTATGCCACCAGAATAGAATTAAAATGAAACAATGAAGATGAAATTGAAGTGCAGACTTTAAGCTTTGAATAAAAATATAACATAAAATGCTTAGGAATTACAACCATTTTTATTTCATCTTATTTCAGTCAGCTGCCATGGCAACATTTTTTCATTTTAATCTAATATTTGTATTTTATTTTATTTCACTGAATGAAAATGGTGATTAATAGTTTGAGTTAACAGTAATAAAGCTGAAGTGTATTTTCAGTGCAGTGTGCCGGGATGAGGATGAGGATGAGGATGAAGTGTTTAGTAGTTAGTAGGTTAAACACGAGCGCAGCTGGACGTCATTAACCCGGTCAACAGCTAGTTAACAGAGACCAAGCTCTGGACACTTTGAAGTTCCTTCAGACGCCGGGAACCATCACTTCAAAGCATCGTCCTAAAGATGTCCATTCAAAAACTAAACGTGACCTCAGGGTCATTTTTATTTTAGTTTTAGTAATTTTGTTATGCATTTTTCCCCCCAATTTTTTTTTTTTCAACTTTTTAATACATCTACATAGAATTTTTATTTCAGAATTCAACCAGGAATATTGATGTCAGAAATAAAGAGAAGAACTCAATTGGCAATTATCATCGTGTGTTTAATTGATGCAGGTTTGCATGAATTACTGTCAAACTATTGATCTACTGATGGAGAATCCGAACGCTCTCGTCCTCCTGCGCCGATCAAACCTCACTTCTTACCTGAAAAAACACAAGAAAAAACAACAACAGGAGTCAAAAAGAGGAAAATCTCATCTTTTTTTTCAATACATATTTCCTATATTAAACTATGATAGCCTGTTTAGACTACGGGATAGAAAAAAAAAAAAAGATAATTGCAACTTATCATATAATTCAGATTTTTTTTCACGAGGTATAAAGTCAGAATTTAAATATAAAGTCAGAATTTTGAGGAATAAAGTCAGAATTGCATAATATAGTCAAACCTGGAAAATATAAAGTCAGAATTTGGATATAAAATCAGAATTGCAAGATATAACGTCCGAATTGGAAAATATAAAGCTAGAATTTTTAAATAAAGTCATAATTGCGAGGTATAAAGTCAGAATTTCAAAATAACATCAGAATTTCAATAAAAAGTCAGAATTGTGAGACAGTCAGAATTTTCAAAATACAAATTCGAAATGTCTAAATAATGTCACAATTGAGATATAAACTCAGAACTGTGAGATATAAAGTCAGAATTTTGAAATATAAAGGCAGAATTTCAAAAATGAATTCAGAATTGTGAAATATAAATTCTGAACTTTTAAATAAAATTCAGAATTGCAAGATCTAAACTCAGAATTTCAGAATATTAAGACAAAATTGCGATAAAAATATGAATAAATTAATTATTTTAAATTGTATTAATATTTCACAATATTACTGTTTTTTAATCAAATAAATGCAGCCTTGTTGAGCAAAAACATTAGAATTAGGGATGCACGGTATTGGATTTTTACCGATATCCGATATGCCGATATTTTTCAACTCATTTTGGCCAGTAGCCGATACCGATATATTATGTTTGGAAACAACACCAAGTCTCTCCTGTGTGGAAATTATAAACAAATTATTTTTAGTTTTGGTTAGTTTTGAACAAAAACTTATTTGTTAGAATTAAACAATAATGAAGACAATTTTTCATATCGGGGCGATGCCGATATTTACATTTTAAGCCATTATCAGCCGATTCCGATATCGTTCCAATAATATCGTGCATCCCTAATTAGAATATCTCACGACTCCAGACGTTTGAACTCTAGTGTCAGTGCGCTCTCTAGTGGCGTTTGTCTGAAATCAAACATATGAAATATGAAATCGGCAATAAACTCTTGAACACACCTGACAGTTTGATCCATTTGGGCACGAATTGGAAATATTAATTCTGAACTTTTAAATAAAATAAAATTCAGAATTGCAAGATCTAAAGTCAGAATTTCAGAATATTAAGTCAAAATTGCGATAAAAATATGAATTATTTAATTATTTTAAATTGTATTAATATTTCACAATATTACTGTTTTTTAATCAAATAAATGCAGCCTTGTTGAGCAAAAACATTAGAATTAGGGATGCACGGTATTGGATTTTTACCGATATCCGATATTTTTCAACTCATTTTGGCCAGTAGCCGAAACCGATATATTATGTTTGGGAACAACACCAAGTCTCTCCTGTGCGGAAATTATAAACAAATTATTTTTAGTTTTGGTTAGTTTTGAACAAAAACTTATTTGTTAGAATTAAACAATAATGAAGACAATTTTTAA
>NW_015666670.1:56492-60912 GCF_001515625.1 Sinocyclocheilus rhinocerous
AAATAAAATTCAGAATTGCAAGATCTAAACTCAGAATTTCAGAATATTAAGACAAAATTGCGATAAAAATATGAATAAATTAATTATTTTAAATTGTATTAATATTTCACAATATTACTGTTTTTTAATCAAATAAATGCAGCCTTGTTGAGCAAAAACATTAGAATTAGGGATGCACGGTATTGGATTTTTACCGATATCCGATATGCCGATATTTTTCAACTCATTTTGGCCAGTAGCCGATACCGATATATTATGTTTGGAAACAACACCAAGTCTCTCCTGTGTGGAAATTATAAACAAATTATTTTTAGTTTTGGTTAGTTTTGAACAAAAACTTATTTGTTAGAATTAAACAATAATGAAGACAATTTTTCATATCGGGGCGATGCCGATATTTACATTTTAAGCCATTATCAGCCGATTCCGATATCGTTCCAATAATATCGTGCATCCCTAATTAGAATATCTCACGACTCCAGACGTTTGAACTCTAGTGTCAGTGCGCTCTCTAGTGGCGTTTGTCTGAAATCAAACATATGAAATATGAAATCGGCAATAAACTCTTGAACACACCTGACAGTTTGATCCATTTGGGCACGAATTGGAAATATTAATTCTGAACTTTTAAATAAAATAAAATTCAGAATTGCAAGATCTAAAGTCAGAATTTCAGAATATTAAGTCAAAATTGCGATAAAAATATGAATTATTTAATTATTTTAAATTGTATTAATATTTCACAATATTACTGTTTTTTAATCAAATAAATGCAGCCTTGTTGAGCAAAAACATTAGAATTAGGGATGCACGGTATTGGATTTTTACCGATATCCGATATTTTTCAACTCATTTTGGCCAGTAGCCGAAACCGATATATTATGTTTGGGAACAACACCAAGTCTCTCCTGTGCGGAAATTATAAACAAATTATTTTTAGTTTTGGTTAGTTTAAAAAAAAAAAACTATTTGTTAGAATTAAATAAACAATAATGAAGACATAACTTTTCATATCGGGGCGATGCCGATATATTACATCAAACATATGAAATATGAAACTCTTGAACACACCTGGCAGTTTGAGCCATTTGGGCACTTTGCCGGGGTCGGTCTTCAGCGGTCCGACCGCAGGCGTCTGAGCATCACAGCCGTCCTCCGTCGCCCCCCGCTGGCCGGAGGAGTCACATGACTCGGGAGCGGGTGGTGGGTCGTCTTCAGAGACAGGTGGAGGAGAGTGCGGCATACAGCTGGACACAGGAACAGGAAGTGTTTAGTGGAGATCAGTGCGTCTCTCTGACCCCTTTCATGCGACTGACTGAGGTCAGAGGTCATGACCTCCTGAGAGGCTGCGGTTCTTACAGACTTCCTGCATCTGTGTAATGTTTGAGATGAGAGATGAACATTCAGATCTATGAGCATTACCCATATAACCAGTTTCCTCCAATTTACCAGTTACTCCTTCAAACTGCAAAACCCGTTGAGCTGTGTATGTAAACTACAGTCAAACCAAAAATTATTCAGACAGCAGATATAATTTTTGATGTTTTTTTACTTAGCGGGTGCAGGACACTATAGTTCATTTATGTAAGTGAGGATAGCAAAATAAAGTAAACTGTGACATATTATACCCAAAAATTCTTCATACAGTGGACTACCAGTAACATTTGTGAGCAAAAATTATCCAGACACTTTGAGCTGAGCATGTTTTGCTCAAGTGTTTTCTCTTTAATTGCTAATGTGATCTTTTTACACCACAGACTGAACAGAATGAAGCACTGCTTGGTAATTAGTTGAGCTGAATTGGTTTTATCTAATTGTGTTCTTAAATGTAACATCTGATAGATATTCAACCGAATTCATTCCATACCTTTCTATCAAAGTTATCTGACATTATCAAGATGAGTTTGTTCTGACTCAGTTTAACTCTTGAGTTCTTCTCATATTTTATTACCATTTTCTAAACTATAGCCAATAAACTGTGATTATGTGAGAAATGTTGAAGTGTCTGAATACATTTAGGTTTGACTGTATGACAGGTGCTATATGAATAACTTTATTCTTATTAACACACTAAAACTGTGGTTAGTATGAGACAGTATAGAAAAGTAAAGGAGGATTCTGCAAGAATACTAAAATAATTAGAACTAAATCTGGAATTTAATAAAAAAAACATTATACACACACACACACACACACACACACACTCACTCACTCACTCACTCACTCACTCACACGCACACACACACACACTCACACACACACACACACACACTCTCTCTCACACACACACACACACACACAGGTTTGTTTTTGTGAAAAGTGGGGACATCCCATAGGCGTAATGGTTTTTATACTGTACAGACCGTATATTCTATTGCTCTACACCAACCCTACCCCTAAACCTACCCCTCACAGGAAACTTTGTGCTATTTCAGATTTTCAATACACTCCATTCTGTGTGATTTATAAGCGTTTTGAAAAGTGAGGACATGGGCACTCACACTCACACACTCACACACACTCACACACACACACACACACACACTCACACACTCACACACATATATGTAATGATAAAAAAACAACAAAATTACTAAAACTTTAAATAAAACTGAAATGAAAATGGAGAATGTATTACATTTATTTTGTATTTTATATATTTATATGAACTATATGAAATCAGTTTAAGTTGAAGAACTAAAATTAAAATAAAGATAAATGAAAAGAAAAGACTCATAAAATAACAAAAGCACATAAAAATGAAACTTAAACTGAAATTAAATGAAAACTGAAAATAAAAAAATCTAAACCAAAATATGAAATATAAAATTATATATTATATAAATTATATATTAATAAAAGTAGTAAATAGGTCTAAAATAACACTGGGTGTGACAGCATAACAATAAATGTAATATGACTAATAAAACTAGAAAAACTCATTTAAATCCAAATAAAAAAGCGAAAAAACAGTAACGTTCAATTAAGTATTTCACTACAAGCATTGTGAACTACTGTAAATGCTCTATATATGCTCTCTGTCTGTCTATATATATATACTACCAGTCAAAAAATTTTAATAATTATTTTCAGTAAAATTAATGAGACTCACTTATAAGTGAGAAAAATGTTCATGATGGTAGAATCATTGAACAACTGAAACTGCTGCAGTAACTGGTGTTTGGGTGGAAACTCTGGGTTAAACTTATGCAAGAGAACTGAGATCTATACGATGATAAACTCCGGACCTCTTCAGTACAGTGTGTTTTGTGTAGCGTGTGTGTGTGTGTGTGTGTGTGTGTCTCATATGAAGACATCACCGTGAGCTGCCGTGCCGATCCCAGCAGGAAAGCATCTGCTTTGATGTGTGTGTGTGTGTGTGTGTGATGAAGGAGAGCAGGAGACAGGTGTGTATGTGTGTGTGTGCTGGAGGGGTTTCTAGGAAAGCTGCCACTATCTTTAGAGCGGATGTGAGAGGAAACAGCCGCTGGAATCTCACATCGGACGGAACCTCAAAGGAATTCCAGCAGGAGAGAAACACTCCTCCCAGGAAAACAGTGAGTGCGTGTGTGTGTGTGTGTGTGTAAATGTGAGTGTGTGTGTGTGTGTGTAAGTGTGAGCGTGTGAGTGAGTGTGAGCGTGTGTATGAGTGTGTGTTTGTGAGTGAGTGCGCATTAGTTTGTGCATGAGAGAGTGGGTGTGTGTGTGTGTGTGTGAGTGAGTGTGAGCATGAGTACATGCATGTGTGTAAGTGTGAGCGTGTGAGTGAGTGTGTGTGTGTGTGTGTGTGCATGAGTGTATGAGTATGTGTCTGAGTGTTTATGAGTGAGTGTGAGCATGTGAGTGTTTGAGTATGTGTCTGTGTGTTTATGAGTGAGTGTGAGCATGTGTGTGTGTGTGTGTGTGTAAGTGTGAGCGTGTGAGTGAGTGTGAGCGTGTGTATGAGTGTGTGTTTGTGAGTGAGTGCGCATTAGTTTGTGCATGAGTGTGTGTGTGTGTGAGTGAGTGTGAGCATGAGTACATTTATGTGTGTAAGTGTGAGCATGTGAGTGAGTGTGTGTGTGCGCATGAGTGTATGAGTATGTGTCAGAGTGTTTATGAGTGAGTGTGAGCATGTGTGTGTGTGTGTGTGTGTAAGTGTGAGCGTGTGAGTGAGTGTGAGCGTGTGTATGAGTGTGTGTTTGTGAGTGAGTGCGCATTAGTTTGTGCATGAGAGAGTGGGTGTGTGTGTGTGTGTGTGAGTGAGTGTGAGCATGAGTACATGCATGTGTGTAAGTGTGAGCGTGTGTGTGAGTGAGTGTGTGTGTGTGTGTGTGCATGAGTGTATGAGTATGTGTCAGAGTGTTTATGAGTGAGTGTGAGCATGTGAGTGTTTGAGTATGTGTCTGTGTGTTTATGAGTGAGTGTGAGCATGTGAGTG
>NW_015666670.1:63999-85851 GCF_001515625.1 Sinocyclocheilus rhinocerous
GTGTGTGTGTGTGTGAGTGAGTGTGAGCATGAGTACATTTATGTGTGTAAGTGTGAGCATGTGAGTGAGTGTGTGTGTGCGCATGAGTGTATGAGTATGTGTCAGAGTGTTTATGAGTGAGTGTGAGCATGTGAGTGTTTGAGTATGTGTCTGTGTGTTTATGAGTGAGTGTGAGCATGTGTGTGTGTGTGTGTGTGTAAGTGTGAGCGTGTGAGTGAGTGTGTGTGTGTGTGCATGAGTGTATGAGTATGTGTCAGAGTGTTTATGAGTGAGTGTGAGCATGTGAGTGTTTGAGTATGTGTCTGTGTGTTTATGAGTGAGTGTGAGCATGTGAGTGTTTGAGTATGTGTCTGTGTGTTTATGAGTGAGTGTGAGCATGTGAGTGTTTGAGTATGTGTCTGTGTGTTTATGAGTGAGTGTGAGCATGTGAGTGAGTGTGAGCGTGTGTATGAGTGTGTTTGTGAGTGAGTGCGCATTAGTTTGTGCATGAGAGTGTGTGTGTGAGTGAGTGTGAGCATGAGTACATGCATGTGTGTAAGTGTGAGCGTGTGTGTGAGTGAGTGTGTGTGTGTGTGTGTGCATGAGTGTATGAGTATGTGTCTGTGTGTTTATGAGTGAGTGTGAGCATGTGAGTGAGTGTGTGTGTGTGTGTATGCGTGTGAGCATGTGAGTGCATGCAAGTTTGTGTGCATCAGTGTGTGTAAGTAGGAGCGTGTGACTGAGTGTGTGTGCATGAGTGTGAGCATGTGAGTGTGTGCGTGTTTAAGTGTGTGCATAAGTGTGTGTGTGTGTGTGTGTGTGTGTGTACGAGAGTGAGAGTGTGTGAGGATGAACAAAAAGTGAAAAAACAGAACTTGACAAATATGACATGCAGTGGGTAAAATAATTATTGAACACGTCACCATTTTTCCCAGTAAATATATTTTTAAAGGTGCTGTTGACTTGAAATTTTCTCCAGATGCCGGTAACAACCCAAGTAATCCATACATACAAAGAAAACAATACAAATAAGTTCAGAAATTAAGTTCTGTGTAACACAGGGAAAAAGTATTGAACACATGAAGAAAGGGAGGTGCAAAAAGGCACGGAAAGCCAAGACAGCAGCAGAAATCTATCAGTAATTAGAAAGCAATCCTGCTCCTCATCAGTGGAGATTAATATGAGCTTCAGTCCCAACACCTACAGAACCAGGATGATGAAGATGAAGATTTGAAGACTCTGTGGAAGAATGGGCCAAAAGCACACCTGAGCAATGCATGCCACTAGTTTCTCCAGACAGCTGTCATCACCAACAAACACTTTTGTACAAAGTATTAAATACATTTCAGTAGCTCAATACTTTTCCCCTGTGCCATTCCATTTTATTACACAGAACTTAATTTCTGAACTTATTTGTATTGTTTTCTTTGTATGTATGGATTACTTGTGTTGTTACCGACATCTGGAGAAAATTTCAAGTCAACAGCACCTTCAGAAATATATTTACTGAGAAAAATGCTGACGTGTTCAAAACTGATTTTACCCGCTGCATGTCTTAGTGTTATCTTTACCTTTCCTTTCTTTGCCCATTTTAATTTAGTTTCTTGCATATATTCTTATAATATATATTTACATTTTTTTTACCCTATTATTATTGATATTTGACAGTTCAATAAAAGGAAAAAGAGAAATCCAGTGAAATATTCACCCTGCTATAAGTTCATCAGCCTGTAGGGTGGAGACACTGACGTCTAGAAGATCAGAGCGCAAGAAACCATCTGTGGAATCACACACACACACACACACACACAGGATATGATTACAGCTCACTTCCTGTCCTCTAGATTCCAGTGAATGAATGTGAGGAGCGTCAGAGGAATGACCGTCCTTCACACAGAAACAAACTTCACCAGAATAGACTCAGTAAGTGTGTGAGTGGAACAGAACGATCAGATGACCAGCAGGGCTCGACGCTCCCATTACCCAGAATGCACTGTGTGCTTCCAGTAAAGCAGATTAAATTGATGTCATTGGTTTGGACAGCAGATGAAAGAGATGTTAACAAACCTGTCCTCACGTCTGAGCCAAAGTACACGAGAGCAGCAGGGAAGAGACTCGCCTGAGAGAGAGACAGAACGATGAACACACACACACACACACACACACACAGAGGTTAATGACTGTCGCCAGACTGTGCTGAAAAATACAGACATATAAATTTTTGTGTGTGTGGAAATCATGATTCTTTAAAGTGCCCCTATTATGGGTAATGAAAGGTTCATATTTTGGTTTTGGGAGTCCCCAACAACAGGTTGACATGCATGCAAGGTCAAAAAACACTTTCATTTTCTTATAATATGCATTTATTTTTACCTTATTTCCTCAATGACTCCCAAACGATTCGCTCAACAATTAATTTTTCCATACCCCTCCTTTGTGTGACGCTAATCTGCGGTTATTGGTCTGATTAGTCTCATTTTCATTTCATCTCACCTGTAATGCCTGATAAAGCAGCGTTTGTGAGCGCAGTGCTGCCTTGTGTACAGCCGTTACCGGGAAAACAGCTATTTTTACCGCTCCAAAAGCGGCACCTAGTGGCAAAGAATGAATTTGCATTTTCATTCAGACCAATGCGAAATTCAAGTCCACTTCCGAGGGAACTTCGAACTGCGTCTTCTAGGGGTCGCTATGGGGAACGCCTTCAGCGTGACCGGTGTCTGAAGCATACATCTAAAAACGACAATAACATTGGCCGGCGACAGCCTATGACGTAATTTTACCCGGCGCGACCACAGTATAAAAGGGCACCGGGATAACACGTCATCCTCTTCTTCATCTTCACGACTGTTTTGTTTGAAGCGTGTATTCTGGTAAGAGAACGTATCTCTCCTCTTTAAACCATGGCGAGCACTAGTAAGGCGTTAAAGAAGTGTGTGAATCTGTGTCCTCGTTATTTGACACCTGATGATACACACAATCGTTGCATCTTTTGTTTGGGTAAAGAGCATGCGTGCGATGTCCTCGTGAGGGCAATCTGCGTGCATTGTGAGCGTTTTTTCAATGAAAAAGCTCCGCTCTCATTTGTCCCTCTTTTCGAGGAAATAGGGACAGCCATCAGCTCCCCGCGGTTCAGGACCTGACGATGCTGAGGCACGAAGGAAAATTAGCTTGTGGGGATCGCAGGTGGACATGGCTGATGAGTTGAGAGAGGGTCTTTCCCTTTCGCGATTGTCAGTTGTGGACGAGAGTGAGCTGCTGGATGACGATGCTATTTTTCTTACATCATCTGATCTAGCGGCTAGTGCTCTGCTGGCTCCAAGCCAGGAAGAGCAGGAGATGTCGGATGAGGTTGAGACTGAATCCTCTCATTCCTCCTGCTCTGCGTACGCTGAGTTGCTTGAGGTTATGGATCACGCCACGGCGAGGCTTGACTTGCCGTGGAAGCGGGTTGAGAAAGTGGCGCCTCGAGGCCACCTCGATGAGCGTTATCTTTCTGATCATAACCCTCCAGCTCAAGTGAGCCTTCCATTTCTTCCTGATCTCCATGTGGGGATCGAGAAGGCTTGGAAAATCTTCTTCATCTTCACGACTGTTTTGTTTGAAGCGTGTATTCTGGTAAGAGAACGTATCTCTCCTCTTTAAACCATGGCGAGCACTAGTAAGGCGTTTAAGAAGTGTGTGAATCTGTGTCCTCGTTATTTGACACCTGATGATACACACGATCTTTGCATCTTTTGTTTGGGGGAAGAGCACGCGCACGATGTCCTTGAGAGGACAATCTGCGTTCATTGTGAGCGTTTTTCAATGAAAAAGCTCCGCTCTTGTTTGTCCCTCTTTTCGAGGAAAGAGGGACAGCCATCAGCTCCCCGCGGTTCAGGACCCGTCGCTGCTGAGGCACGGAGGAAAATGAGCTTGTGGGGATCGCAGGTGAACCTGGCTGATGAGTTGAGAGAGGGTCTTTCCCTTTCGCGCTCGTCAGTTGTGGACGAGAGTGAGCTGCTGGATGACGATGTTATTTCTCTTACATCATCTGATCTAGCGGCTAGTGCTCTGCTGGCGCTAAGCCAGGAAGAGCAGATGTCAGATGAGGCTGAGACTGAATCCTCTCATTCCTCCTGCTCTGCGTACGCTGAGTTGCTTGAGGTTATGGATCACGCCACGGCGAGGCTTGACTTGCCGTGGAAGCGGGTTGAGAAAGTGGCGCCTCGAGGCCACCTCGATGAGCGTTATCTTTCTGATCATAACCCTCCAGCTCAAGTGAGCCTTCCTGATCTCCATGTGGGGATCGAGAAGGCTTGGAAAACTCCCTTTTCATTTCGCATCCATAGGTTTACAGCATACTAGTTATGCCGATATTGAGCAGATGCGTGAGAACAGTTATGAGAAGATGCCCCCTATTGAAGAGATGCTAGCCAGTTATCTCTCTGCGGGTGAGACAACTTCTCTTAAGGCTCCCTCCCTGCCATCCAAACCCCTTCGAGATACATTTCGTTTGAATGGCAGGGCGTACGCAGCAACAGGTCAGGCTGCAGCTGTTGGAAAACCTGGATAAAGGCCAGGGTTTATTCCCGATGAGATGGCTGAGTTGCGTCGCACCACAGATCTCCGTGCCACTAAGCAGACCGCTACTGCCATTGGCAGATCTATGGTGGCGTTGGTGGTTATGGAGAGGCATCTGTGGGTGAACCTGGCGGACATCGGGTTGAAAGAGAAGGGCTTTTGTCTTGATGCACCAGTTTCCCCTTCTGAGCTTTTCACACACACACACACACACACACACACACTCTCTCTTTCACACACACACACACACACACACACAGGCAGTGGTCAGTTTTTTCTCTGTCTCTATAATGGGCGTCTCTGTGCTGATTTCTATTCTTAGAGCTCTTTGAACAGAAAACAATGTGTTTGAAAGGGCCGAGGGGCATCTGTCCTCAGAGACACTATGTGTGTGTGTGTGTGTGTGTGTGTGTGTGTGTGTAAAACATTCTTTCCATTACATGACGGAAAGTGAGCGAGTAACACATCCTGTTTGTGCCCGTCCTGAGAGACCAACACACACACACACTCATGCACACAGACAGATCTGAGATCTGTGTGTGTTTATGGGTGAATCTCACAACAAATATCAAGACAAAAATGATGGCAGTTTACAGCTGGAGACTGAGACTCAATAAATGCGTCTCATCTTGCTTTCAGGTTTAAACTAAAAGCTTCAGTTTATACTAGGCCTGGCCTTGACCCCTGACCTGACCTCTGACCTCAGGAGGGAGTTACCCCTACATCAGCCTCGTATAGCAGCAATGACTTCACATGCATTTACATTTCAGAAGATGTCAAACATACACACACATACACACACACACACAGTCGGTCTGACCTGGAATAGAGTGACATTCGGCTCGTCTAGAATGGTTTTGGGAGGCGCAACAACTAGAAAACAAAAAAACACTCTGATAAAACACATCAGTGAGTGTGTGTGTGTGTGTGTGTGTGTTATTTACTCTCCTCTGTGTGTGTGTGTGTTATTTACTCTCCTCTGTCTGTCTGTGTGTGTGTGTGTTTGTGTGTGTGTGTTATTTACTCTCCTCTGTGTGTGTGTGTGTGTGTGTGTTTTTTTCTCTCCTCGAGTGCGTGTGAGAGTGTTTAGTGTGTGTGTGTGTGCGTGAGTGTTATTTACTCTCCTCTGTGTGTGTGTGTGTGTGTGTGTGTGTGTGCGTGTGAAACTCACACAGGTAAAACTGCATTTGTGGGTCCTGCAGGTGAGATTGGATAAAAGTCCGCAGAGCAGCGACTGAAAAACAGAGAAACATCACGCTAACATCTGCAGTCTCATGTTAAGACACTATATATACCCAGGTGAAAAAGACGTAGTATTAAATGTATTAAAAATATACTTGAATTTCAAGTAGTATGTTTATAATACATTTGTATTCCCAGCATGCTTATTTGAAGTGCAATAAAAAATATATTGAATTGCATTTTAATATATTTCTAAAAAGTATACTAGAAATACTTTTGTATTAAATATATGCTAGTTATACTTCTAAGAAATATGCTAAACAGAAGCATACTTTTAATGTATTTATAAAAAGTATACTAGAAATACTTTGGTAATAAATATATGCTTAGTTACACTTTTAAGGAATATGCTAAACACAAGCACACTATTAGTATATTTCTAAAAAGTATAGTAGAAATACTATGGTAATAAATATATTTTTAGTTACACTTTTAAGGGATATACTAAACACAAGCATACATTTTAGTGACTTTTTAGTGTATTTACAGAAAACATACTTATGTTACCCTTACTTAAAGTATATTTTATGTCTACTTTGTGTAAGAACATAACAAAATGATTACACTTTTAGTGGGTGTTTAATGTACTTTATATTGCAGTAGGCCTACACATGGTTATATTTTAAATATTTATGTATTTATAATTTTAATATTTGGAAAAGTACAATATTTTGAAAAACATTTTTAACATTTACAATGTACAAACGTTTGTCAACTATTATATTACAAATAGATTAAAATCCAACTTAAACATATCTTGAAATACACTTAATATACTTAAAGTTGTTTCAAAATAATACATTTAATATGCACTTAGTATAGTATAATTTAAATATAGTATGTCTGAAAAAGCACAATTTAAATATATTTCTTTTTCACCTGGGTATATATACACACACACACAACAAAATATAACACAACACAAAATAAGGAAAAATAAAAACAATATTTAATATATTTAGTTCTGTTACCTGTTTCTAGAGGTCTGAAGAAGCCCTGAAGAACGTGGCGGTCGGGAAACTGGACCCTCAGCGCCACCTGATGAACACAGTGACGAATCAACCGCGTGAATCCAGTCACATGACCGATCACATGATCAGACTCACCTTCGGATACCTGTCCAACTTCTCCTTCATCTGAGACTCTCGCAGAGATTTAGTCACGAGAGGAGCTTCCTCCAGCGCCTTCCTGAAGCACACCGAGAAGATAGAATTCATCTGAATTACAGTCTGAACTCTACTCTGAACCAAGAGTGTAGGTCCGATTTTTATTTAATGTTCACCTGATCTCACTTTTCTTTCTGTGTTAAAGATGTTTTCTTTGGATTGCTTGATGACTCGAAAGAGAATATAAGAAGATAGAACTTAATGTGTGTCTCCTGCTAGCTAAATTATTGCTCTAAATCTGTCTTTTCTTTATTCAGAGTTGATCTAGATGAGTTCATGGAAACTCTCCAGAGTTCTGTGAATCCTAAAGCAGTGAAAACTGCATCTCTATATTCATCTCTTAAAGTGAACAAAACACGGTTAATAGAGTTAAACCACAAATTAACCATGCTTTTGCTACACTAACCACAGTTTAACCATGATATTGTAGTTAAACTGTGGTTATACAAAAAAAAAAAACATGGTTACTACACGCTTACTATAGTAAAACCATGGTTAATTCTCTTAAAAGATTTGAATTTGTGTATTCTTTCTTTTTTTCTTTATGTTTTTATAACTGTGCTGCCTTAATGGTTTGATGTTTTGTACTGTACTGCTTAATAATATAAAAAATTAAATCAGAAAGAAAGATCCACGATCCGCGCACCAAAATCCCTATCTCAATCAAATGATTCGCGCACCATAATTTCAGATAGGGGCTTAAATTGTAAAATATGATAAGCGAACCTGCTCCGAAGTTCCGATCTGAATCAAATGATTCGCGATCCGATTGGAGCGCTTCGAAACAGTGAATCATTTTTCGGCGCGATGGTTTAACTGATTCAGAGTCTCTAAAAGCTCTGTTTAACCCATCACTATAGGTGCTTTTTAAAATCATTACAAGTGATGTCGAAATTGGAAAATGAATGGCTCTTTTGATCCGTTTTTTTCTTCTAGTGAATCGCTTGAACCGAATGATCGAAGTCACGAGTTTGAATCAATCGGAGCGGTTCCAGCGTAAATGACTCACTCAATTGAATCGGTTCATCTGTTTCTCCTCTTTTCTCGTCTTCAGTCATGTTTACACGACACTGTCAGCTCTACTACTGACCCAGCTCGCTAGATTTACGACATTAATTGAAATACGCGAAAAAAGCGTGTTGTTTCCAAATAAAATCTCCATATTTCCATTCCAAAGATAACATCCAATGCAAATCTATAGTGAAACACTCCATTAATATGACTAGCTGCAGCTCAAAACACATGTTAGATGGAAACACTGCTTTATGATGGAGTTTGTAGCTTAATTCACTATATCTGAAATAGTTTGAGCTGCAGCTCAATAGAAATCATCTGAAAGCATCCAGTCTCTCGTAGCATTGAAGTCAATGTTCAGTTTATCAGTGTATACTGTAATAAATATTAGAGAAATGATTGTTGTGTGTGATTGTATGAGTCTATATAGAGTGATAGTCAAAGTAAAAAGAGCAGATGAACACAAAACAGCAGAACTACATAAAGTTAAAGAGGCTAAGCTTTAGCATTCAGCTGAACTCTGCTCGTGTGTTTCTAACACTTCGGCACTTTCATCAAATAAAATAATAAAATAGAAAATGTTTTATACAACTTAACATAAAAAAGAACAAAAATAAATAGATAAATAAATAAATAATTTTATACAACTAAACATACCACAATATAAAGAAAAGAAGAAAATTTGAATTAAAAATAAAATAAACCTAAACCATTTTATACAAATAAACAACATAAAGAATCACTAAATAAATAAATGTAAAACATTTTTTACAACTAAACATATCACCACAACAACAAAAAATAAAATAAAATATTTTATACAACTACACACATAATAAAAAAGAACAAAAAATAAATAAATAAAATAAAAAATAAAATTTTAACATTTTATACAGCGAAACATAACACAGCATAAAGAAAAGAACACAAATCTTTTTTTTTTTTTTTTTTTTACTTCTCTCAGAAATTGCTTCAAAAATAATTTCGCTCAAAAACGTACAAAAAAATAATTACAAAGCGGCAAGTAACATCAAATTAAATTAGAATTTTTAAGTAGAAAGACTGAAATAGTATTTGAAATATCTGATTTATTTATAACATTGAAAAATGTTTTTATTCCACAGTGCATGATTATTTATGCATGCAAGACATTTATTTGATTACTGAATTTCCTAAAGTTTTTGAATTTCCAAACGTTAAAAAAACATGTGCTGCACTCGTTAAAAACTCATTAACCACCTCAGGCCGTCACTGAAGAGACAGACAGAGAGAGACAGTCTGTCTGCGTCTGCTGCGGGTTTTAATTAGATACGTCAGAACAGTAATTTAGTCGCAATAACTGATGCTCAGAAATGAAACTGTCTGAGGAGTCAGAGGGCAAAGGTCATGACATAGGATATTTACATGCTTCCCAGAAGACAAAATATAAACAATTTACACTGATCATTCTGATCAAAACTTTATTCTGGACAGGGTTATTTTAGCATCACTGAGATACTATTACGTACTATTTTTGGTAATATTTGGAATTAGATTTCATTAAATTTTGATTTAATTAAATATTTTCTATATGCATACAATTATAGTAATTTTTATTACTTCTTGGTTTTTTTAAATGTATACATAGTTTTTATTCATAACGTTTTAGATTATTTAGTTTTAGTTTTTTAGTACTAGTAACTTGAACTTAAATATTTATAAAAATATATATAATAAATAATAAAATATATTAAAATATTATACATTTGATTTTTTTTTAAATTAATGTTTATTTTATTTCAAGTGATTAAAATGTTTTTTTATGGTTTTAGTTAATGATAACAACTAATAATAATAATAATAACTGATTCAGGGCAGTATGAAATAAAACTACAACATACAACAGTCCTTATTACGTTTCAATATTTAGTTTTTATTAACAATAACAGCACTGTGACAGAAGTGAACTGTGATTGGTCACTTCACATGTCAATCAAACGTGTGTTGTACGTTCTCACCTCTCGCTCTTCAGCTGCGCGAATCTCTTCCGAATGTCGTCAACGGTGACTTCAAAAAACTCGTCAGGAATTTCTGCGTCGTCATGGCGACGGGCTCCGGAGTCCAGATGGAAGACCAGCGGCTCCCTGTCGACCGGCTGCACAAACACACACGATTCACTGATTCATCATGAGTCACTGATTCATCACGAGTCACCGATTCATCACGATTCACCGATTCATCACGAGTCACTGATTCATCACGAGTCACCGATTCATCAGGAGTCGCCGATTCATCAGGAGTCGCCGATTCATCACGAGTCACCGATTCATCACGAGTCACCGATTCATCACGAGTCACCGATTCATCACGAGTCACTGATTCATCGGGAGTCACTGATTCATCAGGAGTCACTGATTCATCACGATTCAGTGATTCATCACGAGTCACTGATTTATCACGAGTCACTGATTCATCACGAATCACTGATTCATCACGAATCACTGATTCATCACGATTCACTGATTCATCACGAATCACTGATTCATCATGATTCACTGATGAATCAGATGAATCAATATAACAGAACACGCAAGGAAAAAAAAAAGAATTAAGTGCAAGAAGTTTTATTTCAAATTTTTAAGTATTTTAGCTTTAACCCTAAGCATTAAAATAGCCCCACCTACTGATTAACATATGATTTGCATACAGGTTGACAAGCACAAATGCGAATTGTGAAAAAAGAAAACGGAAAATAAAAAATAAAAATTAAATGGAATTGTCATTATTATTACACATTATTAACTCGCTTTGTAAACAATGTATCTATAATTTATTTTTCACTTTATTATATTGAAAGTCTTGCATTAAGACTGTAGAACCAATTCGACAGGGACGATGCACTGCCATCATGAAAATTAAATTAAAATAATTTAATATGATTTTCATTTTTGGCACATATTTTCAGGCTTTAAATTATTTAAATGATAAAAAAGTATTTAAAATGAGCAGAAAACTATTATTAAATAGACTAACTGCACCTGAAACTCACAGCATTGTATATTTAATTTGTATCTTTTTTATTTGTCCGAATGTTTATCTGCATTTTTGTGCACATTTTTAACAACAAAGATAAAAAAGCTAAAATATACTGTTTGCAATATAAAGATTAATTATACTGTGATATATCTATATCATTATCATGAAATAAATTCACTCATGTTGCGAAATAAGGTTTTGGTCATATCGCCCAGCCTTAATATGAATTAATACATAAATAACTAACAAAAATAAAAAATAAAACTGCAAGTATCGGACGTATTGATGAAATATCATCATAAAGAGAATGGCTATATAAGTGTGTTTTTACCTCCAGAAATTCGTCTGTTTCCTCTTCATCCCTCGTCGCTTGTTTGGCACTGACTGATCGCTGAAACATGCAAGAAACATCCACAAACACTTCAGTCTGAGAGACAGCAAACACCAGACGACTACAAAATGCACCAGCTACGAAGAAAAAAGCGTGTGTTGGTGTTTGTGTGATCGAATCTAAACACGGTGATGCATGCTTGAACTCAGACACAACAAAAACACAGTGTCCATTTCTCAGAGAAATCAACAACAGAGCAGATGAACACAAAACACGTGAGAAGATTTTCCATGAAAAAGACGTTTAAAAGTTTGGAATGATTAGGATTTTGTCTTCGGCTCAAGAAGGATGAATTTATTTGATCAAAAATAAAAACATTAAAAATTATGAAATATTATTACAACATAAAACAGCTGTTTTCTATGTGAATATCTGTTAAGCTGTAATGTATTTCTGTGATGCGCAGCTGTATTTTCAGCATCATTACTCCAGTCTTCAGTGTCACATGATCTTCAGAAATCATAATAATATGCTGATTTGCTGCTCAACAAACATTTCTGATTATTATCAATGTTTTAAAAAAATATATTTTTGTGGGAATCGTGATAGGCTACCATTCAAAAGTTTGGAGTGAATAGGATTAAAAAAAACATATTCATCAAGAATGCATTTGTTTGATGATTAGATTAATTTATATCATTCAGCACTAATTGAAAATAATTTAACTTAAGTCATTTTCTCTCTAATTCTGTTTAGATATTGCTTCAGTTTTTTAGTTTTTATTTTCCTCCTGCTTTTATTTTAGTTAAAATATTTTTCTTAAAAACATTAAAACTTACTAAAAAATAAACAAAAATTTAAAATGAAAACATAAATATAAAAGCTAATACAGAATAATAAATAAAAAATATAATAGTATATAAATATACTATTATGCAAATATATGTACTATGTATAGAGAATGAGGAGTTACGTCACGATCTTTTGCATTTCGGGAAAGCGCCACCATATTAACGAGACACGCTATCCGTTCCCATGGTTACTTCTCATTCTCTATAAGGATAACTGCTTATCTTTTGTTTTGTTTTTGCCTTTAAGTTAAACAATCATTCATTCTTCATTGTATCGCTTGCAGGGAAGAGAAGCTATTTTATCGCACTGCATGATCATTTGATTTTTTTCTCAATTCTCGATGCAGCATGAATGACGTACACTGGTGACATTTTTCACAATCACGACAAACAATCAAATACTGCCCTAAACTCAATAGCGGATAGGCAGCGCTATCCTGCAAGTATGGCGGATAAACAAAGCAGTTTCCCAGAACTCAATGCAGAGTTACGTCACATTCTCATTCTTTATACACTAATGTTAGAAAAGATTTCTATTTCAAATAAATGCTGTTCTTTTGAACTTTCTGTTCATCTGTGAATCCTGAAAAATAAAATGCATCACGGTTTCCACAAAAATATTGTGCAGCACGACTGTTTTCAACATTGATAATAAATCAGCATATTAGAATGATTTCTGAAGATCATGTGACACTGAAGACTGGAGTAATGATGCTGAAAATACAGCTGCGCATCACAGAAATACATTACAGTTTAACAGATATTCACTAGAAAACAGCTGTTTTACATTGCAATAATATTTCACAATTTTACAGCATTTTTAATCAAATAAATGCAGCCTTGATGAGCAGAAGAGACTTCTTTCAGAAACATCACTTTTGTCTGCCTGTGTGATTTAAAACGTAATTTATTCCCGTGATGAAAAAGACAAAAAGAAAACAAAATGTGTGACAGCAAATGAAGAAACGGGAAGTAAACAGACCTTGATCTCATGGCTGGGTTTGGGTTTCTTGGCTTTCGGTGGGCTGCCGGACACACATGACGACCATGACGTGGACATCTTCAGTCCAGCAGTTCCTCCCAGACGCTGTCCGCTCCCCGAAAATGGCACAAAGTCAGTGGGTGTGGCTGAGGGGGCGGAGCCATGGCACTGTTGGGACGTCCCAGGTCGCTCGTCATCCTCCTGTGGCATTAGTTTGGCCTGCGGAGGCTGGTCAGTTTTGGGCCACACCCCCTGCTCTCGGCTCGAGCTTGGCTCCTCCTCTTCCTGTTTGACAGGATGATGGTTCGGCGGGGCGGCGACCTCAGTGGGAGGAGCTGGGGTTTCCATGGGGACGGGGGCGGGCTCCTCGGGTGGTTCTGGAGGCGGTTGTGATACGGTTGTCTTGGCAACATCATCCGTTGGCATAGCGACCGCATCCACGGATGCAGCAGGACACGAGGAGCCAGAGCCTTTCAGCACATAACTAATGAACAGAAACGGCATCGTTATCATCATCATAATCACGTGATGTTACCGCTGAGACGAACAGCTCACCGTATGATAGCACTTCCTCCGGTGAGACCCAGAGACTTCAGAGTTGTCTTCTTCAGCGCATCCTTACCGCTGACCTACACAACAACAGCAAGACATGATGAAACTGCAATTTAAAGGGCATCTATTATGCAAAATTCACTTTTACATGTTGTTTGAACATAAATGTGTGTTGGCAGTGTGTACACAACCACCTATAATGATAAAAATCCAGCCGTCCTTTTTTTTAAAATCCCCATAAATCATAAATAGTGTCTCAGAACAAGCCATTCCCAGAATCTGTACAATGTGATGTCACATTTCACAAGCCCCGCCCACGATTGTTGACGGACACAGCCGTATTAGCAGAGACCCCCGCCCTGAGTGAGCCGCACACAAAGTCTTATTAAAGCTACAGATGTTATTCAGTCCAGAGCAGTGAGTGATTTTGTGTTTTATTTTATTGTTTGGCTCATATTAACAGCGTAGACAGCTGTTTAACTTCACAGACATAACCGACTGTGTTTGTGTAACTTATGCGTGTTTTTAACAAACTTGTGTGTATTTGACAGTTAAAGTGCAATAAGAGAACTTAGTTTGGTACTCAAATGCCGTGTGTCAGCCGCTTTCTGTGCGTTCAGAAAACCATATATCAGAACTTTAAACTGATATGGCTTTAAAATGCATTATTTCAGTGCAATAGACATGATAATCAAAACCTCTCACCTCGTCTCTCATGTAAACACACACTGGCGTGGGGCCAGACGTGTCCAGATCAGTCCTGTGAGGAGGAAACACATCACAATATCTGTCAGGAGAGAACAAACAAGCACACTTGTACACAAACATCTATGAATTTTTCATGCTGCAATGGTTTCTGCAAGCCTTTTGACACTAATATAACTTCATAGATTATTTAGCAGAAAGTGTTTTGACACCTAATAGAACTCTATACATATGAAACTGTTTTTTTTTAAATGGCTATATCTAAGAAAAACTAAATGGTGTGTATTTTAAGGGTCTTAAAGCTTTTGCAAAGTTTCATTGGCTTACTAAAAACTATGCAGTTTTTTAGAAATGTTTATTTATCTTCTGTCGAAACGGACCGGAACGCATTATGAGGATTAAAGCGTTTGGCAGCGGCGCTGAGCGCTCGTAAAGCGGCCCGCGAGCCTCAGTTCACACGATCTGGCTGCATTTATAAAACACAGCGGGGAACTGGATTCTGCTGGAGAGGAATGTGTTTTACTTCAATCAATAGAGTCAGAAAGAACACACATTTCACATATAAACGACATACTCAGAAATGAATCAGCTGCAGCTTTCTCTCACTGAACAACACACACCTGGTCTGAGGAAAGTGAGTCAGTAGATCCCATAACGTCTGTCCTCTCGAGAAAGAGCCTTGAAGACGAGAGCCGTCCTCCATCTGCAGCGCGATACGCACCTGAACCAAAACACAAACATGTTATTAAGACACACTAGCATTCAAAATGTTTCTCTTCTGCTCATCAAGGCTGCATTTATTTGATCAAAAACACATTAAAAATTGAGAAATATTATTATAATGTAAAACAGCTGTTTTCTGTGTGGATAGCTGTTAAACTGTAATTTATTTCTGTGATGCGCAGCTGTATTTTCAGCATCATTACTCCAGTCTTCAGTGTCACATGATCTTCAGAAATCATTCTAATATGCTGATTTGCTGCTCAACAAACATTTCTGATTATTATCAATGTTGGAAACAGTCGTGCTGCACAATATTTTTGTGGAAACTGTGATGCATTTTATTTTTCAGGATTCACAGATGAATAGAAAGTTCTAAAGAACAGGATTTATTTGAAATAGAAATCTTTTGTAACATTATAAATGTCTTTACTGTCGCTTTTGATCAATTTAATGCAGCCTTGATGAATAAAAATATAAATTATTATTATTATTTTTTTTAATCATACTGACCCCAAAACTTTTGAATGGTGGTATATATATTTTTGAGAAAACATATATTTAACTAAAATAAAAGCAGGAGGAGAATTAATAAAAAAATATAAATATAAATAAATAAATTGAAGCAAAATCTAAACAGAATTAGAGATAAAATGACTTCAGTTTAGGAAGGAAGTACTCTGAGGTCATCAACCAAGTAGAATATTTATATAATATTATAGTTTTTTTCACTTTGAATTGGCTTTTTTCATTTTAGTTTTAAATTTAAAAAATTTTTTTTAAAGCTAATTCAATTCATGTATTCAGCACTACATAATACTCTTTTGTTGTTTTGATGACTGTTCTTCTTCAAGATTCTTCAAAAATCGGTTAAAAACACATCTCTTCCATCTTTATTTGACCCTCTAACTCTAGCACTCTCTATTCTAATTCTATTCTTTAAAAAAAAAAACTTGCCCCTTTTAGACTTGCACTCTATTTATTTACTAACAGCTTGTTTTCTTTAAAAAAAAACGTAACACTAGCTTCTCTATTCTTTTTGTATTCTATCTATTTGTTTTCTTTTTATTTATTATACAATTAACAAAAAAGAGCTCTAACACTAGCTTGCTCTATTCTTTTTCTATTCTATCTGTTTTCTTTTTATTCATTAAAAAGCCCTTGCTACGTGTACTGCGTTAGGCTAACTGAGACTTGTTATAGCACTTGCTTATCATTGCTCTCTTGTTGGTTTTGATTGCTTCCATTGTCGCTTTGGATAAAAGCGTCTGCTAAATGACTAAATGTAAATGTCTGTTGAGTTCACAGGAAGTGCTGTATGACATCAGAGCTCAGGCTCGATGACATCATCAGCTCCGCCGAGTTACGCAGTTAAACACGCAACACAAGAGCCGTTTTACAGGACTGTGTTTATAATGGCGAGAGACAGCGAGAGGAGCGTTGGTGTGTTTGTAGCTGGATGAAAGGGAAATGAGAGAATCACGCTCTCGTTTGATTGAGAGATCAAGGAGAAAGCGATTAATGAGCGGGCTGCTCGTAAAGCATGATGGGTAAACCATGGTCCTGCGGCCGCTCTCGCTCATGCTTTAGGCATGTGGAGCTGAGTGTGTGTGTGTGTGTGTGTGTGTGTGAGTGTGAGTGTGTGTGTGTGAGTGTGAGTGTGTGTGTGTGAGTGTGAGTGTGTGTGTGTGAGTGTGAGTGTGTGTGTGTGAGTGTGAGTGTGTGTGTGTGAGTGTGAGTGTGTGTGTGTGAGTGTGAGTGTGTGTGTGTGAGTGTGAGTGTGTGTGTGTGAGTGTGAGTGTGTGTGTGTGAGTGTGAGTGTGTGTGTGTGAGTGTGAGTGTGTGTGTGTGAGTGTGAGTGTGTGTGTGTGAGTGTGAGTGTGTGTGTGTGAGTGTGAGTGTGTGTGTGTGAGTGTGAGTGTGTGTGTGTGAGTGTGAGTGTGTGTGTGTGAGTGTGAGTGTGTGTGTGTGAGTGTGAGTGTGTGTGTGTGAGTGTGAGTGTGTGTGTGTGAGTGTGAGTGTGTGTGTGTGAGTGTGAGTGTGTGTGTGTGAGTGTGAGTGTGTGTGTGTGAGTGTGAGTGTGTGTGTGTGAGTGTGAGTGTGTGTGTGTGAGTGTGAGTGTGTGTGTGTGAGTGTGAGTGTGTGTGTGTGAGTGTGAGTGTGTGTGTGTGAGTGTGAGTGTGTGTGTGTGAGTGTGAGTGTGTGTGTGTGAGTGTGAGTGTGTGTGTGTGAGTGTGAGTGTGTGTGTGTGTGTGTGTGCGTGTGTGTGTGTGTGTGTGTGTGTGTGTGCTTTTCAGGTTTTATCTCTTATGAAATTATTTTGGATCCGAAGGAGAGTTTGGGTTATTATTTACCGCACGCTTGTGAGGCTTTGAAACACATTCAAAAGTTTTAAGACCGTTTGGATCTGACTCTCATTTCTTTCATGTTGATAACTGCATTGTTATTGTGGTGTTGTTGACTTCTGATTTCCATAAACGAACAAAAAATGAACTCGCTGTTTGACTGGGCAGTTGAGAGGTCGACAAATTAAAAATAAACTATTTAGAAATATTTTTAAGAAAAAAAAAATGACAAAAGCACATAAAAATTACTAAAAATAAATATAAAATATAAAAATAAAAACAAATACAAAAAAATTATATTAGTACATATACTATTATATATACAGTATACATATATGTAATAGTATATATATGTGCTATTTTTGTGCATACTTATGAAAGTAAAATAAAATGAACTATTTAGAATTTTTCAAGAAACAAAAACAAAAAAAGATGAAAGCACATAACAATTACAAAAACTAAAATGAAAAGTGAAAATATAAAAGCTAAAAAATATAAAAGCTAATTCCCAAAAAATATAAAAGCTAATTCCACTGCTTCCAAAAAAATTAATAAAAACTACAATAGTACATAAATATAATATTTTGCTTCAGTTGTTGTGCATACTTACAAAACTAAAACTGGCATAAAAAAAAACATTAGTATATTTTTAAGAAGCAAAAACACATACAAAATGACTAAAAAATAAACAGAAAATATAAAAATAAAAGCTAATTAAAAATAATAAAAACTATAACAGTTTATAAATATACTATTTTGCTTCAGTTGTTGTACATACTCATAAAACTAAAATCGAAATAAAAATAAAATTTTTCAGAATTTTTTTAAGAAACAAAAACCAAAAACATGAAAGCACAAAAATACAAAAATTTAAATTCAACATCATAAAGTTTAAGATTTATGATTAAGATCATATTTCTTATTTCATTTAGTTTAACCTAAAGTATTAAAATAACTTAAACTAATAAACGAAAACATATATATAACAAAATCTAATAAAAATGCTAAAAACACAAATTTACTAAATCTATAACTAAAAGTAAAGCGAAGACACAAAATATAAAAATAAAATCAAGTCAAAATATAAACAAAATCTATAATATAAAACTATAACTGAATCAAATTTAACTAAACTGATCTAAATAATAACTTTATTTTCTTTTTGGAGCTGCTTTATGGCAAAAAAAAAAAAGACTTATTTTTTATAATGATTAAACTTTAGACAGATATTGCACCAATTTTTTTTTTGATTTTAAAGCTGCTTTCTAGCTGAAATTAAACTTGTTTTTTTTATAATGAATGAAATTTACAGAGTTACTGAACTGAATCTGAATCAAAATTAACTAAACTGATCTGAGTAATGACTCTACTGTCTTTTTAGAGCCGCTTTACATCTGAACTTAAAACAGTTATTGAACTGAATAGATTTGAGTATTGACTGAAATCATATTTTATGTAGTTTGCATCCCTGATTTTTCTGATATTTTCCTGTCAGTTACTGTGAATTGGCTGTGAAGCGATCTGCATTGCATAAAGTGCTGTAGAAATAAATGTGAACAGCCTGAGATGAACCTACGGCGTTTTCTGAAGGTTAAACGGCTCCTTTCACTGATTCTTCATAAAAACAGAAAGGTTTGGCTTGATTTTTAAGTGCTTCCAGCCCTGTTTTGGGGAGAAGTGGTGAGGGACTGAATGTGTGTGTGTGTGTGTGTGTGTGTGTGTGTGAGAGTGTGTGTGTGAGAGTGTGTGTGTGTGTGTGTGTGTGTGTGTGTGTGTGTGTGAGGAAATAGAGCAGAAATACAGGTTTTGAAGTGAGGAATCAAACGAGCTGCTGATTATTACCAGAGATCATTAAACTCCCTGATCACTGACAGACAACGCATCATTTCTCAGATGTTTACTAAACTCTTATGTAACGTTCACAGCGCCTGCAGTTAGTTTTAGTCCTGCGTCATATTCATTCAAGCTGTCCTGTTTAAATTGACTGAAAGTCTGGGAAATTTAGTCTAATTTTAGTCAATTAAAACTTACAATTTTAGTCATACTGCATAATGGATAAACTGATAATCACAATTATTTTGCACAAAATTACTGATCATGATTGCTGTCATTTGAACTATTGCACTTGTTTTTATTTTAATTTTTGCGTTTAATTTTTTTAATTAGTTTATTGTAATACATCAAATTAAACTACATGAAAATGAGAAATAATTCCTTTGAGAACGAGCTGAATTGCAATAAGCTTAATTTTTTTCAGTTAACATTATTATTATTTTATATGATTTAATATATATTATATTATTATATAACTAGATTGAAAAGTTTGTAGACAAACTTTAAGTTGGCTTGAAAAAGTCTAGCTAGAAAGTTTGAAAAAGTTTGAAAAGCTTGCAGTCTGAAGGTTTTCAGTTTGAAGTAGTTTGAAAGTTAAAATAGTTTTAAAGATTAAAGTTTGAATGTTTTCAAGGCAATACAGTCTATCAGAAAAATTATAGGTATAAAACATATTGCTAGGGTACCTGGGGTGGTTGCTAGTCTGTTTCTAGCATGACTACCATGTTTTAACATGTTTTTAGCATGATTAGCATGTTACTAGCATGTTTCTAACATGGTTAACATGTTGCTAGCATGATTAGCAAGTTACTAGCATTTTTCTAGCATGATTAGCATGTTACTAGCATGTTTCTAACATGGTTAACATGTTGCTAGCATGATTAGCAAGTTACTAGCATTTTTCTAGCATGATTAGCATGTTACTAGCATGTTTCTAACATGGTTAACATGTTGCTAGCATGATTAGCAAGTTACTAGCATTTTTCTAGCATGATTAGCATGTTACAAGCATGGTGTTAACATTTTGTTAGCATGCTTAGCAAGTTACTAGCATGTTTCTAACATGATTAGCATGTTACTAGCATGTTGTTAGCATGATTGGCATGTTACTAGCACGGTGTTATCATTTTGTTAACATGATTAGCAAAGTTACTAGCATGTTGTTAGCATGATTAGCAAGTTACTAATATGTTGTTAGCATGATTAGCAAGATACTAGCTTGTTGTTAACATAAGCATGTTACTAGCATGATGCTAGCATGTTTCGAGCATGCTTAGCAAGTTTGCTAGCATTTTGTTAACATGATTAGCAAGTTAATAGCATGTTTCTAGCATGATTAGCATTTTACTAGAATGATGCTAGCAGTTAATTTCTAACATGTTTAACAAATTACTAGCAATTTGTTAGCATGTTTACCAAGTTGCTAGCATGTTTCTAGCATGATTAGCATGTTACTAGCATGGTGCTAACATTTTGTTAGCATGATTAGCAAGTTTACTAGCATGTTGCTAGCATGATTCTAACATGATTAGAATGTTACTAACATGATTCTAGCATGATTCTAGCATGTTTAGCAAGTTGCTAGCATGTTTCCTAGCATGATTAGCAAGTTACTAGCATTTTGTTAGCATGTTTCTAACATGATTACCTCTAGTTGACTATAATCACTCTGTTTCAGGGTGATTATAACTAAATTGTTATAAAACAAATAACTAAAAATTGTTACTCAAAAGGATCTATAAGCATCTTTAGGTTTCATTGTTACTCATTATTTACCAAAACACTCTACAACTTTTTGTTTTTGTATTAATTAGTTAAGACAGGGACACATTATTGAACGCCAAAGGCTCATTTTGGGTCAAATCAACCATTTCAGAAATGTCCCTGGCCAAAATTTTTTATTTTATTCATATTTTTTTCTTAAGAAAGAAAAACGGAAATAGTGATGAGAGCGATATTTACTGAGTAATGCACTATTTTGTAGACATTATATGCCTATGGTGACAGTTCAAATATGGGAAAAAAGCACTTTTTGTGTTATTTTTTCCCAAGTTTGATTGCATGTAACTCAATAACTTTTAAAGATATCTCATTATCCTTTTGGACCAATATGTTGGTTCTTAATAAGCATTTCTTTTGCAATATTTATTTTTAAGACCCAATATGGTTCAGTTCCAGAGATATGGGGATTTCACTGTGGTTCCAGGAGTTCATTGTTATTACACACAGTAATTTTCACTGCTCATTCTGTGTCAGTTCTGGTTAAAGCAGCCAAACTAAATCACTTCATTTGATGAAGTTTCACTGGCGTATAAACATGCAGACACACACCGCGCTCTCAGCTCCCGTCTGCGGCCGCGAGCACACCACCATCTCCAGCTTGGCATTATTCGGCAGACTGGCAAAACGCCACTGCAGAGACAAATCTAGAACGAGCCTCTGAAACCTGCAGACAAAGAGAGACAGAGACAATGAGCTGCCAGACACACACACACTCTCACACACACACACACACACACACACACACACACACACACACACACTCTCACACACACAC
>NW_015666670.1:85867-88367 GCF_001515625.1 Sinocyclocheilus rhinocerous
CACGCCCACACACGCACACGCCCACACACACACACGCGCACAACCACACGCACACACGCTCACACACACTCACACGCACACACACGCTCACACACACACACAAATATCATACAGTCATGTGTTGATGAATTCATGTTTATTATTATGTAAGTTATATATATTCTATATTATCTATCTGTGTAGATAGATAGATAGATAGATAGATAGATAGAATAATATAGGCAATAAACATGAATTCGTAAATGCATATAATAAAAACTCATAATATATTAGTTTTAAAATATATACTGTACACATTTATAATTTGTTTATATATAAATATATACACACACATACATAAAATTTTTATTTATATACTTACGTACAGCTGTATGTAATTATATACAGTTGTGCTCATAAGTTTACATACCCCTTGCAGAATGTGCAAAATGTTAATAATTGAAACAAAATAAGAGGGATCATGAAAATTGCATGCTATTTTTTTATTTGGGGGGGTAAACTTTTGAACAGGATGATGATGTGGAAATTCTTCTCATTTTTTTTCTTACGATCATATTTTTTCATTTGTTACTGCACTTCAGAAGCTACATAAATACTTGCATGTTAAGTACAATTTACCCTGATCATCCAATTTCAAAAGTTTACACCCCCGGCAGAAGGTGTTGCCTTCTTAAGCATCAGTAGATGTTTTCACCTTTTATAATAGCTCTGTATGAGTCCCTCAGCTTAATCAGGACAGTACTAAATATAAGATAACATAACTTATTTTGTTTTAATTATTAACACTTTGCACATTCCGCAAGGGGTATGTAAACTTATGAGCACAACTATGTAAAGATTAAGCATACATACATATATGTATGCACAATATATATATATATATACACACACACTCTTCAGGTTACACTCACTTGAGTCCATGTTCATCTGGATTAAAGCCGTGTTTTTTACACACATCCTCAAGAACCTGCAGGATTAAACATTTTAAAATTCATTACTTATAAATATAAAACTCATAATTTAATGTTTAAATTAACCTGATAATTAAAAAACTAGCATCATCCTATTAAACCAGCTGTGTCTCAAATCATTACGATCAGGCCTGTCATGTAGTGAACACACCTATGCTACCTTAATGTCTAGTGCACTAGGTAGGCAACTCACAAGCCCAGCTGAATAAGAATTTACCAACGATGCCCAAAATTGCTGAATAGGACATTACTATTACTCAATCTGGACACAATGCCCAAAGCAAAGGCTGTCTAGGGCACTAGGTAGGCAGCTCACTAGTTCAGCTGAGTCAGAACGCTATTATGTTGGGTTTGAGCCGCTGTGAACACACACAGCCTTCGCGATGAGCTCCACAAACACACACGAGCGTGTGAACGAGCTCATACCTGTAATAAAGGTGTGTTTGGAGACACTTTGACGGTCTGTCTTCTTCCATTCGGAGTTAAAACCGACACAGCCGCACTGCTCGCCGCCATGACACTGTGACGTCACCGTGTTTGTTTGACAAAACTTTATGCGTCACCGATGCTACATTATAATGGGTTTTATTGAGTATGCACAATCTAAAAGTGTATCTGATTTTGCTTCTTGATGCGACATTATCCTGCTTTCATAAACAAATGTTGCTGGCTTGGTCTCTATTGTATAAACAACTTTTCTCCCCATAGGTACCTAATTTGGAACAATTACAATAATATATTATATTAAAATAAATTATTATTTTTTTGAAAATTGGTTTTCAGCAGGCATAATACGAGTTAGTCAATTATTAAAACAAGAAGGCATGCTACTCACTTATTCTGAGTTTCTAGCTGTCTATGGAGTTCCAGTGTGTGTTTTGTTTGTAGTCCTAACTATACTTTGACTGTGTTTATTGCAGTTTAATAAAAAAAAAAAAAAAGGCATGATGCGACATTACTCTTCATGTCATCTGAACTCTAATTAAGCCGCAGTTTATATTACACTGGACTGTTTTGACCACATCATCATCATCATAAACTGACCCCAGACATCTGAATGGATTGTTCAGAATTCGACTGAGTCTGAAAACCGCTGAATTCACAAACTGTTTCCTCGATGAGCCACAAAAATCTGGAATTTCCTGCATGTGTTGTTTTGAACTGCTACAAAGAGAAGAGTATTTACAATCAACATGAGGATGGAGTTTTAGAGAAAGCCCCATACAGCAAAAAATAAATCTGGCCAAAATATATTTGAAATATATGCTACATATATGTTGCAAACAGTAAAGCTCAACAAAAACTATTCTATCTAAAAGATCTATCTATCTGTCTGTCTGTCTGTCTGTCTGTCTGTCTGTCTGTCTGTCTGTCTGTCTGTCTGTCTGTCTGTCTGTCTGTCTGTCTGTCTGTCTGTCTGTCTGTCTGTCTGTCTGTCTGTCTGTCTGTCTGTCTGTCTATCTAATCTATCTATCCATCTATCTATCTATCTATCTATCTATCTAGTCTGTTCATCTATCTATCTATCT
>NW_015666670.1:89981-91373 GCF_001515625.1 Sinocyclocheilus rhinocerous
TTTTTAGTTTAGTTTTAGTTTACTATCATAACTGGTACATTGATGATATGCAGGGTTATTATTGTTGTAAACTCAAACTATAAAAAAAATATTTACTTAATTATTTCATTATTTGAAATAAAATAAACACTGACTGAAAAAAAAAAAAAAATATATATATATAACTTTTATTTCAGCTAGTTGCCAAGGCAACATTTCTCATTTTTGTTAAGTTTAAGTTGATGTATTTAAATAATTTAATGAACTAAAAGTAATAAAAAACTACTGTAAAAATTATTTTTGAAGTTGTAAATAAAACAAAATACTATTTCAGTCTTACTACTTCAAACTTTCACAAACTTTACTTGACCAGTGTACAACACAGCAGAATGTATTAAACTCATAACATAAAAAAATAAAGTTAATTCTACAAATGCACATTCTTTTTCATGCATGTTATTTATTACTCATTTTACACTATAACATCAACATACATGCAAATCATTGGCTATTAGTTTGAAGATTTTGTCTACAAGAAACTTTCTACGCACTTTTTGAGTCTATTTTTAAACTTATTTTTATATAAAGCAATCTGAATTACCGTTGTGCATGAACTGTGCAATATAAACTTGTCTACTCAACACTGTGTTGAAATCTTTGTCTTGTGAACATTTTTTCTTTATTGTTAGTCATTAAGATTTACATTCATGCATTTGGCAGATGCTTTTATCCAAAGCGACTTATGTTGCATTGAAGGTATAAAATGTATCAGTTCATGCATTTCCTGGGAATTGAACCCATGATCGTAACCAGAGCAATGATCTGCTGTTCAAGCTGCAGGAATGCAACCAATGCGAATAAAAGCTTCTGCCAAAACACGTAAATGTAAGACACTATATTTTGTTTGTGTTGTGCTGAGTTTGTGCTGGTGTTTGTGTTGGCTTTCACCTGCAGTACAGGAGCCCTGGGGAAATGACCAGCGTCTGAACAAACAAACAGTTCTGTCCTTATCTGTCCAGACCATCAGCAGAGGAAATAAAACCTCAAACTCTCTCCTAACGGCCCTTTGAGCGGCGTGTTTGTCTGACCTCTCTGAGCAAAGGCCGTATGCTGCCAAACGGAAGTCATTTAGGGAAATCACTGCTCGAGTGTGTTTTTCCAGTCCATTAAAAACTTCTGAATTTCTTTTGCATTATTTGACGAGGAAATCACCTGCAGAGCACAAACACACACACACACACACATACACACACACACACAAAAACACACACGCACACACACACACACGCACACACGCACGCTCACGCTCACACACACACACACACACACTCACACACACACACACGCGCGCGCCCACACACACACACACACGCACACACGCGCGCACACCGCATTTGAACAGTCAATAGCAAA
>NW_015666670.1:91794-97530 GCF_001515625.1 Sinocyclocheilus rhinocerous
ACACACACACACACACACACACAAACACAGACACACACACACACACACGTGTGCATGCATTAGATCAACCATATTTCATATCTCACTCAGGAACTGTATTAATATTCTGTTTATTTTTACATATATGTTTCATCAGATTGAGACACACTGAGACTCTCTTAATGGAGTTTAATCCTTTAAAAATGTGTGTGTGTGTGTGTGTGTGTGTGTGTGAGTGTGTGTGTGTCTGTGTGTGTGTGTGTGTGTGTATGTGTGTGAGTCTGTGTGTGTCTGTGTGTGTATACTGTATATATATATGGGGTCACACATGTAAATATTGTATATGCATTTTATATACAAGTTTGTGTACATAAAGTCCATAAAACATCAACACAATACTGAAAAATACAATAGTAAATTAAAGCTGCAAGCAGCGATGAACGGGCCCTCGCACCCGGGCTCACCGCCAGCGGGCGGCTTTAGTAAAACAGTCAACGGCGAGCAATATGGATTTAAAGTGGTCCATATAGGAGGAATATGTCAAAGTCATTTATATGTGGCAATCTTCCTGCTGCCAGCTGGTGGCGCTATGACTGTAATCGAATATGAGTATGTAGATGTCTTCAGGCCAGGACTCTAATCAAACATGTGAAGTTTGAGGCAGATTGGACATTGTATGCATGAGTTACAACAACTTCCTGTTTGATGGTGTTAATAGCATGCTTTAGCACTTAGCTAAGTGTTGCTAGCATGTTTGAGCATATTTCTAGCATGTTTAGCACACAAAGCCATATTTTTACTGTGTTGCTAATAGTGCATCACAGTGTTAAACATGTCACTTCCTTTTGCCAATAGGTGGCGCTATAATTGTAACCAAATATAAGCATGTAGATGTCTTCAGGCCAGGACTCTAATCAAACATGTGAAGTTTGAGGCAGATTGGACACTGCATGCTTGAGTTACATCAACTTCCTCTTTCACTGCATTAATAGCATGCTTTAGCACTTAGCTAAGTGCTGCTAGCATGTTTTAGTATGTTTCTAGCATGTTGCCAGCCTATGTAACAGATGCTGACGAATTTTTATATGTTCCTAGGAGTCCATAACAGTGTTAAGCATGTCACTTCCTGTTGCCAGCAGGTGGCGCTATGAGAATAACTGAATTTGGGCATGGGTATTTGTTCAGGACATAACACCTATATAACGTGTGAAGTTTGGGGCAGTTTGTAGACTGCATGCCTGAGTTACAGTAACTTCCTCTTTCACTGCATTAATAGCATGCTTTAGCACTTAGCTAAGTGTTGATAGCATGTCTTAGTATGTTTCTAGCATGTTGCCAGCCTATGTAACAGTTGCCGACGAATTTTTATATGTTCCTAGGAGTCCATAACAGTGTTAAGCATGTCACTTCCTGTTGCCAGCAGGTGGCGCTATGAGTATAACCGAATTTGGGCATGGGTATTTGTTCAGGACATAACACTTATCAAACGTGTGAAGTTTGGGGCAGATTGGACACTGCATGCCTGAGTTACAGTAACTTCCTCTTTCACTGCATTAATAGCATGCTTTAGCACTTAGCTAAGTGTTGATAGCATGTCTTAGTATGTTTCTAGCATGTTGCCAGCCTATGTAACAGTTGCCGACGAATTTTTATATGTTCCTAGGAGTCCATAACAGTGTTAAGCATGTCACTTCCTGTTGCCAGCAGGTGGCGCAATGAGTATAACTGAATTTGGGCATGGGTATTTGTTCAGGACATAACACTTATCAAACGTGTGAAGTTTGGGGCAGATTGGACACTGCATGCCTGAGTTACAGTAACTTCCTCTTTCACTGCATTAATAGCATGCTTTAGCACTTAGCTAAGTGCTGCTAGCATGTTTTAGTATGTTTCTAGCATGTTGCCAGCCTATGTAACAGTTGCCGACGAATTTTTATATGTTCCTAGGAGTCCATAACAGTGTTAAGCATGTCACTTCCTGTTGCCAGCAGGTGGCGCAATGAGTATAACTGAATTTGGGCATGGGTATTTGTTCAGGACGAAGAAGAAGAAAAAGAAGAAGAAGAAGAATAATAAGAAACGGAGCAATTCCAATAGGGTCCTCACACCATCGGTGCTCGGGCCCTAATAACAAAATCACGTATTATATATGAGCCAGTGTTATTTTAGTATTATTATAGTTTTTGATCATTTTAAAATTAGATTTTATTTTTATATTTTCTGTTTTAATTCAAATGTTTAAAGTTTTAGTAATTTTGTTGTGTTTGTCATTTTTAGTATTTTTTAAAATAAGTCTGTATAGTTTTTAAATAGTCCGTATAGTAATTTAATTAAACAAACCTTTAACTTGAGACATGATGAAAACAAAAATTAGACGTTATATATTAATATATAAATATATGTGTGTGTTTGTGTGTGTGCAAATAAAAAAATATATAATAAAATATATTAAAATTCTAAATGTAAATATATATATATATATATGTGTGTGTATCCATCTATAATAAATATATTAAATAAAATTATAGAAATATTAGAAATATTAAAAAATGTAAAAAATGATTATGAATTATAAAAAAATTATTATTATTATGAAAATTTTTAAAATATATGATTTTTAAAACTATATAAATATACTATATGAAAATATAGCATTTTTTATTGTTGCTATTTTATTTCACTTAATGTTTATTTTGTTTTAAGTAATTATTACAAATTTTTATGCGTTTTTAAGTTTTTATTACTAGTTTATTTAGTAAAGTTATTTTAGTATTTCAGATTAAACTAAACATAAATGAGAAATATTAGGGTTAGCTGACTAGCTCAAACAAAATAAGTATATATATATGATAATGATATTTTTGTAATGGTTTTAGTTTTAGTAAACTATAATAACCCTATGTGAATTAAAAATTTCATTCAGTGTTGGTTCTTCACATGTCAGTATTCACACTAAACACACTGAAGATCAAAGGGACACATGTGTCACTAGACCACACCCCTTTTGACCAGCCCTCTCTGCTGATTGGCAGTCCGGACAGGGCTACACGCCCCTCTGCCAGCTGATTGGCTGAGAGGGCTGCAATAAAAACCCCAAATAATGAGCCCACGAGGGACACAGACACTTGCCGTGATCTGAACGCAGGAGGAGGACACGCAGTTCGCTTCAGGATGAGAGGATCCAGAGAGTTTTTATGAACCTCCTGTGGATTTACAGAAGCATGGAGATGATCCGAGTTCTGCTGGTTCTGCTGGTTCTGGGGTCGGCGGAGGGCAGGAGGGTTCGGGGTCAGCGGACTCAGACACCCGAGAGCTTTCCTCTGGACTTCACAGCTGTGGAGGGAAACATGGAGAGCTTCATGACTCAAGTGAAGAACTTGGCTCAGTCCCTGTATCCCTGCTCGACTCAGAAACTGGACCAGGAGATGAAGCTTCAGTTCCTGAGGAACTCATCGGTCACCTGTAATGACGGTTCACCTGCTGGGTTAGTGATGCTTTCTGTGTGTTTCTGCTTCTGTGTGGTGTAGTGGTCAAACATCTGCTGAATGGAAGGTTGTAGGTTCAAAGCTCACAGGGTTTGATTCATTATCCATCACTGTGAAAAATATCAGCAACGCAAGTTACAAAAAGATGTTCTAAGAACGTTTTGCAAACATTCTATGAAAAACATTACTCCTCTCAACGTTCAAAACATCAAGTTTTTAAAAATGTATTTTTTAGTTATACGAACATCAAGGGAACATTCCATTTTATAATTTTGCGAACATTACGAGAACGTTACTTCTGAATGTTCAAAACATCAAGTTTTTAAAAATGTATTTTTTAGTTATACGAACATCAAGGGAACATTCCATTTTATAATTTTGCGAACATTACGAGAACGTTACTTCTGAATGTTCAAAACATCAAGTTTTTAAAAATGTATTTTTTAGTTATACGAACATCAAGGGAACATTCCATTTTATAATTTTGCGAACATTACGAGAACGTTACTTCTGAATGTTCAAAACATCAAGTTTTAAAAAAAATCTTTTTTTAGTTATACGAACATCAAGGGAACGTTCCATTTTATAATTTTGTGAACATTATGAGAACGTTACTTCTGAATGTTCTCTCAATGTTCAAAACATCAAGTTTTTAAAAATGTTTTTTCTCGGTTATGCGAACGTTGAGGGAACATTCAACTTTATTATTTTGCAAACGTTATGGAAACGTTACTTTTGAATGATCTGAACAAGTAGCATCATTCAAAAAATGTCAAACAATCATTCAACTATAACATTTTAACAAAAAAATGTACAGATAATGTTCTTGTGAACATTGAGATTTATTCCATTAATGTTACTGGATTAACGTTTGTTCGTAACTTTGAGAGAACACTGCTAGAACGTTAAGGATCTTCTGAAAATGTGAGAACACGCTCTGTTAGCTAGGAACATATAATTAAATAAAAAAATAATCTCTACCTATCTATAAATATACTATGGTGGTACTATGGTACAGTTCAATAGAGTGTTTTAAAAATGTTTTTCTTGGTTATGCAAACGTTATGGGAATGTTCCATTTTATAATTTAGCAAACGTTACAGAAACATTACTTATGAATGTTTTTTGAATGCTCTGAAACAAGTAGCATCATTTAATTATTTAACGTTAGATGAATGTTCAACTAAAATGTTCCATGAATGATGTAGCCTATAAATGTGTAACATTATTAAAGAGCAGACAACTTTGAACAAACGTTCTATTAATGTTACTTGAAGAATGTTTGTTCAAAACTTTGAAAGAACCTTGCCAATTAGATAAAACATAAGCTCTGTCTATCTATCTATCTATCTATCTATGGTAATACCAAGGTAAAGGTCTTTTATGTACATTTTGTCACAGGTGTTTTTGCAGGGTTATATGTGTATGGTATCCTAATTTTATTTAATCACATTTTAAGTCTGTTGTTTCGTTAAGTGAGCTCTCTTTTAATAGCACGAGCCAGATAGGCCTAATTACCGAAACCGCCATAATTAAAGTCAAACTGAAGTGAAGCGTGCGGCGGAGGGTCAGAGATATTAATTCCTCACATTCCCAGACAGCAGCAGGGATGGTGGGAATGATCCGGGGAGAAATGCTGCGGTTCGGTTTGTCTCGGCATCTTCTGGGACACTTATGGTTTCGAGTGAAAGTACGCAAATAAGGCACGCGCCGCAGGTGGGAGGAGTGACGTCACGCGCACGTGGTTCGATCGGTGACTTTCAGAATCTTTAAAACCCATAAAGCCAATCCAAAAACACATACAATCTTTACCATGCCTTATGCAATCTACTTATAAGTTATAAATGTTAATCAGATACGTAGATGTATTTGACCTGAAGTCATACGTTTAAATGACACTAAGCATTTTTTTAATTCTTCCAATTAATTAAGAATGCTTAATGTATATATATATATATACACACAAAAATAATGAAGAAGGTTCGAAAAGCTCCAGTTTAAACACTTCAAAGGGATTCCAGCAAACCAGACACTGATCTTTATATGAGCCACGTCTGACACACACACACACACACACACTCAACCGCGCAAAAACAAACATGGGATAACCACATATACCCTCATATAGACTTCTGCCCACATCTGAGCCCTCAAACACACACACACACATTCACACACAGATTCACACACTCACACACACACACACACACACACACACTCTCTCTCTCTCTCTCTCTCTCTCTCTCTCTCTCTCTCTCTCTCTCTCAGATAT
>NW_015666670.1:97708-99432 GCF_001515625.1 Sinocyclocheilus rhinocerous
TCTCTCTCTCTCTCTCTCTCTCTCTCTCTCTCTCTCTCTCTCTCAGAGATGAAACGATCTCTGTCTGATGTCTTTATTCTGATCTCTTCACGCTCCAGCTTGATGTCTGTAAACAGAGAGAGAGAGAGAGATTCAGATTCAGCAGCTGTTCAGAACAGGGTTGAGCGATGTTCAGAATTATAGAACTGCTTTTCAGTTCATGAGATTAAATTTGAACTGAATGAACCACAACACACAGGAAGTTGAGCCGGAATCTGAACTGGAATGACAGGAGGAATTTACAGATTTGCATTTCAATGCATTCTGGGAAATTGAGTTTTTCCATTGCTAAAGTAAATACATTAATATATAAACTAAATGCAACGTGCAGAATTTCACTCACTTCAAATAGAAAACATTGCAATTCTGCATCCTTTTTGTTAGCTTAATTCAAAGACATTCAATTCCGTTCTGAACAGATCTGTTTGATTCACACTGAACGAATCGCTCTTTTAGAATCAGTTCTTGTTTTTCATGATTCAGTTGATCTTGTGTTTCATGTTGTGACTTTGACTTTATTTATTTGTATTAGTGATGCATTGTTTATTACAACAGGCTAATTTGCATATCTGGTCCCTATAGACAGGCTCTTCAGTGTAAAACTGTTTTCAACATTGATAATAATCAGAGATGTTTGTTGAGCAGCAAATCAGCATATTAGAATGATTTCTGAAGATCATGTGACACTGAAGACTGGAGTAATGATGCTGGAAATACAGCTTTGATCACAGAAATAAATTACAGTTTAACAGATATTCACATAGAAAACAGTTATTTAAAACTATAATAATATTTCACAATTTGTACTGTATTTTTTGATCAAATAAATGCAGCCTTGGTGAGCAGAAAAGTCATAAAGTCTTTATTATTCAAAACAAATATTTGCATTAATGTATTTAGCAAACGTTTTTATCCAGAGCAGCTTGTATTGCATTCAAGGTGCTTTCCCTGGGAATCGAACCTATGACTTTGGTGTTGCGAACGCCATGATCTACTCTTGTACAGGAATGCATCAGAAATCAAAAACATGAAATGAATCATATTTATGTGTTTTCTGATTCAGCTACTACATAAAGGAGTCACGAGGCAGCAGGCGATGGCTGATGTTCCTGGAGGGTGAGTGAATCAGAGAATCATGATGATGTGTGTGTGTGAGAGTGTGTGTGTGTGTGAGAGTGTGTGAGTGTGTGTGTGTGTGGTTGTGTGTGTGTGTGTGTGAGAGTATTTACACTGATTTTTCTCCCCCATCAGCCCTGAAGATCCATGTTTCAGAGGCCACACGGGCCGTCCTGCAGGAATTCAACTGCTTCCAGCTGGAGCTCAGGGGAGATGTGGAGATGAAGGGAAAGGGACGGATGAGGACATACTGGCTGCTGGGAGAGATCAGCTCCAATAATGCCTAAAAACTGACAGAGAGGAGAGAACAAAACAAAACGCATCTAAACAAGTACTGGGACAGTGTGGGACACCGGGATGAAAGAAGGTTTCTTCAGAAAAAGACCTGACTTAGAAAGCAATGTTTCAAAACTGGGTCTTGTTCATCTTTCATTTCCCAAAAGCGTCATGTTATTGCTTCATGTGTGTGTGTGTGTGTGTGTGTGTGTGTGTGTGCGCGAGTGTGTGAGTGTGAGTGTGTGTGAGTGTGAGAGTGAGAGAGAGTGTGTGTGTGTGTGTGTGTGTGAGAG
>NW_015666670.1:101700-105251 GCF_001515625.1 Sinocyclocheilus rhinocerous
GTGTGTGTGTGTGAGAGAGAGTGTGTGTGAGTGAGAGTGAGCGTGAATGTGAGTTTGTGTGTGTGATCTGACGGTGTGTGTTTGTGTTGTTCAGGTGGCTGGTACTGCTTCAGTAAACACACCTGCGACAGCAGATACGAGACCATGAGGCGACTCATGAGCTCCAGCAAATGGCCTCCCACCAGGACAGGTCAGTCACAACCTCTGACCTCTGACCTTTCAACCTGACCTCTGGCCAGTTTTTATTTCATGAGCACATGAACTTCATCTCCAGAGAGTCACTCAACTAATATTTCAGAATTTCTGAAAAAATAAAACATTTCATATGACACTATTATCATAAAAAATTTAATAAATTGTTGTTTTATGAATTATTCATTAATCGTCTTATCAATTAATCATTATTTGTTTTAAATTATTAAAATGTAATTAAAATGAATTGAAAATTCTGAATTTGGGGAAAAAATAAAACTGATTTCATATGGCCCTAAAAATGTCATTTTTGTTAAACATTTCATAAATTATTAAATTAATTTTTTAATTAGACATGCTTTTTCATTACAAAAATCAAAGGTGTAGAATTTGGCAGGGACATGTCAGTTACCTCACCTGAATATGTTCATAGATTTATGTTGGATGTTATCTTTGGAATGGAAATATGGATATTTTATTTGTAAACATCACGCTTTTTTCGCTTATTTCAGTTAATGTCATAAATTCAATTCAATACACTTTATTGTCCCCAATGGGGAAATTTGTCTTGGACCCTGGAGCCCGCATACACATACACTGATCAACATTACATTGCATAATAAAAAATCCACATAAGCACAACACATTCCAAGCCACAATAACACCCATAACCAACAAGGAGTAACATAAATAAATTACATGTTTAAAAGTCTGATTGACGTAGGTACAAAAGATTTCTTAAAACGGTTGTATCTGCACACAGGCAGCCTGTATCGTCTACCAGAAGGCAGCAACTCATACTCAGACTATAAGCTATGTGAGGAGTCAGATAGTTTCTTAGTGACTTCCTTAAGAACAGACTGCTCATAAGATGATTTCAATGTTTGATATTCTCTTTTCCCTATAATTCCCATAGCCGTCTTTACCAGACGTGCCAGTTTGGCTTTAGATTTAACTGTAATGTTTCCAAATCACACAGTATAACCATAATGTAGTACACTTCCAATTACAGCCTGGTAAAATAAATACATTACTTTCTGCTGGACCCCATAAACTCTCAGCCTTCGTATAAAGTATAATCTCTGCTGTGCACAAGAACAAATACTATCTACATGGGGTCCCCAGGTGAGTAAATTATCCATATAAACGCACAGGTATTTATACGAGCACACTTGTTTAAAGGGTTCCTCGTGAATAAATATATGGGTGAGTGGTTACCAGTTGACTTTGGGTCAAAGACCATATACTCAGTTTTTTTGATATTTATAATAAGATGATTTAGGTCACACCACTTCACAAATCTGTCTACCTCTGAATAATATACTGATGGATTAGTATCATTATACAAGAGGCTTAGCAGAGCTGTATCATCTGAGTATTTTATTATGAGGTTACTGGGATCATGACTTGTGCATTAATTTGAATACAATGTAAAAAGAATTGGGGCGCTGACACAGCCTTGTGGAACTCCTGTACTTGTCCTTCTAACCTCTGATATACTGTGGTTAACCTTGACCTGCTGCCTTCGATTAGTTAAAAACGAATGATACCATTTGAGTAAAAATGGATTTACACCCAACTGCCCCAATTTTTTTATCAAACAATGGGGTTTAATTGTATCAAAAGCCAAACTAAAATCAACGAATAACAACCGTGCATAGGCCTTTGGACTCTCAAGATGTTTCACAATAGCATAAGTTATGTTATTAATAGCGTCCACTGTACCGCGGCCTTGTCTGTAGGTGAACTGGAGTGGATCTAAAACAGGTTTTACCTCTGTCTTTAGCGAGGACATAATATAACTCTCAAAACACTTCATAACACATGATGTCAAGGCTATTGGCCTATACTGTCCACTGGACAAGATATCTTTGGTAGTTGTAAATATCAGGGACAGTATGACAATCCACAGATCGTTGAAAAACAGCACCATGCAGTGGTAAGCTCCTCTGCACATGATTTTAAAAGAGCAGCCGAAATACCATCAGGTCCTGTGGACTTTCTAGTATTAATTTGATTAAAAAATAAACAAACCTTCTGAGGGTCAGTTTTCACTCTGAAGTATCCTCGCTTACAAAAGTCTCCGGAAAGTGCATGCCTTCCTGAGTATAATCCTGTGTATCAAATCTGAGATAGAACTCATTTAATTCATTTGCCTTCTCTAAATCATTATTTGTACAGAGGTGCTTATGTCTAGTGTTCATATTTGTCATCGCTTTAATAGTGTCCCATAACTTTTTTGATGGAGTGGAGGTGAACCTCTGCTCCATTCATTTTCCAATTTCGAAATCACTTGTAATGATTTTAAAAAGCACATATAGTGATTGGTGAAACGGAGCTTTTCCAAACTCCGAATCAGTTAAAACATTGCATCACAAAATGATTCACTGTTTCGAAGCGCTCCAATCGGATCGCGAATCGCGAAGCATTTGATAAAGATAGGGACTATGGAGTGGGTTCGCGAATCTTTTTGATTTCTTTTTTTATTAAACAGTACAAAACATCAAACCATTAAGGCAATACAGTTGCAAAAAAGAAAAGAAAAAAAAGAAAGAAAGAATACACAAATACAAACCCCTTAAGAAAATAACCATGATTTTTATTATAGTAAATGTGTAGTAACCATGTTTTTTACTATGTAGCCTATTTTTACTACAAATACTATATAAATAACGGTTAAACTATGATCAAGTCAAGTGAAGTCACCTTTATTTATATAGCGCTTTTAATAATACAGATTGTCTCAAAGCAGCTTTACAGTATCAAATAGGAAAATAGTGTGTCAATAATGCAAAAGGATAATAGTAAACACTCAATTTTCAGTTAAAGGCAGTTCATCGTTGAATTCAGTGATTTCATCATCCAGCTCAGTTCAGTTTAAATAGTAAATCAAGTCGACGAGATTGCTGGATATTAAGTGTCCCCAACTAAGCAAGCCAGAGGAACCAAAACTCCCATCGGTGACAGAATGGAGAAAAAACCTTGGGAGAAACCAGGCTCAGTCGAGAGGCCAGTTCTCCTCTGATCAGACGAAACCAGCAGGTTGATCCATGCCGCAGCAAAGTCAGATTGTGCAGAGGACTCAACTGTTTCCTGTGGTCTTGTCCCGGTGGCCATCTAGGAGACAAGGTCTTCACTGGGGATCTGTCTCTGGGGCTCATCTAGTTGTCCTGAACTCCGCTGACATTCAGGGCTGTAGAGGTCCTCTCTAGGTGCTGATCCACCATCTGGTCTGAATATGTACTGGATCCGGGTGACTGCAGTGACCATCTGATCTGGATACAGACTGGATCTGGTGGCTACGATGACCTCAGAATAAGAAAGAAACAGACTAATATTAGCGTAAATGCCATTCTTCT
>NW_015666670.1:105314-108789 GCF_001515625.1 Sinocyclocheilus rhinocerous
GCGGTCAGATAAGTTTTTTTTTTTTTTTTTAGATTTGAACCATGCTAATGCACTTCCACTAATGCCAACAAAGTTTTCTAGTCTATTCAAAACAATGCTGTGGTCAATAGTGTCGAAAGCAGCGCTAAGATCCAGTAGCACTAATAGAGAGATACAACCACGATCAGATGATAAGAGCAGGTCATTTGTATTTGTCATTTGTATTTGCACTATGTTTAGTGTAGCAAAAGCATGGTCAATTTGTGGTTACCCTGGTTTAACTATAGTAACAACCATCTGTTGTTTGACCTCTTCATATTTAAGGAGAGAACTATAGTTATCAAAGTCGGACATCGCTTGTTATGATTTTCAAGGGTGTAGAATTAAGTAGAGACGCTGTGACATGATCCTACCAATATCAGACACTACTAAATTGTCCCTAGCAATAATTTTGATCAAACAATTAAATGTCTGTTGTCTGCCGTTACGTCCACCAATGCCAAAATCAAACCTACACCCTTGAGAAAAATGTAATTTAACATTAAAACTGAATCCCAAAAAAAATTTCAAATGGAAAAAATGGAATTCAGAAAAAAAAATGAATTTGAAAAAAAACAAAACAGAAATACAAAAAAAATTTAAATGGAGAAAAATCAAGTCCCTAAAAATGTCATTTTTTAAAAACATTTAATAAATTGTTATTACATTATTAGCTAAGTTTCATGATTTTAGTTTATTAGACATGCTTTTGAAAAAAAAGAAAAAAGGATTTGGTAAAAAAAAAAAAAATTATGCAATGGATTTCATAAGTATGTCCTAAGTATGTCAAGAAAGCACTAAGCACCACATACTAAGCAACTATGCAACACTTACAACATCTTGCCAACTGCATAGCAACACCCTAGCAACGCTCCGAGCATCCTAACAACAGGGAGGCATGTCCAAAAATACCGTATTCTGAGTGTCAGAACTTATAAACATGAAAACCATGTGTGTTTCAGGAACAGGGATCCTGTCGTCTCAGCCTGAGGAGAATCCACACTGGTGGAACGCAAACACAGTGTACGATTATGACCTTTATACACAGATAATAATATTTCATATCCCATAACCCTCTCAGAAAATGACCTGCATCTTTACATTTCTATACTGTTTACTGTTTTTATACTGCAGATAAGTTAGATTTTGCTACAAAGAAAAAATATTACTTCAGACTTTCTATTTCAGCATTTCACAGTGAATTCCGTGTTATTTGGTGTTTCTCTCATGAAGAGTGAATCTGTGTGTGCAGGTTTGTGCCGTACTGCTCCAGTGATGTTTGGAGCGGCTCCACAGCGAAGACAGACCAGAGTAAAACACACACACACACACACACACTCACACTCACACACAGAGTGTCCATCATTCACATTCATCGTGTGTGTGTGTGTGTGTGTGTGTGTGTGTCTGTGTGTGCGTGTGTGTCTGTGTTCAGATGACTATGCATTCATGGGTTCTCCGATCATTGAGGAGGTCGTTAAGGAGCTGGTGACTAAAGGTCTGGACGGTGCTAAAGTGCTGCTGCTAGCCGGGAGCAGGTGACCAATCACTGACGGGATCCCAAATACAAATCCTGCTCATTTTCTCCATAAACCTATAAACCGTTTAAAGGGGTCATGACATGGATTTTAACCCTTTAGGTTTACTTATAATGTTAATAAAGTTTTTTGCACAAAAAAAAAAAAAATTATTTTCAACCCTCGTTCTGACCCTCTGTCTAAAACTACCTGTTTTAAGGGGCGTGTCTTTTAAGGCTTGTCAGTAATCAGCCACTGTTATGATTGGCTAACATCATTGCATAGGAAACAGTATTGCATGTGAGTGTTTTGACAACATGAAAAAAAAAAACGGTAATTTCCAGACATTTTCCAGTAAATCATTTACTTACGGTTTGTGATGCAGCTGCACTCAGATCTAGTAACGCTTCATCTATCAACAAATGATTCTTTGTGAACTCTCCATGACACTGTGCCTCGATTACAAAACAAAATACTCAGACACGATCTGGGAAGCCATTAAAAATAACTATCCACTTGTTCCTTACGCTGGGATCCTTCTGATATCTGTACAAACAAAGATGCAAACGAGCTGTTTAAACCAAACGCGTCAAAGCTAATGTTCTTTCATTGCATTTGTCCTTTTGATGACAGACTGGAGCGCATCTGTATTCAGTGTAGACAACATGGCGGCAGTGATTGTGATTTCTATTTGCTTTTGACGCGACCCAACTCTCTCATTCAGTATAATCAAGTGTCAGCCGTTAGCGACTGAACGCCAGTGGGCGGGGCTGACTATTCGTCGATGTCTTGCTCTGGAGGCGTGTTTATGCAAATGTTTGCGCCGTGATGTCATCATGCACCTCAGATCCAAACGAGCCATTTTTGGAGCTTGATTAAACAAATGCTTTGTTTATAATGAGGAGAACGTTTTAAGCTATGAAACTTGCAGGATGTTTTAATGTTACAAAGACCTCTTACATTCCAAAAGATCAAGGCAAATTTAATTTCTCATGTCATGTATATACCCCTTTAAGATATATACTATTATAATATATATAATATAATGTGAGCTGTGAGGCTGTTAATCAATGCTTTGTTCACAGTGAGCAAATCATGCCAAACGAGCTCTGCCCACTCCATATTTTAGTATTATATACTATTAGAATATTTACTGACATTTTAATTCAAATTCATTTGTTTTTCTAAGTTTAGGTCGTTCATCAAATGTTTACATTTTATTTCGGCTTTATTTCAATTAACAAGATTACTTTTACAACTTCAGTATAGTCCCAAATATAATTAAATATTTGTATATACAATGTAATAAACTTAAAATGTTACGTCTACATTTCTATATATCTTAGATGTGTTTGTTTCTTCATCAGATTTGTAGAAATGTAGCATTGCATCAGTGTCTCAGCAATGGATGCTCTGCAGTGAATGGGTGCCGTCAGAATGAGAGTCCAAACAGCTGATAAAAACATCACAATAAATAACAAGTAATCCACAGCACTCCAGTCCATCAGTTAACATCTGGAGAAGACAAAAGCTGAAACACATCCAGCATTAAGATGTTTTTAACTAAAATACCATAGAGTCCATAATCCATAATAACGCTTCCTCCAGTGAAAAAGTGCATCTCCTGTTGTCTCTCACATCAAAATCCAGCCACATATGTGTTTAGAGCTGTTTAAACGCTGCTTGATCTGTGCAGATTTCTCTCCTGATTCACACCAGAACACTTTTTCACTGGAGGAAGAGTTATTATGGATTATGCACTCAATGTATTTTAGTTAAAAACGTCTTAATGCTGGATTAGTTTCAGCTTTTGTCTTCTCCAGATGTTAACTGATGGACTGGAGTGCTGTGGATTACTTGTGGATTATTGTGATGTTTTTATCAGCTGTTTGGACTCTCATTCTGACGGCACCCATTCACTGCAGAGCATCCATTGCTGA
>NW_015666670.1:108806-119313 GCF_001515625.1 Sinocyclocheilus rhinocerous
GAGATGGACATTTTCACTGGAGGAAGTGTTATTATGGATTATGGACTCGTATTTGAGTTATTAACATCTTAATGCTGGATTAGTTTCAGCTTTTGTCTTCTCCAGATGTTAACTGATGGACTGGAGTGCTGTGGATTACTTGTGGATTATTGTGATGTTTTTATCAGCTGTTTGGACTCTCATTCTGACGGCACCCATTCACTGCAGAGCATCCATTGCTGAGACACTGATGCAGTGCTACATTTCTACAAATCTGACGAAGAAACACACTGATCTCGGCTGTGTTGTGTCTTCAGCGCCGGCGGTACCGGAGTGCTGCTGAATGTGGACCGTGTGTCGGAGCTGCTGGAGGATCTGGGTCTCGGTTCGGTTCAGGTTCGGGGTCTGGTGGACTCGGGCTGGTTTCTGGATCATAAACAGTACCGCTTCACCGACTGCATCGACACGATCAGCTGTGCTCCGACCGAGGCCATCAAGAGAGGAGTGCGGTGAGACACGCACACATTCACACGTGTTTATGCTGCTATACTGTATGTGGGACCGTGTTTTGTGTTTTGTGTTCAGATATTGGAACAGCGTGGTTCCGGAGCGCTGCAGTCGTGTGTATAACGGCGAGGACTGGAACTGCTTCTTTGGCTATAAGGTTCAGCCCACACTGAAGAGTATGTGACTCCACAGCACCTTCTAGTGTCTCAATCACCAACACACCACTGACACTTACTGATCACTAAACTACTACTAAAGCAATAAGCCCCAAGAAGGCCCACTCTGAAGGCCCCTTATCTGTTATAAATTCACTGTAAACCACGGCTTCACGGGGCTTATTGCTTTTATAAAACGGTTATTCCATATACGTAGTAAGATTTCACAAAATAAAACAGAGCAAATAAAGTGTAATGATATTAATAAAAACAATATTCTTCCACCAAACAATGTAGCTCCTCAGAAACAGTTGTGGTTGCAACAAAGTGGTTGCCGAGCAACACACAGAAGCTTCGAACGTGGCTCAGCCAATCAGAATCAAGGACCGGAACTATCCGTTTTATACAAATAATTTTACAGTAGTTAGTTATTTTAGTATTATTGATATACTATAATAGATTTTGTTAGCATTTTGAATTAGATTGTATTTTTATACTTCTCTTTTTATTTTAATTTCTGTTATTTTGTTGTATGTTTTTGTTATCTTATTTTAATGTCTATATATATTTTATATATTTCTTTATGTATGTCTTTATATATTTCAGATAAGGCTTATTTATTTTCAAGTAATAAACAAAACGTTTTTATATGGTTTTAGTTAACTGTAATAAACCTGAATAAAATAAATGTTAGAAGAAAAACCTTTTAGAAAACTTTTTTTTTTTTTTTTTAATTTTAGAAAATTAAAAACATTGCTTTGGAAGCTAACTGAAATAAATAAGTACTAAAATTACAAAAAGTAAAGTAAAAAAGTAAAACTTTATTATTAAAGTCAAAAAACAAAATTATTAAAACCTAAACTAAAATATAAAACAATTTTAAAACTGAATTTTTAAAAATAATTTATAATACTGCAATAGTATTACTGTCTTGAATCTGACATAAGGATGATGAGCATCTCTCTCTCTCTGTCTGTCTGTGTGTGTGTGTTTGTGTCTCTCGCCCGCTCTCTCTCTCTCTCTCTCTCTCTCTCTCTCTCTGTCTGTCTGTGTGTTTGTGTCTCTCGCCCGCTCTCTCTCTGTCTGTGTCTCTCGCCCGCTCTCTCTCTGTCTGTGTCTCTCGCCCGCTCTCTCTCTGTCTGTCTGTCTCTCGCCCGCGCTCTCTCTCTCTCTGTCTGTGTCTCTCGCCCGCTCTCTCTCTCTCTCTCTCTCTCTCTCTCTCTCTCTCTCTCTCTCTCTCTCTCTCTCTCTCTCTCTCTCTCTCTCTCTCTCTCTCTCTCTCTCTCTCTCTCTCTCTCTCTCTCTCTCTCTCTCTCTCTCTCTCTCTCTCTCTCTCTCTCTCTCTCTCTCTCTCTCTCTCTCTCTCTCTCTCTCTCTCTCTCTCTCTCTCTCTCTCTCTCTCTCTCTCTCTCTCTCTCTCTCTCTCTCTCTCTCTCTCTCTCTCTCTCTCTCTCTCTCTCTCTCTCTCTCTCTCTCTCTCTCTCTCTCTCTCTCTCTCTCTCTCTCTCTCTCTCTCTCTCTCTCTCTCTCTCTCTCTCTCTCTCTCTCTCTCTCTCTCTCTCTCTCTCTCTCTCTCTCTCTCTCTCTCTCTCTCTCTCTCTCTCTCTCTCTCTCTCTCTCTCTCTCTCTCTCTCTCTCTCTCTCTCTCTCTCTCTCTCTCTCTCTCTCTCTCTCTCTCTCTCTCTCTCTCTCTCTCTCTCTCTCTCTCTCTCTCTCTCTCTCTCTCTCTCTCTCTCTCTCTCTCTCTCTCTCTCTCTCTCTCTCTCTCTCTCTCTCTCTCTCTCTCTCTCTCTCTCTCTCTCTCTCTCTCTCTCTCTCTCTCTCTCTCTCTCTCTCTCTCTCTCTCTCTCTCTCTCTCTCTCTCTCTCTCTCTCTCTCTCTCTCTCTCTCTCTCTCTCTCTCTCTCTCTCTCTCTCTCTCTCTCTCTCTCTCTCTCTCTCTCTCTCTCTCTCTCTCTCTCTCTCTCTCTCTCTCTCTCTCTCTCTCTCTCTCTCTCTCTCTCTCTCTCTCTCTCTCTCTCTCTCTCTCTCTCTCTCTCTCTCTCTCTCTCTCTCTCTCTCTCTCTCTCTCTCTCTCTCTCTCTCTCTCTCTCTCTCTCTCTCTCTCTCTCTCTCTCTCTCTCTCTCTCTCTCTCTCTCTCTCTCTCTCTCTCTCTCTCTCTCTCTCTCTCTCTCTCTCTCTCTCTCTCTCTCTCTCTCTCTCTCTCTCTCTCTCTCTCTCTCTCTCTCTCTCTCTCTCTCTCTCTCTCTCTCTCTCTCTCTCTCTCTCTCTCTCTCTCTCTCTCTCTCTCTCTCTCTCTCTCTCTCTCTCTCTCTCTCTCTCTCTCTCTCTCTCTCTCTCTCTCTCTCTCTCTCTCTCTCTCTCTCTCTCTCTCTCTCTCTCTCTCTCTCTCTCTCTCTCTCTCTCTCTCTCTCTCTCTCTCTCTCTCTCTCTCTCTCTCTCTCTCTCTCTCTCTCTCTCTCTCTCTCTCTCTCTCTCTCTCTCTCTCTCTCTCTCTCTCTCTCTCTCTCTCTCTCTCTCTCTCTCTCTCTCTCTCTCTCTCTCTCTCTCTCTCTCTCTCTCTCTCTCTCTCTCTCTCTCTCTCTCTCTCTCTCTCTCTCTCTCTCTCTCTCTCTCTCTCTCTCTCTCTCTCTCTCTCTCTCTCTCTCTCTCTCTCTCTCTCTCTCTCTCTCTCTCTCTCTCTCTCTCTCTCTCTCTCTCTCTCTCTCTCTCTCTCTCTCTCTCTCTCTCTCTCTCTCTCTCTCTCTCTCTCTCTCTCTCTCTCTCTCTCTCTCTCTCTCTCTCTCTCTCTCTCTCTCTCTCTCTCTCTCTCTCTCTCTCTCTCTCTCTCTCTCTCTCTCTCTCTCTCTCTCTCTCTCTCTCTCTCTCTCTCTCTCTCTCTCTCTCTCTCTCTCTCTCTCTCTCTCTCTCTCTCTCTCTCTCTCTCTCTCTCTCTCTCTCTCTCTCTCTCTCTCTCTCTCTCTCTCTCTCTCTCTCTCTCTCTCTCTCTCTCTCTCTCTCTCTCTCTCTCTCTCTCTCTCTCTCTCTCTCTCTCTCTCTCTCTCTCTCTCTCTCTCTCTCTCTCTCTGTCTGTCTGTGTCTCTCGCCCGCTCTCTCTCTCTCTCTCTGTCTGTCTGTGTGTGTTTGTGCCTCTCGCCCGCTCTCTCTGTCTGTGTCTCTCGCCCGCTCTCTCTCTCTCTCTCTCTCTCTCTCTGTCTGTCTGTGTGTGTTTGTGTCTCTCGCCCGCTCTCGATCTGTTCCCACGGCTCTCGGCCCCGCCCTTCTCGTCACACACACCTAATACAATATAATAAAATATAATGCCAGTATCGGCTGCTCTTGTTAGGGGTCGCCACAGTAGATCATCTGCATACTGTATATACAACTGGACCAAACCAAAACAAAACAATAAGGGGACACCCATAAGGGGTCACTACAGTGGATCATTTGCAGAGTGTATTTGGCATGGAAATAAAATAAAATAAAATAAAAATTGCATTATACCATACGACTTTATACTTTTCTCTCTCTCTCTCTCAGGGCCGGTGTTTGTGGTTCAGTGGTTGTTCGATGAGGCTCAGCTGATGGTTGATAATGTCCATCTGACGGGTCAGCCGGTGCAGGAGGGTCAGTGGAGATACATCCAGAACCTGGGCAGCGAACTCAGAAACACCCTCAAAAACGTCCCGTAAGCATTTCAGCTGCACGAGTTCCTGAACTCCTGTCAGGTCTGTGGTTTTACCCCAACATCACGGATCTGATGACGTCTGTGAAACTGTCAAACTCATCTCTGATTGGCATTTGATCATTCTGATTGACAACAAATGTAAAAAACAATAACAAATTATTTTTTGTGCCTAATTGTCATGCAAATAATAATAATAATGGATTGGTCCTAAAAATAAGCTTAATTTGTTTATGCAAAATATTACTTATATATATATATATATAATTACTTAAAAATTCAACTTGATAACTCTAACTGATGTCTGGTTGGCCCTTGTTGTGATTGACAGGGCCATGTTCGCTCCCGCCTGTTTGTCTCATGAGATCATCACAAGAAGGTGAGTATGCACCGAGTATGTGTTCACTTGCTCTTTATCTCACTAGGCATGCTTAAAATGCAAAAAATAAACATTTCAGTTATGCATTATCATAATGAACAATTTTCCGGAGCAGCGGGGTGTTCTGTTGTTGGATGGGCGAGAGAGGGGCGGGGTCAGCAGAGCTCATTAGCATTTAAAGAGACATGCACCGAAACAGGTCGCTGTGAACAGAGCAGTTTTTGACAGGGTAAAAGGGGTGTTGTTTTACACTACCATTGAGAAATTTCAACCAAAGTATGTTATAGAATTTTCATTAAGACCCTAAAGAATCATATCAACTTGTGGAAAATGGGCATTTGAGGACACCTTTAGGAATCAGTGTACAGTACACATTATCCATGATGCAACTCTTCAGTTACTGTCTTCTGTATGCAGTAAGTCAGTCTTTTTCCTCCAGTTATTGGATGGACATCCACGTCAAAGGTACCTCACTTCCTCGAGCGCTGCAGTGCTGGGACCGCAGCCTCCGTCACCACGGCAACAGCAGCAGCATTCAGGCTCCGCCCCGGGGCTGCCCCCTTCACTTGATTGACAGCTGCCCGTGGCCCCACTGCAACCCCACCTGCCCCACCATCCGAGAGCAGCTGACGGGGCAAGAGATGACCGTCATCCAGTTCCTCACGCACCTGGGCTTCGACGTGCAGCGCGTGGCACAGCAGCAGGGCATGGAGCCCCACAAACTACTGGGCATGCTCAGTAACGGCACCTGACTGCGTTTGCTCCGGCTCCGTCCCAAATGGAGCAGCTGATGTGGATAGAATGACTGATGATCAGTGAGGGTGGCCATTTCTATAGCACCAAAAATGAGGATTCAGTGAAGCTAAAAATAATCCCAAATCTATAAGTACCGACAGAATTTTTCCATTGAGGGACAATATTACTTTTATAAGGGCAAGGTTTATAACCTTTTTTATAAAATTAGGCATTTAGTATATGTTTTATTCGTACTATTTTTAGAATATGGCAGAAATAGTAAGAGTTTCATGATAGTAGTACCTGGTTCCGAATACAGCAACTTGAGCCATTGAATCATTGACAACAGTTTTGTTGGAAAAAGCTGATTTGTTTGGGAATGGAGCAACTGCCTGGCTTTATGAATGAGTCATTGAATTATTGACTTAACTGATTCATTTAAAACGGCTGGTTCATTCAGCAACAAAGCAACTGACTGTCTTTATAAATGAGTCATTGAATCGTTGATTCAACCGATTCATTCAAAACGGCTGGTTCATTCGGCAATGAAGCAAGTGACTTGCTGAATTCAGAAACGCATACTAGTATACTACTCTTACTAATTTTAGGATATCTTTGCATGGCAGAAATAGTGAGAGTTGTATGTTAGTAGTACATGGTTCTGAATACAGCAACTGTCCTTATGAATGGATCATTGAATCAATAACACAACAATTCATTTAAAAAAAACACTTTTATGAATGAGTCACTGAATCATTGACTCAACTGATTCATTCAAAACAGCTGATTCATTTAGGAACAAAACAAGTGACTGACTCATTCATAAATACATTGATTCAACGAATTAGTTCAAAATGGCTGATTCGTTCAAGAAAACAGCAAGTGGCAGTCTTTATGAATGAGTCATTGAATCATTGATTCAACAGAGTCATTCAAAACAGTTGATTCATTCAGAAATGATGCAAGTGGCTATCTTCATGAATGAGTTATTGAAGCATACTCAACAGAGTTCTTTAAAATGGTTGATTCATTCAAGTACAAAGCAAGTGACAGTCTTTACGAATGAGTCATTGAATCATTGACTCAACTGAATCATTAAAAAAAGCTGAATAATTCAGGAACAAAACTCCACTGTGTTGAACAGAGATGCAATGGTTATGCTGTGATTCTGAGCTAGTTTTGTTGGTGGAATAGAGGAACTATATTGTGTCTAAAATGTATGTCTCTTGATATTAATTTATACAGCACATTTTTAAAAATTATTTATTAATTATATATCATCGTATACCAATGGCCATGCATTTACAAACTGGACCGTCTTGACCTTAAACCCAACATATAGCCACCCTATGAAGAGCTCAGGCCTCCATTTGGGACGGAGCCCATGTGTGATCACACAGGTACCATATTCTCCAGAATCAGGTTAACGGTGGCATCCTCTACTGGACACTCCATGGACTGCAACAACAACAGACACTTGTGTCTTTCTCTGCGGATGAAGGACGGGTCAAACTCTCTGATGCTTTTCACTTCAGCCCATAATAATGAAGCACTTTCACAACAACCTCACAAACAAATACTGGAAATCCAGATACCAAAATCAACAGACTACTCATCAGAGACACAAACACCTTATACACACGGACATCTGAACGCATCTCTCCACTAAGCTGACTGGATCACAGAATCTCACCAAACCCGTCGAGAACGTGTGTGTGTGTGTGTATATATATATATATATATACATGTATATTAAACAATGTTCTTGACAGGTTTCTTGACATTCACCTTCAGCCTTTCTATTGTGATTTGTAGAATATGTTCAAACGTAAGACAAACTTAAGCTACATTGTTATTTATTTTATGTAAATCATATTTATGAGTGTTTCTGAAAGTGATTTTGTGTAAAGTGTACATACCTGTTGAACATCGCCATTTCATTTGCATGCCTCCATAAAATATATTAATTATAATCATGGCCAAAAAAGTTTAAGTTTAATAATAAAAGTTTAATAATAATAATAAAAAAAAAAATCATATTTATTTAAAACTGTTTTTGTGAAAACAATATCACAGTACATTAAACAGAAGGTCCAGTTACTGAGGGCTGAGGAACAGTGAGTATGAAATATTTCACAGTAAAATTAAAAGCGTCTCAATATCAGAGACTGCATGAAAACACCATCACCAGTATAAAAGGTAATATTTCAACAGATTTAACCAGAATCCAACTAACCAAAGCTAGCAGTGCGAGTGTTTATTTACTCTGGTCTTCCTGTGAAGAGTGTGATTCTGGATTCTAGAAACACCCGTCTGATCTGAGCAGGATCATGAAGCTTCATGACACACTCTAGTGGTTTCTGTGAGAGATCCACATTCATCAGAGTTTCTGTTCAGGTCGTTTCTATGGCTCCATCAGTTCAAGAAGAGCGTCAGGAATAACTGGAATCCTGAAACCAGACGCAAATGGTATGAGTTAGTGATTTTGCACTGAATCAAAGATTCATGCACCAGGAGTCGCTTCAAAACTGGATTGTGACTCGAAATTGTAAGGTGTATTATTGAACGTGAGTGTATGAGTGAGTGTGTGAGTGAGTGTGAGTGTGAGTGTGTGTGCGTTTTTGTGACAAATGAGGACATAAATTTGTATAATGACAAGGGTATGACATAGGTATTACAAGGAGAAGGTGACTTTTCAGGACATTACCCCATGTCCCCACTTTTCAAAACGCTTATAAATCACACAGAATGGAGTGTATTGAAAATCTGAAATAGCACAAAGTTTCCTGTGAGGGATAGGTTTAGGGGTAGGGTTGGTGTAGAGCAATAGAATATACGGTCTGTACAGTAGAAAAACCATTACACCTATGGAGAGTCCCCACTTTTCACAAAAACAAACCTGTGTGTGTGTGTGTGCGCATTTTTGTGACAAATGAGGACATAAATGTGTATAATTGAGTGAGTGAGTGAGTGAGTGAGTGAGTGAGTGAGTGAGTGAGTGAGTGAGTGAGTGAGTGAGTGAGTGAGTGAGTGAGTGAGTGAGTGAGTGAGTGAGTGAGTGAGTGAGTGAGTGAGTGAGTGAGTGAGTGAGTGAGTGAGTGAGTGTGTGTGTGTGTGTGTGAGTGTGTGTGTGAGTATGAGTGTGAGTGTGTGTGTGTGTGAGTGTGTACCTCGCTGGCTCCTTTCACGCGGCGTGGCGTCACTCCTCGTTTCCGCTCATGGATGTCCTGCAGTCGTGTGATCAGGAACTTTTTATCCTGGCCCTCCTGAATCAACAGGAACAGGAAGTGATGTCATGCTACTGTCATATGATGATACAGTCACATATTCACATGATTCACATCTCACATTCTCAATCTGCTCCTGAAGCAGTTCGATGATCTTCCGCTGACCATCCACCACCTGACTGTGGAAGTAGATCACGATCCTGCACAAACACACACAACGCTCAGGAGAAACCCCACTGACGTCTCAGATCTGTCTCTTTTATATTACTGTTTTATGATTTCCATTGCTTTTTGGTTTCAGCTCACAGTTTAATTCTTAAAAGTGATTTGCTAATAGGTTTGAATCTCCTAAAGTACAGAGGGATTTTACAGTAGATAAAAAATAATTAATGACATTTATAAATATATTATGTGATTTGCCACAAAAAAATAAAAGTAAAATGAAATGTAAGCATAAAATAAATTAATAAACAAATAAATACATTTTATATGTAAAATTTAATAAACAAAACAATAACAGTGTTTCAACATACTGAGGGATTTAACATTAAATAAGAAATAAAAGAAACATGAAAAGTAAACAAATAAAAATAAATAATAAATAATAAATAAATACCCTTTCGCAAATTTGCAAGAAAGTAACAAAAGTAAAATTAAACGTACGTATGAATGAATGAATGTTGTAAAATTTCATGTAAACCTGTGTCTCCAAAAGTGCGTAGGGATTAAATATTAAATTAAATTAAATTAAAGTGTGAGTGTGTGTATGTGTGTGTGTGAGTGTGTGTATGTGTGAGTTTCTGTGTGTGTGTGTGTGTGTGTGTGTGAGAGAGATTGTGTGTGTGTGTGAGTGTGTGTGTGTGTGTTTCTGTGTGTGTGTGTGTGTGTGAGAGATTGTGTGTGTGTGTGAGTGTGTGTGTGAGTGTGTAAGTGTTTCTCTGTGTGTGTGTTTGTGTGTGTGTGAGAGTGTGTGTGTGAGTGTGTAAGTGTTTCTCTGTGTGTGTGTTTGTGTGTGTGTGAGAGTGTGTGTGTGAGTGTGTAAGTGTTTCTGTGTGTGTGTGTGTATGTGTGTGAGTGTGTATTGGTGTTTATGCTCAAAGCTTTGTCGTTCTGACCTACAAATCTCTTCATCTCTCCAGTCTTTCAAAAGCTGCTCAAATGTTAATGTTATTTTTAGCAGATGAACTGGGAGCTGCTCTGCTTCATGTTTATGTGCTTCAATATGAATTTGGACACTTAAATTACACTTATAAATATCTGAACATCACACACATTAGCCTACCTTTCAAAAGTTTGGGGTTGGTGAGATTTTTTTTTTTTTTGAAAAAAGAATCTCTTCTGCTCACCAAGACTGCATTTATTTGAACAAAAGTATAGTAAAATCTGTAAAAATGTGAAATATTATTACAATGTAAAACAGCTGTTTTCTATGTGAATATCTGTTAAACTGTAATGTATTTCTGAGATCAAAGCTGTATTTTCAGCATCATTACTCCAGTCTTCAGTGTCACATGATCTTCAGAAATAATAATAATATGCTGATTTATTAGAAACATTTCTGATTATTATCCATGTTGAAAACAGTTGTGCTGCACAATATTTTTGAGGAAACTGTGATACTTTTTTCCCCCCACAATTCCAATTCTTTGATGAATAGAAAGTTTAAAAGAACAGTATATATATATATATATAAGCACATTATAAAATTCATCAAACTGAACATAAGTCGAAAATATTAACTTAAAAATACTAAAAAAAACATATAAATATAAATGACAATAAAAAACATTAAGAAATACTATAATATTATATGATTTAATACTAGTTACTACTATTTTGTATATAATATAATTATAATTAA
>NW_015666670.1:119655-124292 GCF_001515625.1 Sinocyclocheilus rhinocerous
TAATTATAATTAATTAATATAATATAATATATAATTATTATATAATATATAGTCATTTATAAGTGATATATAATTGTTAACGAGGGCTGGAAGGGAAAAATGTTTTATATTCAGATGTGCATAATTATTAATTTTTAATAATTATTATTATTATTATTTATTTTTTTACAGGTGAAATGGGGCAAAGAGAGAGAGAGACAGAGATATTGTTGGACATTTTTAATCCACATCAAGTGTTTAGGTTGAAATTTATATGAAAGTACATGTGTTAGTTTTGAAGTTTTAACCAATTTTTAATAACCTTCAGTAGTTCATAGTAAATGGTCTTTTGACAAAGCACAAATGATTTCATGCGGCCCATTACAAAAAGATGTCAACCTCGCAAAACTGTTTCCCGTCCAAAACTCCCCACATTCCCGTCACAGATGACCTCTGACCTTCAGCGGATCTCACACACACACACACACACACACACATTTTCCCAGCACTGCTCTCGTGGGAGTCGCTGTGACCCTGAGCTCTTATCGGCTCACATACGCCTCTCATTAAACTATCAGCTCACATCAAGTGTAGGTTAATCAGCCGACGATTTTAAAAAAGCTAACGTTGAATTAGACAAAGATTGTGTGATCCTGTTCTGCAAAAATGCTTGAACTTTCACTTCAAAAATGCTTAAATTGTATAATATTAAAGCATTTGTTACACACACACATTTTCCCAGCACTGCTCTCGTGGGAGTCGCTGTGACCCTGAGCTCTTACCGGCTCACATACGCCTCTCATTAAACTATCAGCTCACATCAAGTGTAGGTTAATCAGTTAAATTGTATAATATTAAAGCATTTGTTCATATTTTTATTAGCTTTTACATTTTCAGATTTCGCTTTAATTTTAGTTTAAAGGTTAGTATGTTTCTTATGTAATTTTTAATATTTCTATTTAGCTTAATTTTTTTTATTAATTTTAGTTGCGGTAATTTTAATACTTTAACCTAATCATATTTTATTTCAGTTAGTTTCCGACATTTCTACATTTTTTTTTGTTTTAATATAATAATAATAATAGTAATAATGTAATATTATTCCTCATTATAAATTATAATAAATTATTTTTTATAAAAAGTATTTTTCAATTATATAATATAGCTTTTGTTAATATTTTTAGTTGCTTTTATATTTTCAGTTTTTACTTTAGTTTTAGTTGCAGTAATTTTAATACTTTAACCTAATCATATTTTATTCCAGTTTGTTTCCAACATTTCTAAAAAAAATGTTTTATTATTTAAAAAAACATTAAAAAATTATTTATAAAAATTACTTTTTAAATTATTATAAATTATAATAAATGTTTATAATATAATAATTACATACATTATTATTATTATTATTATTTATAATAACTATTTTCTTATTTATATTATTTAATATAATAAGAATAAGAATGTAATATTATTCCTTATTATAAATTGTAATAAATATTTTTTTATAATAAATATTTTTCAATTATATAATATAGCTTTTGTTAATATTTTAGTTTCTTTTATATTTTAAGTTTTTACTTTAGTTTAAGTTGCAGTAATTTTAATACTTTAACCTAATCATATTTTATTCCAGTTAGTTTCATCTAATATTTATAGTCATATTTTATTTCAAGTAATGAAATTATTTTTAGTAGTTTTAGATGACAACAAAAACATTGACACTTCAACTTTATTCATTAGAACTTTATTAATTTGCAATTATTATTTACACAATGACAACAGGTTGTTCAAAAAGCTAAAAAAAAAAAAAAAGCTAACGTTTAGTCATCGAGTAAAATTTTAGTTTAAGTTTTAGTAATTTTCTTATGTGCTTTTGTCATTTTTATTAGTTTTTTCTTTTCTATTTAGCTTTATTTTTATTGCCATTTTAGTTTTAGTCATTTTAATACTTCAACCTAAACTTATTTCATTTCAGTTAGTTTTCAAGGCATTATTTCTCATTTTTTAAAGCTTTTTAAATTTAATAATTGTATTTTTTTTAACGTTTCTTTAATCTAATTGTTATATTCTTTCAGCTCTATTTTAAATAATGATAACGGTTCTTAATAGTTTCAGTTCACAACGACAACACTGGCTGAACCGCTTCAACTTTATTTATTATAACATGATTATTTACACAATTTTATTTTTTTATTTATTATTTTGCATATTTATATATTTTTTACAAAACACTAATGGGATGGAGACTGATATTGAGGGCACAGGGAAACCTATAAATTAATTACCAGCTTAATCAGTATTCCCAAGAAAACATGCTTTTAGTCTGAAAACATTGTGATTAGATGTAAAAATGATATTTTTCTTATTAAATTGCCAGTTTTTTTCGTTGTCAGAGTTAGTGCAGCACCCGGAGACTTGAACATCCACTCCAAACAAATTATTTATAATTCAGTTTAATATTTCATCCTTAATAAGACCCGAGAAAGCAAGAAATTAAAAAGATGAAATGAGCTAGAAAACAATCAAATTAATCAATTAAACAAAGAGGAACACGTCGAACAGAAGGTTGAATGTTTGATTCATTAACGTTTGATCTTTAACTGTAGCATTAAACCTGTTTAATATGAGATGAACAGAGAAACACAATAGAGCTCTGAATTCAGCATGAATTGATTCATAATTGCTGTCAAGAGGGTTTAACTCATTTCTGATCTCTAATGCAAGTAATCCGTATGAATAAGCTGTCATTTCTGTTCATTTCACCAGCCGTCATTATATCATCAGTAAACACATGATACATCAGCAAAAAATATGTATATTAATATTTGTGAATATATTTTCTACCTATATATATTTTTTTTTTTTAACTTTTTTTTTGTATATTTAAAAAAAAAAAGTATAATTTTTATTGAAGTTTTAATTTTAGTAATTTTAATTTTTAGTCAATTTAATTTCAGCTAGTTTCCAAAGAAACATTTCTGATTTTTCTAATTAATAATTTCCTTTTTTTTTAATCTGACATTTATGCTTTATTTTATTTTAATTGTTTATTTTATTATTATTATTATTATTTTATTTCAACTTTATTTTAATTAATGAAAATTATTTTTCATAGTTTTAGCTAATAACAACTGATTCAGGCACTTCAATTTCATTATAACTTGATTATTTACACAATAGCTTTTTATGAACAACCTGTTCATTTTTGTCAAAGTTTAGTCATTAAGTTAGTCGTTTTTATGTGCTTTTGTCATTTTTATTTATTTATTTATTTTTATTGTTTCTATTTAATTTAATTTCTATTAATTTTACTTTTCCTAATTTTAACTTTAACATAAACTTTTATGAAAATTAATTAATTCATGCCCCTACAAAACATTTTGAAATATATTTTGGTACATGAAGGTTTGAAGGTTGAAGCTATATATATATATATATGATGTCTCTGATGTCGGCCCTGCTGCAATTGTTTTTGCAGCGTTGAGCAATGTAACCAAGACACGGACATGTGTGTTGATTTCTTGAACGCAATGGCCAATCAGAAACATTTAGTCAGAATTCACGCACCGCTGAAAGCTCTTGAATCATCTCATGACTAAGTGCAGACGCGATGTAAATAAGAGATTCATTGTGCAGTTTAGAGAGCTTCATTGATTATAACGGAGCTTTGTGAGATCGCGATGAACGAAGATGAGTGACGCTTTTTAGTGATAAAGGGAGCGTGCTTTGTGCACTTTCTAGGGTATAATCCGTACAGAATTTGTTTGAAACTTTCGTTTTTCGGACACATAGGCTACACCCTGCAAAGTTTCGGGAATGACATACGCATATTTATGCGGGATTCACTCTCGAAATAGCAATGAACATAAAATATGTTGATTTTCCACAGACAGCGTGCATGGGTCCCGAGCGAGATCTAATTCACGGACCAAAAGCAGGTGTAAACTTTATTGAGATCGGGACATATCAACCCGTAATTTAATTTAATTTCCAGTAACGGACGGTAGAAAGTTCAGCAATGAATGGTATGCGATTTATGACAGAATATAGTCCCACAACTGATCGTTAATTTTTTCCTCACGTGTCTCGTCTTTGGTAACAACGATTCAAAACGGACACATTTCAAGTTACACGATGAAAACTTCAGAGAACATCAGAAAAGCAGCGTGCACATTTCTGGTTAAAATGAAAGGCCATGACAAACGGGGGAAAAAAACGGCAAAAAAAAATACAAACCCCTGAAATACATTCCGAAACATATTTTGGTATATGAAGATTTTTAAAAATATATTACATTGATCTTCACTGTTAACTACATATTTAGAATAGAAACTGCCCTTGTAATCATGATCTATTAGAGCCAAGCAACGCCCTAGCAACCACCCAGTGTTTTCCCCTCTGTTCCCCTCTGCCGTCATCCAGCATCTCTTCTCCAGTTCAGCCCAATTCATTACAGCAGCTAAAAACACTCGACTCCACAAAATATCTGAATTAATATGTTAAATATGTTGTTGGTTCTGCGTCTCTGAGGGAGTCCCGGGGCCCGGCTCATGGGGACGCCTCCATCCACACTGACTTTGAAGTGGTAATTCAGTCCAGTCCAGGTTTGTGCTGTACCTGCAGAGAGAGAGAGAGAGAGAGAGAGAGAGATCTGTGTT
>NW_015666671.1:0-504 GCF_001515625.1 Sinocyclocheilus rhinocerous
CATTTGTAACTGCAGGTTAAAGCATTGCGTGTCTCTCTGAGCTGCTTTAAACAGTGTGCGAAAGCATCTAAATGCCATTCAGATGCAACTTCTGTGTTTCCTCTGCATTGCAAAGATGAATTTTGTCAATACTGACTCCATTTGCTTGGCAACAGCCCAAATGTCTTATTGGCTTATTAAATGAAAGAGAGAAAAAAGACTCAAAAGGTGATGCACATAAAACAAAAAAAGACTTTATAAAGGTAAAAAATGCCCATAAAAGGTAAAAATCAATTTAAACTTGTTGGAAAAGATTAATCTGCTACATGACAATAGGCTACATCAGCTGGAATACTTCAAACCGGAGCTGTTTTTGTTTTATATGCTGCTAAGAAGACACCCCAGAAGATGGGTCGAGTATAGCTCCATCATTGTTCAGAGTAAAAAATGTGTTTTAATAAATTTAAAAAAATTCTCTGCCATTTCTTTCTTTTTGCTGTATCGAAAACGTACCGAACCGTGACA
>NW_015666672.1:0-526 GCF_001515625.1 Sinocyclocheilus rhinocerous
AGGGAACATGGAAAGTCAGAGAGAATATTAGATGCGTTGTTGGTAGTGAAATTATTTCCGACATTAAAACACGTTATTAACATCAACAGCCAAAAAAGTTTCACAGGATTATGAATGTGCCTGAAAGTGATGCACGTGCTTCGTTTTCACCTTTTTTTTGCTTTCTTTTTCTTTTCTCTGCGCCGGATTGCTCATGTATTTTCATGGGCATAGATGTCCATCCATCAATTATGATAATTTGCATTCAGCCGCAAACATGAGGTGCGAGCGGTCGCGAGCGCGGATGGGGGAATGGCGCGTCAAGGTTTTTTTTATTTTTATGAGCAATTGGGTGCCCCCCTGTGAGTTGGTGCCCTACGCAAACTGCGTACTCTGCGTATAGGACAATTTATTGGTACAGAGATGACTGATTTTTATCACTTAATTAGAAGCACCACAATTAAATTGTCATTCATACGGACTACTGAACAGAAATTTTCTAAATTTATTTTAAAGGTGACATATCATGAAAATCTGACTTTTCCAG
>NW_015666673.1:0-1075 GCF_001515625.1 Sinocyclocheilus rhinocerous
GTTTATGTGTGCTATTGCTTGTATTGCTTATTTTCTTCATTTTTAGTTGACATTAGTCCTTTTTTCCCCCTGAGAATAGCACATACCAAACTGTACTGAAATTGCGACCCTAAAAACATGATATAAACCAAACCATAATTCAAACCGTTACACCCCTAGTACAGATGCTGTTATACCTTTTTATACTCACGAAGGAAGGGAAACATCTCAATGGTGGTATGCAAATCCCCTCTATTCTCATTCACCAATATGGCCACCAGCTTGCAGGAGATCCTAAAATCAAAACCATGATGAAACGCATGGCACATTAAAACACTCAACATATACATGACAGAGAAGTAATACTGGTGATGTTCATCTGGGTAACTGTATGGCAGGACATCACAACATCAGCTGTGAGATGTGACAGTTCAGTACCTTGTAACAGAGAAGAATAAGCAAAGAGCATACCTGAAAGTGGAGTTTGTGAGAGAAGAGACAACTAGATCAGTTGGCAAAGAGTGTCTGGATGATGGAGGGACCACAGCCAAACATCAGGACAGAATTCTGCACGAGTCCGGTAAGCAGACTAAATTGCACTGTAAATAAACATTAAAAAAACAAATGGTAAAGTCACTAGTCAAATTAGTTTATTAGCTTAATCCCTATAAATCAAAGAAAAAAATTATATGACATTCACACACACTAATAGTGAAATATTCAAGAAAATATCATTTTCATATCAAAAGGCAATACATATTATTCTGAATAATATTCTATATATTGCACAAGGCTTAGGGAATAACTTTCTGAATAATTTGCACATGCTTTGATGTCTTTAGGTCACATGGGTTTGTAATTTAATGGATTTATAGAATTGCATAATTACATTTTATAATGCATAATTACATTTTAAATTAAAATTTCTAAAATTATTATAAAACAAAAAATTGCATATATATTCTTTAAATTAGGAATTGTGATATGCATTTACATATATCTGAGTGATTGTAAAGGAAGCACTCTTTACTATTTATATAGAGTGGTGTGAAAAAAGTGTTGGCCCTCTTCCTGATTTCTTATTTTTTTGCATGTT
>NW_015666674.1:0-468 GCF_001515625.1 Sinocyclocheilus rhinocerous
TTTGGCAGTGACATAAATTTTGTGCTTTGCAAAGTTTGCTGCTTCCGTATTTGTAGATAATTTTTCCATGTTTCTATGGTATACTGAAAAACAATGATAAGCATATAATAAGTTTTAAAGGCTTTTATTGACAAAATATATATAATGAGTCAATATTTACAGTGTTGACCCTTGTTCTTCATAACCTCTGCAATTCGCTCTGGCATGCTGGATATTAGCTTTTGGGCCAAATCCTGACTGATGGCGACCCATTCTTGTCTTATTAGTTCTCGGAGTTTATCACAATTTGTGGACTTCTGCTTGTCCACTCACCTTTTGAGGACCGACCACAGGTTCTCTATGGGATTGAGATCCGGGGAGTTGCCTGGCCACGGATCCAAAATTTCAATGTAATGATCTTCGAGCCACTTCTTTATCACTCTTGCTTTGTGACATGGTGCTCCATCATGCTGGAAAATGCACGGATCA
>NW_015666674.1:554-1017 GCF_001515625.1 Sinocyclocheilus rhinocerous
ATACCATTCTTTATTCATGCAGTGTTTTTGGGCAGAATTATGAGAGAGCCCACTCCCTTGGTTGAAAAGCAACCCCACACATGGATGGTCTCAGGATGCTTCACTGTTGGCACAACACATGACTCATGGTAGTGTTCACCTTTTCTTCTCTGAACAATCGATTTTCCAGATGCCCCAAACAGTCAGAAGGGAGCTTCATCAGTGAAAATAACTTTGCACCAGTCTTCTGCTGTCCAATCCTTGTAGTCTGTCCTTGACGTTTTTCTTGGAGAGAAGTGGCTTCTTTGCTGCCCTTCTTCACACCTGTCCATTGTCCAAAAGTCTTGGCCTCACTGTGCGTGCAGATGCTCTCACACCAACCTGCTGCAATTCCTGAGCAAGCTCTGCACTGCTGGTGACACGATTCCGTAGCTGACTCCTCAGGAGGAGACGGTCCTGGCGCTTGCTGGACACTCTGGGACGT
>NW_015666674.1:1359-1567 GCF_001515625.1 Sinocyclocheilus rhinocerous
AGTACTCATTCACACTTTCACATGTGCTGCTGATATGATTAGTCAATTAATGAATGTTAGCTATTTTGTGTCAGGATCAAAAAACAGTTAATTTATTTTATTTTCTTTTGTCAAAAGTTAATTTTTTGGCCAAGGAAGCTTTTCACAATTATTTAAAATGCACCTGATCACTCTACACAATAATCTAGAAAAAATGTGAATGAACACC
>NW_015666675.1:0-1488 GCF_001515625.1 Sinocyclocheilus rhinocerous
CTATATGTTACTGTACAATTGTTTTTCTCTAAGAGAGATTATAAAATAAAGATGCACATTTTAAAATGTTTATTATTATTATTATTTTTATTATTACTGAGTTCAGTTTGAATCAGCCTCCCCGTTTCTCGCAGAGCTCTGGTGACGAAGTTAAGTTCAAGTGGGCGTGGTTTCGCTGTACTGGACTACCTGTGCTGCCAGAGCGCATCTGATCTCTGAGTTAAAATCCAAAAACATGGAAGCCGCAAGAAATCCAGGTAAATACAATGCTTGCTTTTTATTTCAACATCTGTTAAATATTCTTCGCATGATGTATTGCTGTTAATGCAATGGTGTTCTCTAATTTGAAACGAAATTTAAAATCGAGTAAAGAGCAAAGAGCGCACTAAAGACTGTCAATACACTCTGGAAAAGACTTACAATCGAATGTGTCAACCGCTCAAATCCATTTAAACAGCAAAACCAATAAATAAATGCATAAACGCTTTGGTGCAGTTTATTTGATCATTTTAAGCATGTTTTCGTTAGATGGTCGTCGAGTCCGTGTCTGCCCTCCCTCCCCCCGCTCGCACTGAGATCGCTTTGTACATCTGTGCGTTTATATGTCTCATATGTACATATGTATATATGTTTATTATCATTCAACACATCAACTAATGGAATGTAAAAGCATTATATGTGCAAAGGCGTCTATGTCTGTAACAGTAAACAGCATTGACCCTAAGCTGAACCCTAACCACAGCCTAACCACTAGTAAAAAAAAAAAGAACAAAAAAAAAGTGAATTTTGAATTTTTGAAAAATGATAAGTTATTCACGTGTTACACCGTGTCCTCTGTTGCGGACACCTTACTAACTGTTTTGAGGTTTTAGAAAATAACACTTGGTGTAAAAACTTTTTAGATTAACATATGTTCTCAGAGAGAGCACACAGACTTTATAGTGCTTCAGACCTTATCAGTGAGGGAGAGTGTCATCATTTCCTATGTCTTTCATATTTGTGGGAGATACTTCCACTAATTTAAGGCAAAGTATGGTACAGTAACAGAGTTGACTCAAGATTTATGGACTCACATTTTTATAAGAAACAAATGTATTTTTAAACAATTTAATGTTGTAGGAAAATCCCTATTTAGGGCTTTTATAAATAAAATGAATTAAACATTACTAAAGAAAAGTAAATTAAAATATTTTGATTAAAAAGTGATACATGATGGAAAAAAACGGACTAACTCAGACAACAAGAAATCATGATATTCAGTTATATAAGAGACTTTTTACAGAAACTATTATATTGCTATGGACTGCAACATCTTGTAACTCAATGAGTAATGATTAATAAAAAATAAAACTATTGGAAAAAAAAAAAATTATATATACACACATATGATTTCTCAAAGTTTGCCTGCCCCAATTATATATACACACCTGATTTCTCAACGTATGCCTGCCCCTGTGTTTCAGACGAAGGTGTCGGAGGGTGAGCCGG
>NW_015666676.1:0-470 GCF_001515625.1 Sinocyclocheilus rhinocerous
CCTCTGTGGGCTAAACTCAGGAACTGGAGCCCTCTTAGGGCTGGATTTGGTGGCTGGAACCCACACTGGAGCGAGCTCTGGGGCTGGAGCCGACACTGGAGCGAGCTCTGTGGCTAGGATGAGGGTGGAGAACAGTCCCTTTCTCCTCATCCTCCTCCTTTGGCTAAGGGTAAATGGCGCGGCTTGACTGAGGAATGGCCGGCGGGTTGGAGAGTGCCGCGGCCGTTGGGTTTAACTTCGGAACGGCCGGCAGGCTAGACTTGACTGAGGATGGATGGGGCAAATGGGTGATGCCTCTGGGCTGGTGGCGAGGAGATGGGATCCGCTGACGAACCGAGCCAGGTTGATGTAATCGGGCAGGGTCCACCTGGACCCTGCCAGTGGCATCTGTTGAGAAATCCCCTCATCCAAACCACCCCAGAAGCAGTCCACCGGTCGAGGGAAATCTGCTTTGAGCAGGTGAGGAATTC
>NW_015666677.1:0-162 GCF_001515625.1 Sinocyclocheilus rhinocerous
CTCATAGTCAGAAGAAATACTTAATTTTCCCTCGAGAGCTGACTCTGCATGCTTCGCTTCCAAGCAGACAACACAAACTGTGTGTGTCCCCACCCGAAATATAGCACGGGCAGGGAGGAACACACAGCCTGAATGCTGTCTGCTCTCGCCCAAATGCTTCTT
>NW_015666677.1:402-548 GCF_001515625.1 Sinocyclocheilus rhinocerous
TCTCGCCCATCTATTGGACTGATTTCATATGTGATTCAGAGCATGGTCACGCTGGGGGCATTCCCAAAGCGTTTCCTATGCAACTCGAGTTCCTGAAGGGGAACTGTTTTCAACATTGATAATAATAAATATCTTTTGAGTATCAA
>NW_015666678.1:0-180 GCF_001515625.1 Sinocyclocheilus rhinocerous
TTTGCGCCCATTTGTGCGCCCATGGGCGTGCTGGTCTGAAAATGAAGTGTGTTCAGGCTCATTGCTGGTGCATTGCTATTTTGAGGCAACTGAAATAGACTGCGCCATTGACCAACAAAAACCTGGTCTAAAGTCAATGGCGCAGTAGTTTTTTTGTTATTTAAAGAGAGAGTTAGTATA
>NW_015666678.1:361-585 GCF_001515625.1 Sinocyclocheilus rhinocerous
ATGCCTACATGTCATAATGGATAGTCATTGCATGTATCAGAATTAGGCTACCTATTTGTTTGCGCACGAGCAGCTCCGTTTCCTCTCTGGAGACGCGTTCTGTTTTTGCGCTTGCAAATTCCGCCGTGTAAATAGCAAATCCTGCTTAGATCGTTAAAATAGGGCCCTTAGTCTTTATATTGAGATGAAAATGCTTAATAGTCTTAGTCACATTTTAGTCATTT
>NW_015666679.1:0-2637 GCF_001515625.1 Sinocyclocheilus rhinocerous
ACGCACCGCATGATGTCTACATCGGAGCGGACATTCTGATTCGCTATAGGGCTCATGTGGACATGATCAATGAAGTGATATGGACTCCAATGACCTCACAGTCCCCCACTGTTCCTGTCAACCTCGAGAACCTCCTGTCAGGCCAAACCATCCCTGAGGCCTGCACGCTAATCAATGAACAACAGACTGTAGTACCAGCTTACACCAAAGGGGACGCTGTTCGACTCAACCTGCGAAGCGGCCAAGCTCTCAGCCACACCCTAGGCTTCTTCCAACCTTCACCCGAATGTGGGGAACTGGGCCTCACTTTGGAAGCCACACCCCTCGTTGAAGTGACATCTCGGGCAGTGTACATCCTGTGCAACAACTGCACGGCAACGGATGTCAGAGTGCCTAAGGCCTACCGTCTGGGTTGGCTAGTGAGTTATGATTTCCATGACTTTGAACTGATTCTACCAATAATTGGACCCTTCTCAGACTCAATTATTCCAGAAGGAAGCTCAGGCCACACAGTGTCAACAGCACCCTTCAAGATCATCACCATAACTTCAGTTACGCCAGTGGTCAAGGAGCAGGTGTGTAGAACAGAGCTAACAGAAGACCAGCACTTTGGCGTGTACACGGTCTCTTAACCACTCCACCTGCATAAATGACAGCGTGACTGCCTAACCACTCCACCTGCGAGAATGACAGCGTGACTGCACCTCTGACTGCCCACAGCACAGAGGAAGTAATGACAGAAGAGCCATATCCAGGTTTTGAGACACAAGTCCAACAAATTCTGAAATATGCTGATGCCATACAGTAGGATGCAGACCGCCACAAACTCGGCCAAGTCCTGTACAAATACAAAAAATAATTTGCCAAGGACTCTTTAGATTGTGGCCTCACTAACCTCCATGTTGTGCGTGTCCCAACGCACCCAAAAGCTCCACCCACTTTTGTCAAGCAATACAAGATCCCCCTTGAATCGTATGAACCCGTACAGGAGATCATCAACTCTATGCTTGAGAACGGTGTCATCCGTCGGTGTAACAGCACCTACTCTGCCCCCATCTGGCCTGTCATCAAATCAAATGGCAAGTGGCGGCCGACCATCGACTATAGGAAACTGAATCAACAGGTGCCATTGTCGCGATGGCCTATGACCCAGCTGGAACAGGAGATACCAAGAATCAGAGGAGCCACAATCTTCTCCACTCTTGATGTGGCCTCAGGATTTTGGACTATACCAGCGCATCCAGATGACCAACACAAGCTGGCTTTCACCTTTTGCAATCGGCAGTACACCTTCACCAGGTGCCCATTCGGCTATGCCAACTCACCAGCCGAATTTAACATCTTCCTCAACAAAGCATGCCCGGATGCCAGGGTAAGAGGGAACTTAATCTATGTTGACCACCGTCTGATGAAACACACGACGGTGACTGATCACCTAAAATAAATTGACCACGTCCAGCACCAACTGACCGCCGCCGGTGCCAAGATTGCCCTCCACAAAGGACAATGGTGCAAAACCAAGGTCAATTACGTGGGCATACTCATCGGACCACGAGGTATTGAGCCACAAACCAGCCACATCCAGGCCATTCAGAACATTAAACCACCTGCCAATGTCTCAGAACTCCGAAGTTTTCTAGGCGTGTGCAACTATTCAAGGCAGTTCATTGAGAACTATTCGGACATTGCACGCCCTCTCACTGCCCTTCTGAAAAAGGACTGCCCCTTCGCCTGGACAGACGAACAGCAAAATGCCATGAATGAGCTGAAACAACATCTGTGCATTGCTCCATGTCTGGCTTACCCAGATCCACAGAAGGAGTTCTACTTGGACGCTGGATTCTCCAGCCACTGCCTCAGCGCTGGTATATACCAACGGCATGACCAGGACAAAAGAGTGGTCGCATATGCCAGCAAGACTCTCCTTCCCCCAGAGTGCAAATACTCAGACTGTGAGAAAGCCCTGCTCTGTACTGTATGGGCCATCCAGAGATTCTCCAACTACATCGGAGCACAGAAAGTGATCATAGAAACTTGTCACCAGCCTGTCACATTCCTCAACAGCCAGCGCATCCGCGACGGTGTGGTCACAAACGCACGCATAGCCACATGGCTCATGGCCCTCCAATGGCGCAACATAGAAGCACGATATGCTCAAAATCACAAGTCGGCGCTGGGAAACGGACTGGCAGCCTGCCAAAGCTGCTCCGATGACACACCGACTGAGATCGTAGAAGCAGAAAGGCCAAGAGGGACCCAGGCGGAGACAATGCTGAACCTGACCAAGGTTAAAGCTGAGGATCCAAAGGCTGAGGAAAATTAGAAACCACCTGCCATCCGGCCTTCCTGATCCACCTACCATCTGACAATCAGGATCCACCTGCCATCCGGCCTTCCTGATCCACCTGCCATCTGATAATCAGGATCCACCTGCCATCTAGCCATCATGATCCACCTGCAATGGTTTGGCCTGCCTGTCCGACCATCATGACAACTGTTGTCTGACGATGTTTGCAGGTGAACTTCGTCAGCCAAAAGGGGGGATTCTGTAGCGTCTGCTTAGGATCATTGAGGGTCATGGGGGCTTTATGTCTCAGAGACCCTTTCAGCCTGCCTACATTTGCATATACATTACAG
>NW_015666679.1:3363-9012 GCF_001515625.1 Sinocyclocheilus rhinocerous
TCATGCCTCTGATTGGCCATCCCACCCAAAAGGTGGGTGTGGATAGGAACTTTCAAAAGTCATTAGCTCAGACTAATCTTGGCTCAAAACCTTTCTTCTTGAGACGGACACTATCCAAGGCTCCTCAAAACTTTCCTCTTGAGTTTGATTTTCCGGCAGTTTTTATCTTCAAGTAACTTTGTCGATCTGCTGTGGACTTTCCTATCTTCAGAAGAACCAGGAAAACCTCCAGCTCACTTCTAAAAGAACTCATCAAGAACATCCGTTGTCTACCGCATCAGGGTTCTTGTTCAGCAATGAAGCCAATGCATGTAACCGTTTACAACTATTTAGATGCGTGTTTAAGTTTGAGCCCCTTTTAAGGTGATTTTTGATTCTTTGATGATTCTCATTAGGTTGTGGTTAATTGATGTGAAATACTGCCATTCTTTTGCTCTTCTTTCTCTCTTCCTTACTTTTCTTCATTCTGTATATATGTGTTTTGCTTAGTTAGTTATATGTTAGATATAGTTTTGTTTTGCTTAGTCTTGTTGTATGTTAGCTGTAGTTTCATTTATTAAATCCCTTATATTCACAATTGATTGCCTCTGTGTGCTGCTCACAATTCAGGGTCACTGAATGTTGAATCTTGCTACATGCTAAATTACTGCTAGTACTGCATAAAGTAGTGTGTGCATTTGACTGTGGATTGACTGTTTTGAAACTTATATGGTAGTTACATAGAACCTAGTCCTAAGTTATCATGAAAAAGGCCAGGAAATTTCAGTTTTGACAATATGGGACCTTTAAAGCACAGATCTGTTTTGACATCGGCTTGTCAGATAGTTTGTTCCGTCCATTGCTACAGTTATCTTAACACCGTCAATCGCAGATCAATTTGGTGGATTCACTCACATAATTTTTTACACTCGCGTTTGTCATTCCTGAAACAGTATACATGGACGGTTTGGTTCTCTTAAAAACTGTCTTTTTTCTGAAGTATGTAGAGAAACCGAGCAAAGGGTGCTTCCCTTAAGGTGTAACTGACCGAGCTCACTCACGCGAAAACTCCTGATATAATCAATAACTAACTACACAATGAATATCTTATTTACATCATGTATGCTTTCTTTTTGTCTTGTGATAATAGGAAGATCTGTGAGCGTGTAGAATTAGGTAAACTTGCGAAAACAAAAATTTGATCAGAGCGGATTTTGACTAACCTACAGTAAACACCTATGATTGGCCACTGCTTTCAACAGAGATGCCTGTGATTGGCTACAATACTCAACGCTGCAAAACACGTTTTAAATAGAAACTTTTGGTTTTGTAATTCGAAACCAGAGCGCGCACACAAATACACACAGGAGCGTTTGAAAACAGGTGACTTCGAGCGGGTAAAGAATTGAGTTGGTACTACTGGCACTGTAAAAAGCCCCACTCCCCTCCTAAACAATCTTAAAAACTCAGCGGACCCATTTTGAATTCAAAATGGCGAATTTCGCCAAAAGGTGACAAGTTTGCATCCCTGATTACAAGAGATTTGTACATTTGTGCAGTGGAAATGGGTAGAACAGTTCAAGAATGGAACCTGCAACCATGTCGGTGGTAAAGGGGTATAGGAGCATGTGACCGCCTCTCTGAGTTTTGTCGACAGCCAGAGAAGGCACTAAATTTGACAGACACAGTCATTTTGAAATTCTCTATGTAGGAAAAACCCTGCCTTAAATGAAATACATTTAATATTTGGTCCCACTTTATAGTAAGTTTCCCTAATACCGGTGTACTTACAAAGTAACTACATGTGTACATAGTATGTAACCACAGTGTAAGTACACATTGGTACATAGTATCTACAGCTGTAATATTTCTGTAACTACACACGTAACAACCCTCCGAATGGTTTGTGTAAGTACAAATGTGTAACAGGACATATATAACAAAATTTTTTAACAACAATATGTATAAGAGTAATTGGAACCATTTGATCCAGGGGGTGGAGATGGGTAGGTTTAGGGTTGGAAATGGGATCCAGGTGGTGGAGATGGGTAGGTTTAGGGATATGTAAAGTGGGAGGAGTTGGATCTCGAGTTGGAGTAGTTTGTTACTCCAGTTGTTTGAGTTGGAGTACCATACAAGTACATACAACTGTACTTGCATGGTAACTCCTCAGGAACTGTCCACTTAATATAAAGTGTAACATTCTGGACACCAACCACAATTTATATGTAAAGCCTAACTTACTGGCCGCTGCTGTGTAACATCAGAGTAATTACATAATAAATCTAATATAAAGTGTAACACTTTCTTTACCAAAAAGTGCTGTTAGTCCTGTTACACATTTGTACTTTCATTACCAAAAATTGTTGTTAGCAATGTCCTGTTAGACATTTGTACTTACACATACCATTCAGTGGGTTGTTACATATGTGTAGTTACACAAACATTAGCGCTGTAGATACTATGTACCAATGTGTACTTACACTGTGGTTACATACTATGTACACATCTAGTTACTATGTAAGTACAGAGGTATTAGGGACACAATATAAAGTGGGACCTAATATTTTAAGTAGAATTGTTTCTTCAAATTCAGATAAAATGTCAGAACCAACAGCCTTGTGCAGTGCTCCAACATATAGCATGGATGTGCTTCAGGTGATCCTTGAAAGAGTCCCAGCTCTAGGTCCTTTCTAATGCCGTCCCCTCCTCTCTCTCCCACTTGTGCGCTCTCTGTACTGTCCTGTATAAATAAAAACAAAAACACCAAAAAGAAATACTCAAAATATAATTTTTTTATATTGTGAAATATCTTTTACTGAAAACTGAATACAAAATAAATCACGTACAATATTTTCACTTACAGTTCAGTAACAGTGGGGTTGGAAACAAAGTGCACAACACTATTCATTAAACACTTATTTGATGTATTCAGACGAAAGTTTACAATATTAACCAATTATTCACAAGCAGTTTTTCAGAGACCCCAGTTACACTGTAGTAATCAGAGACCTAACTACAGACCTACGTACATAATAAAAATGTACTTAATTTGATTTTACTTGTTTTACTAAATATACACTGTATAGTGTATTTAGTAAAACAAGTAAAATCAAATTAAGTACATTTTTATTAAATTAAGTAAAATAACTATCACAAAAGGTCAATGAATCTCTACCAGAAGCGACAGTGCAATGTAGCAGATTAACAATTCCTTACCAAATTGCCAATAAGCGGGATCCTTGATGACTCTACAAGGGGAAAGAAGAAATGGTTTACTGAAAAGTTCTTAAAAAGCATAATTTTGTTTTATATCATTCCTTTAAACAATCTTAATTTATTTAAATATTACCGACATTTGCCATTATATGATATTTAGAAAACACAAACTGAGTATGTCATCTTTGAGATGTTATTATATGATTAAAAATGTAAACCCGCCTAATGCATGGCATTCACGTCAGAAAAATGTGAATCTCTAAAAGACAAACATTAACACATACACTGTAAACAAATTAAAGCCGTTTCAACTAATTATTTAGTAACAAGTTCCACAGAAATTTTATGTTCAGTCAATTTCTGTCTCTTCAAAGTGTTGCCTGAATTGTTATTTTTTAGTTGGCTCAACCTTTACTGAAATAGTTTTATAGTCCATGCAACTAAAATTATTTAATTGGTCAAACATTTAGAAAACTACAGCAAATTGTGTCAATTAAAATTTAACCATTCACTCCGTGTTTCATATGTTACCTCAACTAAGATTTATTATTTGGGCATCATAACAAATTGCTGTGGAACTAGTTATTATAATTTATATTGAGTTTAAGAAAATTATTACCTGGTGTCTATCAATCACTAAAACACACACATTACAACACATAATAGCCTTTATTTAATAACAATCAGCATTTATAACATTTGTCATACAGACTAAACATGAAGGCTTAAAGGGATAGTTCACCCAAAAATGAAAATTTGCTGTTAATTGACTCAAGCCATCCAAGATGTAGTAAACTTTTTTTTTCTTCTTCAATTGAACAGTAAAGGAAATTTTTAGATGAAAACATTGTCTTTGAAAACATTGCAATTCATAAACTGCATGTCTCTGGCGTTACTGACACCTGGGATGACCTGAGGGTCAATAAAATAACAGCAAATTTCAATTTTTGGGTGAACTATCCCTTTAAAGTGCTCCGGTTGTCAAACATTACATTTGTAATACAACTGCAAAATTTATTTTAAACATTTGTTTAATGAAGTTAAATAAAAAAGACCAAGTTAAACAAAATGTTTGCAAACAAACATTTACAAATGTTACTACTGTTCTACTACTGTTACATCTTTAAAATGAGGCAGAAGTCAGAAAAAAATTAATGAACCAGGTGTTACAGTTCTACTGAACTGAGTCAAGTAAAGTCCAGTCACTGTATTTACATTGTGTCAAAGCAGCTTTACAGTATTAAACTGAAAAATCATGTGTCGAAGGAACCAAAACTCCATCGTTCTTCACTGGCCAGACGAATTCAGCAGTTTAATTGCAGGCTGCAACACAGGTCAGATTGAGCAGAGGACTGGTCTGGTTCCTGTGGTCTTGTCCCGAAGGCTGTCTAGGTGACGAGGTCTTCGGAGGGGAGCTGTCTCTGGGGCTCATCTAGTTGTCCTGGTCTCCGCTGACATTCAGGGCTGTCGAGGGCGTCTCTAGGTGCTGATCCACCATCTGATCTGGATACAGACTGGATCTGGTGGCTACGGTGACCTCGTAATAAGAATGAGACAGTCTAATATTAGCGTAGAGTCCACTGAGAACAATAAAGCACATTTTAATTGTAGTAAACACTCGAAACTTTTACACATATTACCTTAAGTCTTAGTGTTAAAAGTACACACACACTGTGTAGTTGCAGTGGAGCAGTCTGTTCACATGGCAGTGTTTGGAGCCTTGGAAGAAGTGACTGGCCAGCATCTGAAAACGTGCAATGATGAGAAAGCACCAATGAAACCTTTGGCCACACCCTGATGGAGAAATAAAGTACAATTTATCTCAAGAAATGAAATGATGCCTTTTAAATCATTTAAAAATATAATACCAGTTAATTAAATTTGTGATGAAACAGAAGTTACAACCATTTTTTTTTTTGGCACACAAAAAAATCTCAATCCATCGCACAACACAGGGAACATTGATGTTGACTGTTCATTAGTTGCAAGGATTTTTAACAGAACATGCACATTTCATATTACAAGTCTACCTTAAACAGCATTAAAGGGGTCATATGATGTGATTTCAAGTTTTCTTTTCTCTTTTGTCCCAGTGTTTACTAAGCCATGGTCTCTTCCCCAGTGCAGGGACTCCTGTGTACGATCTAGGGACCCAGATAGCAAACTGACATAGAATCAACGTAGAATCGACGTTTCCCGTGGCGTCGAAACAATGTTGATCTCCGACGTCGATCCAGCATAGTTTTGCTCATCGGGGTAACGTTGACCCAACGTCAGGCACGCCATTCTAAACTAACGGAAAATCGACGCAATCTTACCTAACGTTGAATCGACGTTGATTTTCAGTTGGTTGAAACGACGTCACAGAATCAACACGTATTCAACATAAAATCGATCCAATTGGTTTGCTTACCTAACGTTAAAACGATGTTGATTTCAGCTGGGTAAAAT
>NW_015666679.1:9044-13069 GCF_001515625.1 Sinocyclocheilus rhinocerous
TATTAACATTTTCTGCTTGTTGTAAAAATCTCACATACTTAATACTAGATAAATTAGCCTGTATATGTAATAATTTATTAAACACACATCACATTCAGTCATAATTTCTTTATTATTTATACAATACAGTTTATACACACGTACAAAATACATGTTTAGAGCACAAACCTTCTATATAAGTAGCAAAGAAAATGCATTTACACTCAAATACACACAAAGAGGTATAAAGTATATTATAGGCTAATATAAATAGTGTCAAGTTAAAAATTAAAAAGCTATATTCACTTAAGAATAAAAATATCATGTTATTACAATTGAATTATTTTTTCCTGAAATGTGTGTTTATTAGAACTGGACATATTTATTAGACTTTATTAGAATTTAACTGTGGTATTTGTAGATAAAATCATGGTAGAATGACCTGCCTATCTCAATTCGAGCAGCTGAGTCTTTAGTCATTTTCCAAAAACATCTAAAGACACATATTTTTCATCAGCACCTGATCAATTAATACTAGCGCTTACCTTTTCTATTCAATTCAATTCTATAATTTGTTAAAAAAATAATAATAATAAAAACTTATCTGTACTGTGCTAGACTAAGTGAGACCTAACCTAACATTCGTGGTCAGAATTATTGGCACCCTTAGTAAATATGATCAAAGAAGCCTGTAAAAATAAATCTGTACTGTAAGAAGAGGATGTGTGTATATATTGTCTTAATACAAGGTGAGGAGGATAGTTTGAGTGGCCAAAGACTTTCCACAAAGATCTGTCAGGTGATCTCCAAACTCATCAGGCATTATAGGAGAGACTCAGAGCTGTTATTGTGGCAAAAGGAGATTGCAAAAAGTACTGAATAAAAGGATGCCATTAACTGTGGCCGATGTGTATAAGAGAAAAACATTTATTTCCTAGTGAGCTTCCCCCCACCCCCTTTTTGATCTTTTATCAAAAAGGATTAATGATGCAGATTTATTTTCACAGGCTTCTTTGTTCATATTTACCAATAATTCTGACTACGACTGTATAGCCTATGCAAATGTGCAAAACTTGCTCATAACTTTACATTTTTGATTCGAGTGTGTGAATGTGTTTTGCCCCACATTCTCTGCAGCAACTCTAGCCTAACTGTGAGCACACAAGTTTCTTCATTTGTGATTTGTAGAATAGGATTTGTGCACCTCACAAATTTTAAAAATATTTGAAAAGGTGTAACCGTTGTGTTGGTTAAAGAGAATTAGTAAAAAATAAATAAATTGCAAGTCCTAAAAAAACTTTTTCTCTGTGACTTCAAATTTACCAATATGCATGTGTGACTATTCATTACAACTACAAATTCCACTGTCACAGGTGCTCAGGTTTGCTATAATAATACCTTCACAGAACATGGTAGTAGTCAGCCATCCATGCAAAAGCATGGATGCAAAAGTGTGGTGTACTGTAGGTACAGCTGTCCAATGTAAATAGCCAGCAGACGTCAAATTGGTAAGTTTTCCCTAGACTTTAGTGAAGTCAGCAGTTCGCTTGACAGTAAATAAGGATCTAATCCTAAGGTGTCTATTTTATTTTTATTTTTTTTTGAATACCATTGTTTTCCGTTGTTGTTTAAGTGTTATTTTGGTTTCTGATCACCAAGGAGAGGCTACGCAAGGTCCTAAAGATGGCGGCCGCAACAAAAAAGTAATGTGACTGAAACCATGAATAGACCCCAAACCTCTGAATGGCAGTGTACACTAAATTTTTTTAAAGAAATTCATATTTTTATTCAGCAACGATGCATTAAATTAATCAAAAGTGAGTGTAAAGACTTCTGTTGCAAGAATTCTCTCATATATATATATATTTATTTATTGGGCAGCACAACTGTTTTCAACATTGATAATAATCGTAATAATCGTATAAGCAGCAAATCAGCATATTAGAATGATTTCTGAAGATCATGTGACACTGAAGACTGGAGTAATGATGCTGAAAATTCAGCTTTGGCCGGAAGAGTATAACAGCATTTTGCTGAAGCATGGCACTGTCCATCGATATGACTTCAAAGAAGCAGCAGCCAGGTTCACCACAACTCGAGAGATCATTAAGTGAAGCAAGAGTGCTGCAAATCTCTGGAGATAAGCTGGGGTTTAATTATGTTATTGTTATCTTAATGTCATTTTGTATTCTACTTGAATCTGATATGCAGTTTATATTGGAACATTTTAGTTTAAGACAGTTGTTTAGAAATTCAAAATGTTAACCAGAATACCTGTTTTGTGCACCGAATTCTCTTATATTTGAGTTGTACATGATATATAATATTACTTTACACTACTTGAGTCTGATAAGCTTTTTATACTAAATGCATATTGCACAGAATTGATGTTTCAGAATGCTTTGCACTGTTCTGCTTGATTATTCACTAAACTGTTTGAATCGGAAACGCTTTTTAATATGAAATGACACTAGATTGTTGAGATGATCATTTGTCTGACTGCAGAAATGGGCTGGGATCGGCAAATAATCGCAGATCTCATTCAACCCCCATGTAAAGAGGTTTCTCTTCTGTTTAGTTTTGAAATGATTGTGCTCTCATCTTTTTCAGTTCTTAGAAAATAGTTGAAAAACCACTAAAGATGCAACTATGTCTTGTCCCAAAGAGGTGGATTTAGAGGTTTTTGGGGAAAAAAAGGGTTTAGCTGGTTTTGATGCAAAAGAAATTCTAATTTGTTAAAAACCAATGAATTGTCTAAAGTGACATTTTTGAGAAAAAGTTATGTTATTCACTAACTAGTAACCTTATCAATACCTTTAAAATGATTAAAAAAAAACAAGCTAATTTAAAAGAAAAGAAGTCTGACGGATTTAGAGGGTTTTGCATCTGAACTCTTCATATATATATTGATATATCTTCAGTATAATGATTTCTGAAGGATCATGTGACACTGAAGACTGGAGTAATGATGCTGAAAATACAGCTGCGCATCACAGAAATACATTACAGTTTAACAGAAAACTGCTATTTTAAATTGTAATATTATTTCACAATATTACTGTTTTTACTTTTTTTATCTGATTTTTTCAGAAATTGGTAAGCATAAAAGACTTCTTTTCAAAACATTTTTTAAAAATCTGAATTTTGAACATTAGTGTATGTTTGGGGTTAACTTGCTAGCCATATGGTTCAATGTGCCTTGGAGATGTTGTCCGACAGGAGGTTTGCTCAGACTCTGAAATATAACAAGCAATTTGTCACAGAGCCAACAATATTCAGTATACAATGCCAGTTTTATCACAAGGAACCAAGCTAGAGCACAGGTGAAATGTAGAAAAGAGAAAGAATATGTATTTAATAAATATCCTGAACAGTTTTTATCAATATTTGTTTACCATTAGACGAGATCAAAATGCGTTTTGAACTGTACCCAGCGCTGATGTAATGACGTCACCGATTAACGGTAACGTTAGTGTATATGTAGGTTAAATTAAAAAAGTTTATTTCCAATCACCCATTGAAAAATTACCAGCAAAACTTTTACAGAACTGTCAAAGCCTCTCATCTACACATAAATATGTTATTAAAATCCCAAACTTTCATAAAGAGCTCAGTCTATGGAGTTGGCATACCTCTTCTGAAAACGGTAGATGCTAACGGACTTGTTCGAAGACACTAAACCATTTCTATGAAGTAAATTCAACAGAAGCGGGTCAAATACAAGCAAGAGAAGTGTCAGAAACCGCTGCATATGATATTTGTGCGATTTAATGGACTTAACTTACCGAAAGCAGTGAAAACAGCAGCGAGACAAGGAGCGTGCAGCTTGTTGTTAGTGCTGTCAGTCGCCCCGTTTCCATGGCAACTCCCTCCGCTCCAGCGTTTGATTGCTACACCAAAGTTCAGCGCGCGCTCATTAAAACACGCAGAATTTACATAAACATATAAAGATTTCGTAAATAATTTAAATCTAATTAAATTATTATTAAATCATCCATTTAAGTTTTTTTTTGTTCTATGACCCACCCATGTGTGAAAAAAAACAC
>NW_015666679.1:13161-14708 GCF_001515625.1 Sinocyclocheilus rhinocerous
ATAAACATATAAAGATTTCGTAAATAACTTAAATCTAATTAAATTATTATTAAATCATCCATTTAAGTTTTTTTTTTGTAGTTCTATGACCCATTCATATGTGAAAAATGCCACCCCTGCACGTGGTAGTCACACAAAACAGCACTTTTGTAGTCATAATAAGTATAAAAGTATAACACGTTTAAGTTTTATAGTTTAAGATTTGGTGTTTTTTTTTTTTTACAAACGCTCAACCCCCTAGTATTTAACCTATATCAGACGTTATGATTTCGATCAGACTGTCGGTTGATGAGTCAACGTGATTTCGACGTTGAATCGATGTTTTGTTTTCGGCGAAATAACGTTCTGATGTTCCGACCAAATAGTGAACGTTGATTCAACATCGAAATTTGATTGACGACCGATATTGACCTTTTCAACCAAAAATCGACGTTGAATCAACGTCTGCTTCTTTAACAGTGCAGGGACTCGTGTGCACGATCTAGTGATTCACTACCTAGGGAACTGACTGAGACGCAGTCTGCTTTGATAACAGCCTTGTGAAAGGATTCAGTTGTTTATTCTCGTTCGGAACGACGAACTCCTCTCCGAAGCACCTTCACGAGACCAGAAACGCCGTGTAATCCTCCCCGTTTGAAAAGAGCCTGGTTATTAGTCACGTTTAAAGGGTCATGAAACCCCAGACTACTTTTCCTGAGATTTTAGCAGAGGTGTTTGTTTTGCACATCATAGAAGACAATGTTACCCAGACAGCAACATAGTTTTGGCCCAGATCCGGCCCATGTGAAATCCATGCGGGCCAGATGTGGGCCGGATCTGAGCCGACACTGCTTGCTGTCTGGGTAGCATCCGATAATTTTAACTGTTGGAGAAATCTGGTTAATTTTAAGTTTAAGCTTTTTTGCGCTATTTTCATATTCCGGGTTTAAAAACTACATTACCCAGACAGATGACGTACTCATTGCTCTTCTGCAAGTTTCCCTGCACGAGCCACACTCGCAGCGAGACATTTGCTCTTTTAGGGCTTACCTGCTAGAAATAAGCTCTTTCAGAATCGCTGGATGGTGGCAGGGGGAAACGGACCGGAACTGCTGCGTCGCTGTAGCGGCGGAGAAGCAGCTCAGCTGTGCTGAGAGGTCCCGATTCCAGCTGCGAAGGCGTGTCAACGGCGAGGATCAGCGATGAACGTAGAGTCGTCGCTTAAAAACTTAATTTGCTGTAAAGTTGCTTTGCAACGATTTGTATTGTGAAACGCGCTATACAAATAAACTTAAATTGAATTGAATTGAGTGTTTGTTTTTGCTTTGTAGGCACAAACGCGATTCATTCACTTGGTGAGCATAACCGTTTTTACAGCTCTGTGACACAACCCGTCAAAATGCTTATATAAACGCAGCGGAATAAGCCTTAAAAGTTCTCAGAGGTGCAACAGCGCGTTCATATACAGTATATGTTTTCGATGCAGAGTGCAAATAGCTGTGCATTTATTTGTGTTTTTAACTCGATGGGAGCGAAATGAAACTGTCTGAACGCGAAGCTGTGTGATG
>NW_015666679.1:21585-23175 GCF_001515625.1 Sinocyclocheilus rhinocerous
ATTAAAACACGCAGAATTTACATAAACATTTCGTAAATAAATAACTTAAATCTAATTAAATGATTAAATCATCAATTTAAGTTTATTTTGTAGTTCTATGACCCATTCATATGTGAAAAATGCCACCCCTGCACGTGGTAGTCACACAAAACAGCACTTTTGTAGTCATAATAAGTATAAAAGTATAACACGTTTAAGTTTTATAGTTTAAGATTTGGTGTTTTTTTTTTTTTACAAACGCTCAACCCCCTAGTATTTAACCTATATCAGACGTTATGTTTTCGATCAGACTGTCGGTTGATGAGTCAACGTGATTTCGACGTTGAATCGATGTTTTGTTTTCGGCGAAATAACGTTCTGATGTTCCGACCAAATAGTGAACGTTGATTCAACATCGAAATTTGATTGACGACCGATATTGACCTTTACAACCAAAAATCGACGTTGAATCAACGTCTGCTTGCTATCTGGGGATTCACTACCTAGGGAACTGACTGAGACGCAGTCTGCTTTGATAACAGCCTTGTGAAAGGATTCAGTTGTTTATTCTCGTTCGGAACGACGAACTCCTCTCCGAAGCACCTTCACGAGACCAGAAACGCCGTGTAATCCTCCCCGTTTGAAAAGAGCCTGGTTATTAGTCACGTTTAAAGGGTCATGAAACCCCAGACTACTTTTCCTGAGATTTTAGCAGAGGTGTTTGTTTTGCACATCATAGAAGACAATGTTACCCAGACAGCAACATAGTTTTGGCCCACATCTGGCCCATGTGAAATCCATGCGGGCCAGATGTGGGCCGGATCTGAGCCGACACTGCTTGCTGTCTGGGTAGCATCCGATAATTTTAACTGTTGGAGAAATCTGGTTAATTTTAAGTTTAAGCTTTTTTGCGCTATTTTCATATTCCGGGTTTAAAAACTACATTACCCAGACAGATGACGTACTCATTGCTCTTCTGCAAGTTTCCCTGCACGAGCCACACTCGCAGCGAGACATTTGCTCTTTTAGGGCTTACCTGCTAGAAATAAGCTCTTTCAGAATCGCTGGATGGTGGCAGGGGGAAACGGACCGGAACTGCTGCGTCGCTGTAGCGGCGGAGAAGCAGCTCAGCTGTGCTGAGAGGTCCCGATTCCAGCTGCGAAGGCGTGTCAACGGCGAGGATCAGCGATGAACGTAGAGTCGTCGCTTAAAAACTTAATTTGCTGTAAAGTTGCTTTGCAACGATTTGTATTGTGAAACGCGCTATACAAATAAACTTAAATTGAATTGAATTGAGTGTTTGTTTTTGCTTTGTAGGCACAAACGCGATTCATTCACTTGGTGAGCATAACCGTTTTTACAGCTCTGTGACACAACCCGTCAAAATGCTTATATAAACGCAGCGGAATAAGCCTTAAAAGTTCTCAGAGGTGCAACAGCGCGTTCATATACAGTATATGTTTTCGATGCAGAGTGCAAATAGCTGTGCATTTATTTGTGTTTTTAACTCGATGGGAGCGAAATGAAACTGTCTGAACGCGAAACTGTGTGATGTGTCCGTCTCCCCCCAGATAGCACAGGTACGTCGCGGAGACGTCTGTGAAAGATCGT
>NW_015666680.1:0-467 GCF_001515625.1 Sinocyclocheilus rhinocerous
TTCAAGATATGAGGTAAAATATCTATTGTTGCTTTCACTATGGCTGTAAAGATAACGCTAAATAATATTCAAACTCACATTAGACACTTTTAACATTGAATAAAGCACATAATCATTACCTGAGATTATCACTGTCATATTTTGAATGTTGTTCCTGCCGCAACGTCGCAGAAAATAAAAACCGTTCCTAAAATAGAATCCCATGTCGCTTATTGTCACGTGTCACTGTCGCGGGTGGTTAGAACAAAAACTACATGGAAAAGATACTTTGTATCGCGTCGTGTCTGGTTGGGACACATGGTGTTACAGTTTGAGTTTGATGCCCCCCAAAAAAATCTAAGCATAAAAATAGTAATACTGACAAATCTAATAATTGAATTTGCAATTAGGGAAAGTGGAGAGAAGAGATCCAGTCTGGGAAAGAGCAAGAACAGTTGATTTGCATGGCAGACATGGAGATCCAGATT
>NW_015666681.1:0-1407 GCF_001515625.1 Sinocyclocheilus rhinocerous
AGAATGCACGTCACACCTCTGTTTATTAATTTGCACTGGCTACCAGTAGCTGCTCGCAAAAAATTCAAGGCATTGATGTTTGCCTACAAAACCACCACTGGCTCTGCACCCCTTTACCTAAATTCATTACTTCAGAGTTATGTGCCCTCTAGAAGCTTGCGTTCTGCAAGTGAACGGTACATTATTGTTCATCCCAAAGAGGCACAAAATCACTTTCACTGACTTTTTCATTAACTGTTCCCTCCTGGTGGAATTACCTGCCCAATTTCATTAACTGTTCCCTCCTGGTGGAATGACCTGCCCAACTCAGTCCGAGCAGCTGAGTCCTTAGCCATCTTCAAGAATCGGCTAAAAACCCATCTCTTCCATCTTTATTTGACCTTCTAACGCTAGCACTCTCTATTCTAATTCTATTCTTAAAAAAATTTTAAAAAAAAACTTGCCCCTTATAGACTTGCACTCCATTTACTAACTGCTTGTTTTCTTAAAAAAGCTAACACTAGCTCTATTCTTTCTTTGTATTATATCTATTTGTTTTATTTTTATTTAGTATACAATTGACAAAAAGCAAAAAAAAGGCCTTTTACACTAGATTATTCAGTTTTTTTTATTTTATTTATTATATAATAAAAAAAAAAAACTTGCTACCTGTACTGTGTTAGGCTAACTGAGACTTGTTATATCGCTTGCATATCATTGCTTTTTTGTTGATTTTTATTGCTTCCATTGTCCTCATTTGTAAGTCGCATTGGATAAAAGCATCTGCTAAATGACTAAATGTAAATGAACAGGTATTTGTAATTTTACTCTTAACTGCTTATGCTGTATTGAAAAGCCTATAACAGCTTTGGTGTTCCTGGTTTTCTGTGCTGCAGTAGTGGCGTCACGCTCACGGCATGCGCTGTTTGGGCATTCCTAACACAGCCCACTTCGCCAACGTCACCCAGATTGAGGATGCAGTGTCCCGTGAGTACAATAATTCATCACAGATATACATCCCGAATTTCGGAAATGTTGGGACGTTTTTTTAATTTGAATAAAATGAAAACTAAAAGACTTTCAAATCACATGAGCCAATAGTTTATTCACAATAGAACATGGAGAACATAACAAATGTTTAAACTGAGAAATTTTACACTTTTATCCACTAAATGAGCTCATTTCAAATTTGATGCCTGCCACAGGTCTCAAAAAAGTTGGCACGGGGACAACAAAGGGCTGAAAAAGCAAGAAATTTTGAAAAGATTCAGCTGGGAGAACATCTAGCAACTAATTAAGTTAATTGACATAAGGTCTGTAACATGATTAGCTATAAAAGGGATGTCTTATGGTGCTTTTCCACTGCATGGTAGGGCACGGTATGGCTCGGTACGGTTCACTTTTGTGGGGTTTTCCACTGGGTACAGT
>NW_015666682.1:0-525 GCF_001515625.1 Sinocyclocheilus rhinocerous
TATTATTATTATTATTATTATTATTATCAGGCTAGTATTATTATCAAATTAAATTAATCACCACATAACCACACTTGCAACACTGACATGCACATATGAGGATTGAGGACTCCTCAATTAAAATAAATAGACTACAAAATTACATAGCACATCAAAATTGAGTTGCAAGGTGACCTATTCACAAATTTTCAAAACTGCTTGTTATAAAAGAGAAAGATAATTCTTATACAGTTGTTGTTTAAGCCAAAACGTCATGTTTGTTCGTCAAGTCAAGTCAAGTCACCTATATTAATAAAGCGCTTTTGACAATACAGATTGTGTCAAAACAGCTTTACAGTATTAAATAGGAAAATAGTGTGTCAATAATGCAAAAGGACAAGTGTAAACACTCACTTTTCAGTTAAAGGCAGTTCATCATTTAATTCAGTGATGTCATCATCCAGCTCAGTTCTTTAAATAGTATCTGTGCAATCAAGTCGACGACTAAGCAAGCCAGAGGCGACAGCGGCAAGGAACCAAAACTCC
>NW_015666683.1:0-168 GCF_001515625.1 Sinocyclocheilus rhinocerous
AATCAACTATAAATCTATTTACTAGTTTTAATGTACTATTTTACATTTAATAGTTTTAGCTCACAATAAATATGAAAAATGATACCTTACATTTTTTAGAGTGCTAAGATGTCCAAATATGAATGAGTGATTTACAAAAATACATTTAGTTTAATTTGAATCGTAAAC
>NW_015666683.1:330-545 GCF_001515625.1 Sinocyclocheilus rhinocerous
CAAAGCATAACATTAATGTAAAGTTTAAATAAGCAGTATCCATACTACATCTGATGTCCAGTGAATTTCAACAAAATTATAATTTATATTAGATTTATTACGCATCAAACACTTTAGATTCTTTAAAGTTTTCTTATTTTAAGCATAAGTTTTAATAACATCTCTCACAAACACACACACACACAATGTAGCATAAAACAATACACTTAAAATAT
>NW_015666684.1:0-913 GCF_001515625.1 Sinocyclocheilus rhinocerous
AGTGAGCGTTTAATGAGTGAGTCATTGAGTCGTTCATTCAAACGAGTCGTTCAAACAGCTGATTCAACAGATGTTTATGCATGGCCTAATGAAACTTTGACTCAACCGATTCGTTCAAAACACGGAATCAATCAGCAATGAATCGGCTGGTTGCTGTGAGATGCGCTGTTTCCGCCTAAAATGTAAATGACCTAATATTGTATTTGCTTATTGAACTGTTTTTTATAGAACTATTAAACAGTCGTAATGGTGAAAACGTTGTGTGATGTTGCCTAACTAACTGTATTTTAAATATAAAAACTTTCCATTTAGAATTTTTACCTCAGGATGCTGAGTTTCTTAGTGTTGCGCGTTTTGATTTCTCCTGGAGAGGCTGTGTGAGCCTCGCCTCAGCAGCGCAACCTTATTCTGTCAATAGATGCATTATATGCACTAGTATATAGTAGTATATATCCACTATTCACCACTTACTCTAAATGTAATAAAATCTGAATGATACTTGAGTTTTGGTGTTTACATAGTTATTTTTGGTTACTGATGTTTTAATCATGTTACTTGTCTGGCGTTAATGAAGCGTTAATGTCAGTCCCTGGAGTCTACCGGGGCTCAGCCCCAGACGGCCCGGCCCAATTTAAACCCTGGTCTGGTCTGTCATTTGTCGGGGATAGTGAAAAGCCGACTTGAAACGCAGTGGAAACGCCAGTATGACCAGGATCGTTTTAATTTTAAAACAAAAACGCACCAGTGTAAATGTAGCCTTACAGCTACAGGGGCTGGGAGGCATTCACACTAAATCCTCATGTGTGAGCCACATCTCAGAGTGTGGCGCGTGACGCGGACCGACAGTGCAGACCTATCAGTGTATTACAGTACCATGAGCAGACTGCTCCGTACGTTTTCGCATCGCTCTCGC
>NW_015666685.1:0-247 GCF_001515625.1 Sinocyclocheilus rhinocerous
GTCTGAGTTTAGGTTCATCATTGTGAAGCGCTCCTGTTCAAGCCCTAGAAGGCAGAAAGCTTTGTTTTCTTTATTTTATAAAAGCACAACGTTTTGTTGATATTGTGAGTGCACACAAATAAAACTAGACCCTTTACAGTTTAGAATGATGTATTACTCTTACCTTTATGAGCAAAAATGACTGCGTATTTTAAGTTGTTTCCACCCACAGAAAAAAATGCAAGTGATGGCGCTGGCGCCTCCATGT
>NW_015666685.1:400-556 GCF_001515625.1 Sinocyclocheilus rhinocerous
TTATTTTAGGCAAGTCCTGATGATTTGAGAAGGCTAAATTGATCAAACATAGGCTATAGACTATGATCAATTCACTGTCTGCCGCTGGCCTTTACTTAAAAAACTAAATATCTTACATTTAACGAACAAAAAATACTCCAAATGTTTTTCTAAATT
>NW_015666686.1:0-585 GCF_001515625.1 Sinocyclocheilus rhinocerous
AAGGGGCGGTAATATTATAACGAGATCCCTTTGCCACGTCACCAATGGAGTGAAATCAGATGCTCGTTTTCTCAGACGCTTGCAAAAAAAGGCTTACCAAAACAAAGTTACTGGGCTAATCTTTTTCACGTTACCTTGGTTGGTAGATGCACCGGGGACCTGATTATAGCACTTAAAACCTGGAAAAGTCAGATTTCCATGATGTCACCTTTAAAAAGTGCGTTAGTATAGGCGGGTCCACAGCGCGCGTACACTCTGCTCATTACACACTCAGAGCAGCACTCAAGCATGCCAGATATAAAAAATTAAAGGATTACAATGTAAAAGATTATTATTGTGTAGGCTACATAAATATAAAAATGCCTACATGTCATAATGGATAGTCACTGCCTGTATCAGAATTAGGCTACCTATTTGCTCGTGCACGAGCAGCTCCGTTTCCTCTCTGGAGACGCGTTCCGTCTTTGCACTTGCAAATTCCACCGTGTAAATAGCAAATCCGCCATGGCACGTGCGCAACTGGCTCTTAAAGGTGTCATTGGATGCTACATGCACTTTTACTAGTTGTTTGAACTGAAATGTGTG
>NW_015666687.1:0-521 GCF_001515625.1 Sinocyclocheilus rhinocerous
TTTCCTATTTCCCACTTATGAAGTTGTGATTACAAGCTTGTCGTATTCAAGTGCTTTAACGTTGGAAAGAATAAAATGTAGCATCCCATTGGTTGACAATCATATAAACATTCACCGTGCTACACATGCAGTTTGCTGACAATTCTGGAATTTTGGTCAAATACATGCTTATTTCACTGCTTATAAAACATACAATATGCTTCGAATGATCGTTCATATCTAGCCTATAAATACACTACTTTAGCGACAAGACAAATGGACGTGGTTGTTGTGAGAACAGCAGCAATGGTTGTTCCCTCCACCATGTTTGAAGATTATGACCCGCCCAATAGTGATGTCCGGTGTTACGAGATTTTTGGTTTCTGAGATATTCGGTTTCAGTGGGCCGAGCATACATGAATATTCATGAGATATTACCAGACATGCGCGTCTGATCGTGCTTTCATGTCCAATTTCTGATTAGGAAACTCGTGTTTACGATAATTCCAATAGCACTTGAAGGTAGCATAAGACCTGAAGTG
>NW_015666688.1:0-226 GCF_001515625.1 Sinocyclocheilus rhinocerous
ATTAGGCTGTGTTTTACTTACCCCCGAGGCATCCTAGGTGTATATTAGGGATGTGCGCGGCGACTAATTTGACTGTCGTTTAAACGGAAGTTTTGTATCCGACTAGTCGACTAGTCTAAAAGCAAAAAAACCCCAAAAGATAGTAAGAAAAAAAAACTTTGTGCGTGTATATAATAGCCTACATTTGAAATACTTAATCTATGAATCACACTGTCAAATCCCTCAA
>NW_015666688.1:416-536 GCF_001515625.1 Sinocyclocheilus rhinocerous
CAGAACAATGGAAAATCAATCAATAGCCTGACAGAATTCTTCATCTTCATATAACTTTAGCCAACATATTAAAATACAAGTCAAAAACAATAGGAAATTTTATCAAGGAATAGCATTAAA
>NW_015666689.1:0-585 GCF_001515625.1 Sinocyclocheilus rhinocerous
TTAATGTCGGAAAGAATAAAATGTAGCAACCCATTGGTTGACTATCATAAACATTCACCATGCTACACATGCAGTTTGCTGACAATTCTGGAATTTCGGTCAAATACATGCTTAATTCACTGCTTATAAAACATACAATATATTTTGAATGATCGTTCATATCTAGCCTATAAATACACTACTTTAGCGACAAGACAAAGGGATGTAGTTGTTGTGAGAACAGCATTTACAGCAGCAATTGCTGTCCCCTCCACCCGCCCAACTGGGAAACTCTGGTATCAAAATTGTTTCCGAATTTCCCAGTAGTAAATACGACTTGAGAGGCGTTCACGTCTTGTTTCCGAATTTCCCAGTAGTAAATACGATTTGAGAGGCGTTCACGTCTAATTTCCGATTAGGGAACTCGTATTTACGATAATTCCGATAGCACGTGAAGGCAGCATTAAAGTGACTCCTTAGTGTTTTTTTGTTTTTTTTTATATCGCGGAATGTAAATATATCCGCTTAGCCTCTTAAGACCCGGCAAAACATTTTAGGACATTTTTTTTATTTTTTGATGTCATTACATTGTTTAGAGCATTAAAA
>NW_015666690.1:0-358 GCF_001515625.1 Sinocyclocheilus rhinocerous
TCATCTTAGTTCATCGCGAGCTCACATTTATAATCAATGAAGCTCGCTACACTGCACAATCAATCTCTTATTTACACCCTGTCTACACTTTGCTTATGAAAGGATTCGTGAGATATGTCTGTGATACATTACTCGACGCTGCAAAAACACGTAGAAATCTTTGAAGCTCCCCTGAGCGCAATCACAAGTATGAAGATGATCGTGTCAGTCGCACTGGTGCTCCTAAAAAAATTTTCATAGTCGCACGCAGTAGTTTTCAGTCGCAAATGCGACTGAAATGGTCGCACTGTAGAGCCCTGCCATGACACTCCCACCACCATGCTTGACTGTAGGCAAGACACACTTGTCTTTGTACTCC
>NW_015666690.1:610-798 GCF_001515625.1 Sinocyclocheilus rhinocerous
GTATGACGGTTTATCACGGTTTGAACGTGCACGGTTATCATACCGTAAACATATGCATATCTACGGTTTTAAAAAAATGAATGAAAAAAAACTCCATATGCAACTTATTTCCGCTCGGCTGCTTCACTCTGCATTCACCTGGTTACTTACACGCACGTGCAGCGGAGAAAATTACAGAGATAGAGATA
>NW_015666691.1:0-770 GCF_001515625.1 Sinocyclocheilus rhinocerous
TTTGAAGCGGCAACATTTGAATTTGTAAAGAGCGCATCAGTCAGCTCGGGGCGGATTTGCTGCTGCTCACGGTCACTGGACTCGCTGCTCGGGATGGAGAAGCAAGCAGATCGCCGAAAAAAGGCTTGGATTTGGGTCTGTTCTTCGCAGTCCTATGGATTAGGAAGATTTGGATTACAGCGCACTAATAAAATTGTTTCATTTCGTAATTATGTTGCGTTTTTGGTGTATTTTATAGTTCTATTGTCAGTCACAGCATGTCGGAGAAAACACCTTTTGTGGCCCATGACAATCAAAGTAAACATTACATGACAAGTAAAGGTTAAACGATTGCAGAAATGTTATTTATTTTAAGGTTTAAAGTGAAGTCGTGTTTAACATTATGTAGGCATATTCTTGGAAACGAGCTGGCAGCAGAAATCACACAACAAAACGAAATGTTATCATTTCATAAGTAAATGAGTAAACAATTTAATGATGCAATTGAATACAAGGTAATTCATATGACAACTAAAAACTAATAAAATTAATGCCGCGATTTCAATATTCATAAGGATTCATTTTTAGGTGTCGTCAATACGTAAGTATTTGTACGTTTAGATGCTGAAAATACGTCAGTATTGTACGTTTTAGTGCCTGTAAAAACGTACGTAAATGTACGTTTTATAGAACCACATTTTACGTAAAATACATACGAATTATCATGAGATCACGTTGCTCAGAGAGGCGCAACAGTTCTTTTCCGGCTTTGTTTGGAACTATTTGTGTTG
>NW_015666692.1:0-520 GCF_001515625.1 Sinocyclocheilus rhinocerous
TAATAATAAGAGAATACACTACATAAAATCGCATTTTGGTCAGAAATCATGTAATAACTATATATATATATATATATATATAGTATTTTTTTTTCTTCATATGTATCATTACATTACTCAAGTAAGTTTTCAACTTTAACTTACCTGGCCATGATGTTTGCTAAGCCTGGCTAGACTCGGAGCATCCTCCGAAGGATGCGGTCTTTGAATTGGGACACAGCTAGAGAGAGAGAGCGAAGCGAGGCTGCTAAAGGCAGTTCAACATTGCAAACATGTAGTAGGCCTATAAATAGTTAAAAATGTTCTAAATTAGTTGTTTATTAGTATATAATATAGATTTATGCTGAAAAATATTAAATTAAACGTCTAATACTTATAGGGGAGAGTCGGGTAAGATTAGCCACTTTTTACTCGTGTGGTCCTCAAGACAAAGGAAAATGACGCAGAAGTACAATGAAAGTATCCATCCTGTCCAAATGAAAGTATTCCTATCATTTTGAATGATCAGAATGTATCTATG
>NW_015666693.1:0-518 GCF_001515625.1 Sinocyclocheilus rhinocerous
AAGCAAAACTACTTTGTTTGGCCTTCCAAAAGAGGACGATATCATATATCAGATATTCATAAAACATTTAGGCTACAACGGCCTAACATAAACTATGGAACATAAAAGAAGATTATTTGAGACACATCTCAGTAAAACTCACTAGTAACCAAAACAGCTTTGTTACCAACAGTCTTCAAAATACCTTCTTTTATATTCCACAAAAGGAAGGTTTGAAACGACATGAGGGTGAGTAAACTATGACAGAATTTTTTATTTTTTGGGGGGGTGAACAATCCCTTTGATGTTTTTATTATTATTATTATTTTTTTTTAATGAAATTATACTCTAAATAATAAACTAAATCTGCCAGCAGGTGGCGGTAAATGTCTGAGTCATTCATTCATTCGATTCGTTCAAACGGCTGATTCATTCAGGAATTCAGTAAACCATTCAAATGGCTGATTCATTCAGGAATTAAATAAATGGCAGTCTTCAAAATGGCATACTTGCTTACTGCTTACTGCCCAGTACACAGT
>NW_015666694.1:0-202 GCF_001515625.1 Sinocyclocheilus rhinocerous
GCGCCCCCTAGGGGGCACATTGGGGAATGCAGCCTGCATGACCGGAGTCTGAAGCACGTGTGAAACAACACAGATTTATTGGCCCACCTGGCCCATGACGTCATAGGCGGGATGCCCGGAAGTATAAAAGGGCACCTGCTGAATACGTCATCCACTTAGCTGTCTGAAGGAGATGTAGACAGGCAGGCCGATGGCCTGGCAA
>NW_015666694.1:815-1584 GCF_001515625.1 Sinocyclocheilus rhinocerous
GTTCCCTCTCGGGGAACCATGGTTACATGCGTAACCCGAGACGTTCCCCTTCTAGAGAACTCAACGCTGCGCTCCCTAGGGGACACATTGGGGAATGAAATCCAAACACACCGTGCCGAGGCGCATGCCTGCCCACTTGGTGGGAGAGCATCAAGGAAGCGACAGACAAACAAAGCCTTTCCTCAGAAAGGGACCATGCCACTGATACCACGGGCCGCTCACGCAACTTGGCAGAAACAGGGGAACCCGAATAGATCAAGGGGAACATCCCATCCAAGTTAAGAGAACAGCTATGCTATGTGAGCAGAACTAGCCTGGATACACAAGACCACTGAGTAGGTGAACTAGAAAGCCTCTAGAGGAGCTCAAAAGATGCTACTTAAATCCCAGATAAAGAGAGTAGCTGCTGAGCTAGAACACAACTATCCTCAGATAGCTATGTCCCTAAGGTCTAATGAAGGCTTGTGGACCCAAATAACATAGCCAAGATAGCCTTCCTTCGGAGCTGGAAGTCTACTTACTACCCTAGCAGGGGAGATAGCACTGTTTAGGCAAGGGCTCAAAGAGATCGCTACTTAAAAACCTTAAAAAAGGGGAGCAGACACTGAGCTAGCACACAGATATCCTCAGATAGCTATACACCTAGGAAGGGCTACCAGAAGGGGGACTGACTGAAACTACCCAGACCACAAAGAGTGGGCTGTCTACTTGCAACCCAAAGAGGGGAGACAGCACTGTCTAGGTAAGGGCTCAAGGAGACCGCTACTTA
>NW_015666694.1:1605-1843 GCF_001515625.1 Sinocyclocheilus rhinocerous
AGCTACTTAAAAACCCTAAGAAGGGGAGCAATCACTGAGCTATCAACAGCTAGTCCCGCACAGCTACTAAATAGCCAGGTAAACCATCCTATGAGGCTGCCCAGACCACAAAGAGTGGGCTATCTACTTACAACCCTAGCAGGGGAGATGGCGCTATCTAGGCGAGGGCTCAAAGAGACCACTACTTAAAGATCCTAGGAAGGGGAGCAGTCACTGAGCTAGCACACAGATATCCTCA
>NW_015666695.1:0-2780 GCF_001515625.1 Sinocyclocheilus rhinocerous
CTATTTTTGTGAGCTTATCTAAAGTGAGGACTATTTATACCTTGTAAAGCATTTACGAAAAATATTTAAAAGCTCATTAATCTTCCAAACAGATTAAGTTAAACAAACAACACAGAGGAATACAGAACACGAAAATATTTTTTCAAGATTGAAAAAATGAAACTGTACAACTGTTCACTTGATAAAAAAAAATGAAAAATAAACCTCTGCAATTTCATTGAGAAAAAAAAAAGTGTACAGTTTCTTTTTTTTTTTAGCCTCTTGAAATAAATATTTCTGAGTTCTGTATCCCTCTGTGTTGTGTTTGTTTATTTTTTCTGTTAGGAAGATAACTGAGCCTTTAAATCTCCTTTGTAATAGATATGCTTATAAATCAAGAATCAAAGAAGGCATTTATAGCTGTATTTATAAACTGCTTACTAATGACTATTAATGTTGGAACAATGCTTTAGAAAAGATAAGGCCTAAGAGATTTCTTAAGCTGTAATGGAAAAAACAACAACAACAACAACAAAAAATTACTGATTGTTTTTTTTCTGGTGATTAAAGAGATGTTTAAAAGTCTCTCTCTCTCTCTCTCTCTCACTCACCCCCACTCTCAACACACACACACTCACCCACCTCCCCCCCTTCCTCACACAGACGCAGAGTGGCAGAGTGAGATCAGATGTCTGATAGTTTTTTAATTTTCTTTAAAGCGTTGTAAAGTCGTGAAACTCTGCATATTTCCTCAGAATGACTTGTTCTCTCTATGTAAAAAGTTTTGAAGTGTTTGGAAGCTGCACTTTAATAATATAAGACAATTACTGTTTCCCTTTTTACTGTTATTTTAATAAATCGCCACGGCAAAACCGTTCAAGCTATCCAAAATCCATCCGCAATATAAGTTCCTCAATGTTTTGGCATCATGTAGACAAAGTTTGGTGTGCATAGTATAATTCGCCTCTGAGGAGTATGCATTAATTCACAGCTATATTTTTCCAAAAATCCATATTCAAATCAAAATAGCCGACTTCCTGTTGGTCGTAGCTAATGACTGTAAATTAGAAAGTTGTCCGTCTTGATAAGAACAATGTATGTACCGAGTTTGGTGTCTGTAGCTAAAACTAACCCCCCCACTTTTGTCAAAAGGTGGCGCTATAGAGTGCCTCCTCCACGCCCTGTTATGAGCTTTTGCCAGTGTCTATCTATCATTAATACTGATATGTGTTTTGAGTTTCATGAAATTCTAAGCATGTTATCTGCCTCAAAATCACCAGAAAAGAATATTCAAGTTTGACACGTTGCCATATTATAGATATTAATATCCCCTCAACAGTTTTATATCGGCCGTGTTTTCACATTATTCTGAAGAAGTTTGAAGTAGAGACCTGCACTCCCGCGGGACCCAACGCAACAGGGTGCGGCGCGGGACAACTCTTGATGGGCGAGTGCGGGTGGGAAGAGACTTGTGTGTGTGCGGGATGCGGGAGAATAAAATGAATCGCGGGACTCCCGCAAAATAGAAATTATCTAAACATAAAGTGTCTAAAACATATAAATTGTTATTTATCTGTTGTACAAAAGCAAAAAGAACAACTAATATTAACATTAAAATGATTGACATGCGCAAGCTAGGCATAGTTTCTATTTATAACATGTGACGTGTTTAAAGAGTTGCGCAATGTAGCCAATCACAGACTCAGCTGTTGATTTCTGGAACGCAATGGCCAATCAGAGGTGATTAAGTTAGAATCTACTCACCACAGGGCTGAAATTGCGTGCTCACGAATCCTCTCATCTTAACACACGAAGTGTAGACACTGTGAAAGATTCATTGTGCATATATTTATTGTGTTATAACAGAGCTTTATGAGATCGCGATTAACTGAGACATCAGCTTTTAGTGATAATAAAGGAAGTGCGCTGCTCACATTCTGCCATGCCAAACCATGCACGCAGCAGCCCATGCTTGCTTTTCTGTTAAAAATAACAGTGGTTTGTGACTGTTGATGCTTAGCCTAAATAACAAATATTTTATCAGTTATAATGTTTATGCTGGGATGTTGTGGAGCTTAGGCGATGTTACAGAACCATTTCATGTAAATTTCTTCGATGTACTGAAAAAAATCTATATAGATTACTTTTATGCTGGCTTTTGCGGGCGGGAGCGGGACAAAACATGAATGTCGCGGGCGGGAGCGGGACCAGATAAGATATATTTCTGCGGGAGCGGGCGGGCGCGGGACAGAATCTTGCAGGAGCGGTTTTTAGACACTTCCTGTTTCTCATTTCTCGCCATAACTTCCATCGCCTCGCCACGGGCAAACCATGCAAGATATCAAAAATCCCTTGGCAATTTAGCATCCCCAATGTCTTGAGATCATGTTCACCAAGTTTTGTGGCGATCGGTTGGAAATCCTCAGAGAAGTATATCAAATTCCAGAGCATGCGTTTTTTAAACAACCCTGAATAGCCAACTTCCTGTTGGGCGGAGCCTATGACATGCAGCATGAAAGTTGTTCAGCTCAATGAGATCTATATGTGTACCGAGTTTCATATCAATACGTGCAAGTATGTGTGAGCTATACATCAAGTTTTCAGACTGTGTTCCAGGGGGCGCTGTAGAGTCCCTGTGCCACGCCCGGGTCCCAGCCTCTGCGGCGTCCTAATGACCGCAGGTTCCAACGTGTGTGCCAATTTTCAAGAGTTTTTGAGCATGTTAAGGCCCCCAAAAATCAAGTAATAGTCGAGGGGAAAAAAATAAAAAATAAATATAGCTGCAAGCAGCGATGGCGGGC
>NW_015666696.1:0-294 GCF_001515625.1 Sinocyclocheilus rhinocerous
ACAAAACGTTGTGCTTTTATAAAATAAAGAAAACAAACACGATGCCCTTTTTGTGCCGTCTCGTCTTGAACAGGAGCGCTTCACAAAAATGAACCGAAACTCAGCGAATAGATGCCTCACAGACATGATAAATATTTCTATAGAAAGCTTTAAATTACTACTCAGCGAATTAAAACAAATCGAAAACAAAAACTCTTTCATTATAATCATAATCATAGTCCGTAAAGATACACTTCTCTCTAAAGGGGCGTCTAATGAGGAGATGCCGAGTCAGGATCGACAACTTCATCCTTG
>NW_015666696.1:459-557 GCF_001515625.1 Sinocyclocheilus rhinocerous
AATGTGCGAGTCTCACTAGCGCTCTGTTCTTCCGACAGGCGGGACAAGAGAGAGGTGTTTTGCGTGATGTCGACCTGCGAATGCAGACACGATGGCTG
>NW_015666697.1:0-986 GCF_001515625.1 Sinocyclocheilus rhinocerous
AAACTGAAGTATGTCAAGCATTTTGTTTTATTATTTAAATTCCTCAGTGTCTATGTGTGTGTGTGTGTATATATATATATATATATTTATTTATTTTTTGTGTGTATGTTTTTTATTGACTTCCCGCCAAAATCAGTATTGTATCTGGTCAGTATTGAAAAGTCGCAAATCGCAAAATGCGATATCCGCTGTGCAATTCTGTCATGTTTCTCCCTATCTTTCCAAACCGCGACAAACACCAGTCTCCCTTCTCTGCAGAATGCGATACATCCGCTCAACCAATCACAGCGCACCATTCCACGCATTGTAAACAGTAACTGACAAGCTACGCAATATCGCGTTCATATTAATCGCAGATGAATTGCCTTCAATTATGAACGCGATATTGCGTAGCTTGTCAGTGATCTATGGCTCTGTGTATTAAATGCCGCTCCATCTGAAAGCATGTGATGGAGATTTACTACTAATCACAGAACGGGCTTTACTGACGAGATGCGCATGACAATCGCATGCGATTTATTGTGCAGCCCAAAAAAAATGAATAATTTTGACGGCATTGATGAACCTGTGGTAGTTTCTGCGGTGGGGAAGAAACGTAAGCTATTAATAAGATTAGTATTGACCAAGTTCAGAGGCTGTCATATGTGGATCAACTTACCTTGTTGTGTATTTTCAACAGCTTCAATATGAAAAATAACTTTTATATTGATTCAATGGATTTATTGCATTTTGGAAAAAAAATCTGTTTTTATAATACATTTTTGAAAATAATTTTCACTCTCTATTGTCTTTAGTCGTGTCGCGCCTCTCGTGTCTGGTGTAGACACAGAGTAACAGATTTTCTTGTTCCAGAAGCCATTTCAGTTGGATATATGGCACAATAGGGAAGAAAGGCAACTTTTATGCCAGCTTTAAAGTCCCCCTGTAGTCAAAAATGTTACCCTTTAAAACTCATCTTTGATCATAAAAATTACATATTTAAAAAA
>NW_015666698.1:0-251 GCF_001515625.1 Sinocyclocheilus rhinocerous
TTATGCATCAACTGAAAGCTGAATAAATAGCTTTCCATTAATGTACGGTTTGTTAGGATCGGACAATATTTGGCTGAGATACAACTTTGAAAATCTGGAATCTGAGGGTGCAAAAAAAAATCAAAATATGGAGAAAATCATCTTTAAAGTTGTCCAAATTAAGTCTTTAGCAAGCATATTACTAATCAAAAATTAAAGTTCTATATATTTACGGTAGGAAGTTTACAAAATATCTTCATGGAACATGATCT
>NW_015666698.1:353-733 GCF_001515625.1 Sinocyclocheilus rhinocerous
AATGTATTGTTGGCTATTGCTACAAATATACCCCAGTGACTTAAGACTGCTTTTGTGCTGCAGGGTCACATTTAGGATATAACTTGCAGTGAATTGTAACCTGGTTAGCTGCTTCAATGTGCATTAAATATAAATAAATAGTAGGTTAAAAAAGAAATCATTATGATCACTAGAATGCACTTAAGATTTGATTTTCTGTTTAAAAGTATATTTTATATATTATATCATCGCTAGTCCTGAAACCACCTAACCTCAGATCAGAAGTCTATGCAAAAATAATAATAGATTATATGCAAAAATATTAAACTGTAGACTAAAATATACACTACCTTTTAAAAGTTTGGAGTTGGTAAGATTTTTGTCATAAAAGAAGTCTCTTC
>NW_015666698.1:774-923 GCF_001515625.1 Sinocyclocheilus rhinocerous
ATTTTCTGCTCACCAAAGCTGCAATTATTTATTTGATCATACAGTAAAAATACTGTGAAATATTATTACAATTTCAAACAGCTGTTCTCTATATGAATATACGCATGTTAAAAATGTTCAGTGCTGTTGTTTCAGTGAAACCGTGATAC
>NW_015666699.1:0-1527 GCF_001515625.1 Sinocyclocheilus rhinocerous
GAGTTCGAACAAACCATTATGTTATGTTTTGTTTAAATAACGGTATTAGCCTACTAGGTGTTTTTCACATGTTTCAGATCTAGCAGTGACGATGAAAAAATATTGGCTTCTGTCACGGTTGTAATGAGGGCATTCCTAAGTTCTCTGTCTCTCTCTCACGCACACACACACACAAACACACACCCACACATCAGCAGCACACACACAGAAAACTTTAGAAACTGTTTAGAAATCTAATTCAAGGAAGTGATTTTGCCCAGAGCAAGCAAAAAATGAAAAAGAAAGAAAGAAAGAAAGAAAGAAAGAAAACGAAAAAGACTTGTCTTATGAGTCTTGTTTGTAGTTTTATTTCAAAGTACTATATTGGCTTTACATACAATATTGGCATAGACTCTCGCACCAAGATAGCTTCAATGCAGCGCCATCACAGGTGTACCAAATCAGAATTTGGACTGAGGTGGAAAACAGAGTCATTACAGTACAATTTGAATGGAATTGAACTGAAATTGAAAAAAAAAAATTGCACGTGATTCAATTCTGTGAACTGTAAAAACAAGGTTTGTCAAGACCAAATTTGAATATTGACTTGTTAAAGAATGGCAAAATGACAGACAGAACAGACAGAATGACACATAGAATGAATAGATAGAATGATGGATAGCAATTGAATTTAATTCAATTCACATTAATTTCTTATAACTTTTTTCCCAAAACATATTGTTGCAACGCAGTTTCACAGAAAATGAAAGATTCTACATTATATTTAGAACTCTTTATATTCATATTTACTTTATATTAAAGATTTTTATACACTACATCCCCTTGAAAAAGGTTATAGACACCGTCTTTTATACAGGAAATATGTTTGCTAATACTGAATACTTATAATACTAATACTGATACGGCTAATACTGAAATCCTCTCTTCTAAACTATTGTGAAAGTTTTAATGCTGATTTTGATGGGCTGCCCCACTATACCTTTGTCATTGTGGTCAAACATGCTACGAGTGTTTGCAGGAAAACATGAACAAAAATACAGTATACGATAATTAAAGGAAAGTCCTTCTACAAGAGAGTGTTTAAACCAGTGGCGTAACTTTGCTTTGAAAAGTGGTGGGGACACTGCACAACTCGTTTTGCTAGTTTTTTATTTAATAACCTAATTTACTTGGGGACTGGGTTTAGAGTTGAACAAACTTATTTTTTGCTTTTCAAAAATACATCGATGTACCAGGGGCAGTACCAGAGAATTTTGAACGCAGGTGCTGAGGGGGTGCTAGATCATTGACAGAGAGAGCTGGGCAATTCAGGGCTCCAGACTCATTCTTCCCACTGGTCGCTCTTTTGCGATTAACTTTCTCAGTTGGCTGCACCAGGTTTTTTTTTTTTTATTATTATTATTTTTTTGTGCTACAACATGCTATTAATCAATGCATGCTGATGAACTTTTATCGTAGTTTATAGTTATATGGAAACGAAAGTAGTTAACATTCAACCCGTTCTTTTTCATCAGTAGTATTATTTGT
>NW_015666699.1:2257-2374 GCF_001515625.1 Sinocyclocheilus rhinocerous
TTGTGAGTTTATATCTCGCAGTTCTGACTTTATTTCTCAGAATTGCCAGTTTATTTCTCTCAATTATGACTTTTTAACTCGAAAAAACCTTCTCTGGTTTAAGAAGCGGTCTTTTAC
>NW_015666700.1:0-337 GCF_001515625.1 Sinocyclocheilus rhinocerous
GCATAGCGTTAGAAAAAATGAAAACAAACCAGGAAGATAGAACAAAAATTGAGGAAGTATTAGAAGAAATGAGGAGAAGAGATAAAGAAATTGAAGCACAAGTAGAGGCTATGGAAGAAGAAATAGAAGAGAAAATTAAAGAATCAGGAAAAAAGATACAAAAGGGAAATAAATTGGAGAGAGGGAGAAGTAAGCTGTTCGACAGTAGTGAGGATGTGAATGTAAGAGAGGAGTTATTTGATAATGGAAAATGGGAACAGGGCAGAGAAAAAGGGACACTCAGACCACTGGCTGCACAACTCCCAATTTTAATCAAGGGTGCGCAGGGACAGTATGT
>NW_015666700.1:896-1007 GCF_001515625.1 Sinocyclocheilus rhinocerous
AGAAAAAATGAGCAAAAGCTCAAGAGCCAAGAGAAAGAGCTACAGCGAAAACTAACTCAATTACGGCTTCAAGAACTGACAAACAAAAATAAGAAAAAGATTCAAGCTTCA
>NW_015666701.1:0-502 GCF_001515625.1 Sinocyclocheilus rhinocerous
TTAATATTAAATGTGATCTATTCAGTGATCAATGTCTCCATCAGCAGGCCTTTCACTGAATCCTGAAGACAACACCTTCCAGACGCAGGTATAGATGTAGGAGTATGGCGTCTGCACAGGTGAGCTTGTTCTGCAGGAGAACGTCCTTCACGCGGTTTCAGTGCTGTAACACGGATCCAGACCGGGCGCGGTTTCAGTGGGCGGGAACTACAGTCGCATAGCAGATCCGGACCGCGTCCGTGGAAATGAGCACGCATTTTTTTCTGGACTTCAGAACAGAAGACGTCAAGACGATCGAGGCAGATACAGACTGCTCGCTGTTATCCTCAAAAACCTCACCAAGGTATGTCACACCGTGTGATAAAACTGTTCTACTAATAAATTAATTTCTTATTATGTTGTGTACTCAATAATTTAAAGGTTTGGTGTTTTTATTGCTCCTAAGATTGGACTGTTGTGTTGGCGAACACTTAGGCCTATGTTATCAGAGGACTTGCTAACA
>NW_015666702.1:0-236 GCF_001515625.1 Sinocyclocheilus rhinocerous
CTCTAATGTAACAATAAACTTCTTGCACTTGTTTACAGAATTACACAACGGGTTTACTGCAAGTTAAAACCGGTTTAAACATATATGTAGTTATGTGTGCCTCACACATGAATACTAAAGTACAGTATTACACCTTTAATTTCACTCAGCGAGTGAAACACAGTAATGACCACCAGGTTACTAGGCTTGTATATATGCAGTCAAAGTGTAGATGAATTGCTTCAATCTAATTATAA
>NW_015666703.1:0-1124 GCF_001515625.1 Sinocyclocheilus rhinocerous
CTTCAGTTATTTAAATCGTATTTCTGTATTCAATTTTATATTTAATCTTTTCAGTGCTGAGTTTAGGAGGGGAAAAAAAACACACACACACACTCAACTCTGGTGGGACCGCTAGAATATTTCAAAGGCGACCATTTTAGAACGTTTCCCCTTATACCGTTTCCATGGCGACGCATCAGGCTTGTCACGTGACACCGCGGCCACAAAAACGACAGACGAATTACTTACTTTTCGTTTTTCCTTTATTTAAAATATTCACAAACTTGCATACCATGTCATGAACTCGGATATTTCGATTCACAAATATGTGTAAAAGAGTGTGTTTTGTCGTTTAAAACCCTTTCTAAATTATCTTGATCGTGATCTGTAATGTGAGATGGGCGCCGCCATGTTTGTTCGCGCTGCAGTTCAGAGAGTCCTGTCAGTGGGATTTACAGCACGTGAATTCATCAATTTCTCCCGAAATACAAGTAATAAGTGGCCGGTGAACTGGGTGAAGAATAGAGTGAACTTTGTTACTTACACTGTATCTGATATGAATAAAACACAAATTAAATTTGAATGGATTGTCATTGTTGCTTCCATAGACGTGTGTATTTTTCAAACTCTAAATGTATTGTTTTACTAGTACCTGTGTATTTAAATGTCTGAAACCTAAAATATGCATTATGTGGTTAAGAACACTGCATAGTTGTGATAAAATGAAAAGAGCAGTGCACGTCTCTCTCTGGCTCAGCGCCAGCTAAAGCACAGTTTGAATTTGGCAGTTATGTGACGTCACCGAACGTTCTAAATACCATACGTGGGACCGTACCGCAGGTTAAAACGTTAATCTCCACATAAATGTATTAATTGAATTGCATTAATGCTACCTCGGAACCTCATTAAACGTCCAAATATATATATATATACAGTATATATACCCACAAGCCACTTTTGTGCTCTTCTGTGCTACCTCGGTAGTACAAATTATCTTAATTCTAACTTCATATGATAATTGTTAACTTAGGTCTTATTCTACTTATATTGCAGGGGTTAAAGGGAAAAAAAAGCACTTCCTAATTTGAGGTGACATTTGACTCCTTAAAGGGATAGTTCACCCAAAAATGAAAATTCTGTCATTA
>NW_015666704.1:0-582 GCF_001515625.1 Sinocyclocheilus rhinocerous
GCTTGAACAAGGAGTTGTATTGCATGTTCTGAAAGAAAGGGCCTGGTCTTCCTAATGTTTTATAAAGCAAATCTGCAGGACCGGGCAATTTTAGCAATGTGGTCTGAGAAATTCAGCTTATCATCAATCACAACTCCAAGGTTTCTAGCTGTTTTTGAAGGAGTTATGGTTGATGAGCCTAACTGGATGGTGAAATTTTGATAAAGTGATGGGTTTGTTGAAACCACAAGCAGTTCTGTCTTAGCCAGGTTGAGGTGAAGGTAATGGTCCGTCATCCAACAAGAAATGTCTGTTAGACAAGCTGAGATGCGAGCAGCTATCGTCAGATCATCAGGATGGAATGAGAGGTAGAGTTGAGTGTCATCAGCATAACAGTGATATGAAAAGCCATGTTTCTGAATCACCGAACCTAGTGATGCCATGCAGACAGAGAAGAGAAGTGGTCCAAGTACTGAGCCCTGAGGCACCCCAGTAGCTAGATGTTGCGACTTGGACACCTCACCTCTCCAAGACTAGCTTGGTTACTAGATGTTAGTAGCTTGGACACCTCACCTCTCCAAGATACCTTGAAGGACCTATCTG
>NW_015666705.1:0-1439 GCF_001515625.1 Sinocyclocheilus rhinocerous
ACTGAAGCTGCTCATATCCCTCTCATTCAGCATGGATCGTTTCCAATGTGACATTACCTGATTATCCGGTCCTTATAGTCTCCATGGATGTTGAATCGCTTTACACCAATGTTCCATTTCAGGGAGGGTTAGAGGCAATCAAAAGTTTTCTCGATCAACGTCCTTGTCAGGTTCCAAGCACTGTATGTTTGAGTGACTTGGCAAAATTGGTGCTTTCACATAATTATTTTTTCTTTGGGTCAGATTACTATCTGCAGATCTCAGGAGTCAGCATGGGTTCCAAGATGGCCCCAAGTTTTGCATCTTTATTTTGCGGGTTGTTTGAACATCATTTTGTGTTAAATCCTGTGGCGAATGATTTCTTGAGACACATTGTTCTATGGAAACGATACATTGATGATGTTTTTTTACTATGGAGTGGTACTGAATCTGAGCTACTTGAGTTTCATAGTTTGGTTAATAATAAGTGTAGTGCATTGAAATTTACTATGGAATTTCATCAAGAGAAAATTAATTTTTTGGACGTGCTTGTTCTTTGTACTGCATCAGGCATTGAAACTACTTTGTATCGCAAACCAACTGACCGTAACACCATTTTACACGGACAATCCTATCATCCTGTGTCATTAAAGCGCTCGTTACCAATTTCACAATTTAGTCGTATTCGCCGTATTTGCAGCAGTGATGAAGATTTTCAACAGCAATCACAAATTTTATCACAGAGATTCAGAAAACGATCATATCGAGAAGAGTGGATTCAGTCGGCAGCGAGTCGTTTTAAAGATGTGTCACAACAAGAGAGTCTCGTTAAAAAAAACATAAAAAATTTGACTGTCATGTTAACTGTTACATCCAATATTCACCTGTGTCGAAGGACATTGATAATGTTTTATTGAAGCATTGGCATATGGTAGAGAGTGATCCCAACCTTAAGAAATGTTTCGACAAACCACCTCGTTTAGTGCACAAGAAAACACCTAATCTTCGAAATCTTTTGGTTAGAGCGGATTTGAAACCTGCTCCTCATTTTTTGAATAAAATACCATAAGAGCTGATTTGAAACCTGCTCCTCATTTTTTGAATAAAATACCATATGGGAATTACAGATGCGGTAACTGTCAACAGTGTAATTTCACATGTAAGACGTCGACCTTTACACATCTGCACACGGCAAAAATGTGTAAAATTCGAGGCACTATTTCATGTAAGACGGCTAATGTCATTTACCTGTTGCGTTGCCCTTGTGGTTTATGTTACATTGGTAAGACTAGCAGACCTCTAAAAACTCGCATCTCTGAACATTGATGTGCAATTAGACATCGCAATCCAAAAAGTCCGGTAGCACAGCACTTTGCAGATTCAAGACACTCTTTACATATAATAAACGCTTGGTAGTTATTGATTTGTATTTATGTACCTAGGCAGGCATCAATTAATGT